>NC_134886.1:24335458-24342958 GCF_041734735.1 Babylonia areolata | reverse complement strand
TATTTTCCCGGAATATTTTTCTGTGTTTGATATCACTAAGCTGGTCCAAAATCGAACTAATCTCATTTTCACTGACACACTAATTGGATAAATATCAGTTTCTCCATAAACAACTTGGGTCATTGTATTTCTGTTCAGTTTGAACAAGCGTTTCAAAAATTTCAATTCTAATTTTTCAAGTATTACTACATTTTCATAACCCCATATTTTTGCACCATACAACACACACACACACCATAGAGCTTCAAGAATATGCGCAATTGCAAGATGTCTCAATGAATCAAATAAATACCACCACCACCACGACCGCCACCACCACTACACCTACTGCTACTACTGCTGCTGCTGCTGCTGCTACTACTACTACTACTACTACTGTTACTGCTACTGCTGCTGTTGCTACTACTTCTATTACTACGGTTGCAGCTGCCCTACTGCTGCTGCTACTGCTGCAGCTTCATGTATTATCATGTATTCTTACCCTCTCAAAAATCGAACCTGAATGACCTTGTGGATAGATAGACAAGTGGGGTGGTGGCCTAGTGGTCAGACGTCCCGCTTTGGAAGCGAGTGACACTGAGCGTACGGGTTCGAACCCCACACTTGCTACAATTTTCTCCTCCTCCAGTAGGCCCAGAGAGGTGGTCTGGATGCTAGTCGTTCGGGTGAGATGTCAATTATTAAAACGAGGTTCCGTGTGTAGCATGCACTTAGAGCACGTAGGTTTATGCTGCTGGCCAGGCATCTGTTTAGCAGATGTGGTGTAGCGTATATGGATTTGTCCGAACGTGGTGACGCCTCCTCGAGTAACTGAACTGAACTTAACTGTCTGTGTTGTGATGTGTGTCTGTGTGTGTGTGTGTGTGTGTGTGTGTGTGTGTGTGTGTGTGTGTGTGTGTGTGCCTCTGTGTAAGTGTGTGTGTGTGTGTGTGTGTGTGTGTGTGTGTGTGTGTGTGTGTGTGTGTGTGTGTGTGTGTGTGTATGTGTGTGTGTGTGTGTGTGTGTGTGTGTGTGTGTGTGTGTGTGTGTGTGTGTGTATGTGTGTATGTGTGTGTGTCCCTCTGCGTAAGTGTGTATGTGTGTGTGTGTGTGTGTGTGTGTGTGTGTGTGTGCGTGTGTATGTGTGCGCGTGCGTGTGTGTGTGTGTGCGTGTGTGTGTATATGTGTGTGTGCCTCTGTGTAAGTGTGTGTGTGTGTGTGTGTGTGTGTGTGTATGTGTGTGTGTGTGTGTGTGTGTGTGCCTCTGGGTAAGTGTGTGTGTGTGTGTGTGTTTGCGTGTGTGTGTGTGTGTGCGTGTGTGTGTGTGCGTGTGTGTTTGCCTTTGTGTAAGTGTGTATGTGTGTGTGTGTGAGTGTCTGTGTGTGTGTGTGTGTGTGTGTGTGTGTGTGTGTGTGTCTGTGTCTGTGTCTGTGTCTGTGTCTGTGTCTCTGTGAGTGTAGGGTGCAGGGTTGCATGCTTGGCATGTTCTTGTTTCCATAACACAACCGAACGCTGATATGGATTAAAGGATATTTAACCAGCGTGTTTGATCATCCGCGTGCATATACACGGCCATGTCAATCAATCAATCAATCCGCCAATCAGTCAAAACAGACATATACTCACCCTGACTAGGGTACATGTTATATGGTTTATCTTGCTGTGACTGGGGCCTGTGTGATGTGAGACTGTGATAATTTTTATGTCACTTAGTTTGAAATATGTCAGTTTTAGCCAGCGTGAGTTCAGATAGTCTGAAATATGTATTTTAGCAAATGTGATGTGAGACTGTCTATATATCTATATATTGTGTTTTGTTTTACATCATTTTAATCTTTTCTCCTTTTTTGTACACATTTTTATGTCACTTTGTCTTAAATGTGTATATCTTATTGTAAAGCGCGGTGAGCCCCGTTTGAGATGGGGGGTGGGGGGTGGGGGTGGGGGTTACTGCGCTATGCATGCCTGCGTGTTATCATTACTGTATATATATATATGTGATAGTCAGTCGTTGAGGAGGCAACTGCTGTTCCGACTATTTGGGCTAGAATTTGATTATAGTGGAGAGTGTCTTGCCCAAGTTACATCCCCACTCTCTCGGCCAAGAGCGTTTTAGGACAGTCGGTGTTGGGATGGCTCCCAAAGGCCAACCAGCCCACATGGCTGCAGCACTGAGAGCCAGTGCAATTTTGTCTCCTAGTTTGAGAGTCATAATCCTTCACAAAAGACTATGCCCGAAATGGTTTCCCATTGACTGGAGAAACCATTGATACTACAGCTCTCACTTTGCTGTTGGCCCAAATGTAAACTTATGTCAATCTGTGATATAAGCCGAGTGTTGGGCCTACTATGATTATTATTATTATTACTCACTCAGTGTCACCAGGTGCTCCATTCTCAGCAGTGGACGGTGGGGAAGGGCGGGAAGCGGTGGCTGAGGTGCTACTGCTGCTATTGCTGCTGCTGCTGCCACTGCTGATGCTGCTACTACTGTTGCTGCTACTGCTGCTGCTGCTACTGCTGCTATTGCTGCTGCTGCTGCCACTGCTGCTGCTGGTACTGCTGCTATTGCTTCTGCTGCTGCCACTGCTGATGCTGCTACTACTGTTGCTGCTACTGCTGCTATTGCTGCTGCTGCTGCTGGCTGGGGGAGGCGGGGAGCGGGGAGGGTGGGAGGGGCGACGGCGCTTCTGGCCATGGGCAGACAACCTGCGACTGGTCCCTGGAATCAGGTCGTCGGGCCTGGGAAATCGCCTGTGCCACAACGCAACAATATTCAGCATGTTGTTGGCCGTTTGACGTGCATCTATACGGTCTGTCTGTCTGTCTGTATTATTCAGCATGTTGTTGGCCGTTTGACGTGCATCTATACAGTCTGTCTGTCTGTCTGTCTGTCTGTATTATTCAGCACGTTGTTTGCCGATTAACGTGCATCTATACAGTCTGTCTGTCTTTTTGTCTGTCTGTCTGTATTATTCAGCACGTTGTTTGCCGATTGACGTGCATCTATACTGTCTGTCTGTCTGTATTATTCAGCATGTTGTTGGCCGTTTGACGTGCATCTATACAGTCTGTCTGTCTGTATTATTCAGCACGTTGTTTGCCGATTGACGTGCATCTATACAGTCTGTCTGTCTGTCTGTATTATTCAGCACGTTGTTTGCCGATTGACGTGCATCTATACAGTCTGTCTGTCTGTATTATTCAGCACGTTGTTTGCCGATTGACGTGCATCTATACTGTCTGTCTGTCTGTATTATTCAGCACGTTGTTTGCCGATTGACGTGCATCTATACAGTCTGTCTGTCTGTATTATTCAGCACGTTGTTTGCCGATTGACGTGCATCTATACTGTCTGTCTGTCTGTATTATTCAGCACGTTGTTTGCCGATTGACGTGCATCTATACTGTCTGTCTGTCTGTATTATTCAGCACGTTGTTTGCCGATTGACGTGCATCTATACTGTCTGTCTGTCTGTATTATTCAGCACGTTGTTTGCCGATTGACGTGCATCTATACAGTCTGTCTGTCTGTATTATTCAGCACGTTGTTTGCCGATTGACGTGCATCTATACTGTCTGTCTGTCTGTATTATTCAGCACGTTGTTTGCCGATTGACGTGCATCTATACAGTCTGTCTGTCTGTATTATTCAGCACGTTGTTTGCCGATTGACGTGCATCTATACTGTCTGTCTGTCTGTATTATTCAGCACGTTGTTTGCCGATTGACGTGCATCTATACTGTCTGTCTGTCTGTATTATTCAGCACGTTGTTTGCCGATTGACGTGCATCTATACTGTCTGTCTGTCTGTATTATTCAGCACGTTGTTTGCCGTTTGACGTGCATCTATACTGTCTGTCTGTCTGTCTGTATTATTCAGCACGTTGTTTGCCGATTGACGTGCATCTATACAGTCTGTCTGTCTGTATTATTCAGCACGTTGTTTGCCGATTGACGTGCATCTATACTGTCTGTCTGTCTGTATTATTCAGCACGTTGTTTGCCGATTGACGTGCATCTATACTGTCTGTCTGTCTGTATTATTCAGCACGTTGTTTGCCGATTGACGTGCATCTATACAGTCTGTCTGTCTGTATTATTCAGCACGTTGTTTGCCGATTGACGTGCATCTATACTGTCTGTCTGTCTGTATTATTCAGCACGTTGTTTGCCGATTGACGTGCATCTATACTGTCTGTCTGTCTGTATTATTCAGCACGTTGTTTGCCGATTGACGTGCATCTATACTGTCTGTCTGTCTGTATTATTCAGCACGTTGTTTGCCGATTGACGTGCATCTATACAGTCTGTCTGTCTGTATTATTCAGCACGTTGTTTGCCGATTGACGTGCATCTATACTGTCTGTCTGTCTGTATTATTCAGCACGTTGTTTGCCGATTGACGTGCATCTATACTGTCTGTCTGTCTGTATTATTCAGCACGTTGTTTGCCGTTTGACGTGCATCTATACTGTCTGTCTGTCTGTCTGTATTATTCAGCACGTTGTTTGCCGATTGACGTGCATCTATACTGTCTGTCTGTCTGTCTGTATTATTCAGCACGTTGTTTGCCGATTGACGTGCATCTATACTGTCTGTCTGTCTGTCTGTATTATTCAGCACGTTGTTTGCCGATTGACGTGCATCTATACAGTCCGTCTGTCTGTCGGCACTGTATTGAGCCGTTTATACGTTGCCTCTGTTTGTTTGGGGTTTTTTTAACTGAACCTGCACTGCCTGTTAACACTTATCCGTTTTATACACACATGTGCACGCACGCGTACACACACAACACACACACACACACACACACATACACACACACACACACACACACACACACACACACACACACAGGCGTGCGCGCGCGCTCAACACCCATGCACGCACGCACATGCACACGCGCACCCCACCCCACACACAAACACACACACCCGCACATACACACAAGCACACACACACACACACACACACATACACATACACACACACACACACACACACACACACGCGCGCGCGCGCGCACGCACACACACACACACACACACACACACACACACACACACACACACACACCGAGATGTGACCATGTCACCAATGAACAAGTGGGTCACACAGGACACAGAACCAGTATGACAGATCTGCTGACATCAGTTTAATCAAAAAAAGGAAACTACGTTGGTATGGCCACAAAACAAAGTCCAAAGGCCTTGCTATAACGATCCACCATGGAACTGTTGAGGGACGGAAACAGAGGGGAAGGCAGAGAAACCGATGGACTGGCAACATGTACGAAAAAAGAAGAAGAAGAAGAAAAAATGATAGACACCATTTATAGAGGCCCAGGCTTTGACATACAACCGACAGACCTGTGGAGGTATCTGGTGAACAAATTAATCTTCCTTGTGGCGCCCCCGTTGACTCTTCACAGAGCTAAGGGAAAAGTACAAGAAGAACAAAAAAACAAAAAAAGGAAGAGCGAAATAAAGAAAGAAAGGAGAACGACAGAAGAAGAAAAACAAAAAGAACAACAACAAGAACAAGAAGAACAACAACAAGAACAACAAGAACAAGAAGCAGGGGGAGACGACGAACAACAACAAGAACAACAAGAACAAGAAGCAGGGGGAGACGACGAACAACAACAAGAAAGAGGAGAGGGACGACGAGGAGCGGGGGGGGGGGGGGAGAAGAAAAACAAGAACAAGAACAAGAAGAACAACGAGAACAAGAACAAGAAAAACAACGAAAACAAGAACAAGAAGAACAAGAAGAACATCAACAGCAAAAAGAAAGTGGAGGAGAAGAAGAACAAGAGCAACAACAACAACAACAACAACAACCAACAAAAAGAAGAGCAAAAACTACAAGAAGACGAAGATTACCTGAGACTCTTGAAAGGGTCCTTGGCGTCCTCCTGGTAGCCAGCAGAGTGCCTGAGGAGGAACGTGTTCTCGAACCTGTCCAGGACACTGCTACTGCCGGAGGTGAGCCGCTTCCTGGAGCCCAGCAGTTTGCCCAGCATGGTCTGAAGGTTGACGGTGCCAGACCCTGCACAGAGGGAGGGCTGTTGCGGCTACAAACTCTCAGTCCTTTGTCACAATTTCTTCACTGATTCTTGTCCTGATAATCTTTCAGACCTGCTTTCTGTCTATTCACCATCCAGACAACTCCGTTCTTCAAATGACAATCGCACACTGTCCATTCCAAAGATTCGTGCTAAAACTTATAGTGAACGTTCCTTTTCTTTTGTTGCACCTAAACAGTGGAATTCACTGCCCTTACACCTCCCTTACACCCCAACACCCGCATTCAAGAGAGCATTCAAAACATATCTTTTCAAACTGTACTTTTCTCACTGAAATGTTTCCATCGGCATGTGCTTGCTGTGATTTGTATTGCTGGGTGTGCTCTTTGTGTTGATCTGTATGCATCTGTGATGATTTTGGTGTGCTTTTCGTGATACCTGGTTCCCCGGTGTTTATTTTTGACAATGGCGAATGTGATGTGCTTTGGTTTGCTGAGAATTGCACCTGTGTGATTTGAGACTGTGATTGCGCCTGTGTCAATTTACATATATATTTGTTTTCTTTTTATTAAGTCACTTAGTTTTACATTTGTATATTTTAGCCATTGTCATGTGAAACTGTAGATTTACGACACTTAGCCTTAAATTTGTAAATTTTATTGTAAAGCGCGGTGAGCCCCATCTGAGATGGGGGTACTGCGCTATACAAGCCTACATTTTATTATCATTATTATCATTATTATTATTATTATTATGCATTGTCGCCCCTGCATGTAATGTCGCCGGCGACAATACGTGCAGCCCTCGCGATTGTCGCCGTCGACAGCAGGGTCGACAATACATGCCGCAACAAGGGCAACGATTGTCTCTTCTTCGTCTGTTTGTGTGTGAGTGGGTACATGGTGTGTGTGTGGGGGGTGTTGGGGGTGGGGGGATTCTTTGAATGTTAGTGTCAGGGGGTGTATGTATGTGTGTGCATGTGTGTATGTGTGTGTGTGTATGTGTGTGTGGGGGGGGGGTGTCTTGGTGTGTGTGTGTGAGTAGAGGGGGTGCGTGTTTGTATATGAGTGTCAGGGGGTGTATGTATGTGTGTGTATGGGTGTGTGAGTGTGTCTTGGTGTGTGTTGGGGGGTGGGGGATGGCGGATGTGTGTGTGTGTGTGTCTGTGTGTGTGTGTGTGTGTCTGTGTGTGTGTGTGTGTGTGTGCGCGCGCGTGTGTGTGCGCGTGTATGGGTGTGTGTTGGGGGAAGGGGGTCTTGGTATGTAAGGACAACGATCGTCCCTTCGTCTGTGTGTGTGGGGAGGGGGGGGAGGGGTTAGAGGGAAGGGGGACAGGGAAGGGGGGTAGGGAAGTAGTATGTTTGGGGGGTGAAGGGGTGGGGATGGATGGGGGGTACGAATCTTGGGGTGTGTGGATGTGTGGGAGTGGGGATACGGATAGTCTGTGTGTGTGTGTGTGTGTGTGTGTGTGTGTGTGTGTGTGTGTGTG
>NC_134886.1:24327958-24330458 GCF_041734735.1 Babylonia areolata | reverse complement strand
CAGTCCCCATTAAGTCACAGCTTGTCAACAATATAAAACAACATTTAACCTCTCAAATTGTGATGAAGAACATTATGTTTCTTAAGAATACAAGGATGAGGAATAAGACTTAGCGGACATTTTTTTATAATTACATTAAAAAAAAAACACGAAAAAGAAAGAAAAAAAATGGAAGAAGAAAGGCCAACCTTTAAACTCTGATAAACGTTTAAATCC
This sequence comes from Babylonia areolata, assembly GCF_041734735.1. Taxonomy (NCBI): domain Eukaryota; kingdom Metazoa; phylum Mollusca; class Gastropoda; order Neogastropoda; family Buccinidae; genus Babylonia; species Babylonia areolata. Next base: position 24,330,242 of record NC_134886.1, on the reverse strand, counting down.
TGAATTAAAGATTTGCAGTTTTAACAGACTGTTGGTTCGTTTTTACCTCCCAGTAAAAGAGACAAGCAGACAGACAGGCAGACAGAAAAGATCACCCGAACAAACGAGCGAACATACCTATGGACGAACGAACGAATGAATGAATGAATGAATGAATGGTTTAAATAATTATCGAACGAATTGGTTGATTGGTTAACACTTTAGTTAATTGATGTAGTTATCTATCAACAGTTTGATGAACTATTTAACTGACTGATTCACTGTTTGATCAATTGCTTGATTGACAGTTTAATTAATTGATTACATTATATAACAACTAATTAATTAAACTGTTAATAAATCAATTTAATATAATCAAACTAATGATTGATTAATCAACTATTTAATATTGAACAATTGATTGATAGATTGTTGATTGGTTGGTTGTTTGGTTGATTGATTTATTGATTGATTGATTGATTGAACGAATGAAAGAAGGAAGGAAGGAGGGAAGGAAGGAACATTACACTAACGCCGTCCCAGTGCCTGATCACACTTATATAGACCCTTCTCCCGTCAGTTCAACGTAGAAAGTGATGGATTACCTTTCAAACGCTAAATGTCAGTTCTCAAAGTCCGCAGTAAGGGCAAATCACAAAATTGTATCATGAGAAGTTCTCTCTCTCTCTCTCTCTCTCTCTCTCTCTCTCTTAATCAATCAATTCAATATGCTGAAAGATGATTTATCCTAGAAATAATTTGGCGAGGTATATATATATATATATATATATATATATATATATATATATATACATACATATATATATCATTATCAAAAAGCGAAATGAGAACTGTGTTGAAAAACTTTTTCTTTTTCTTTCTTTCTCTCTCTTTTTTTTTTTTTTTTTTTTTTTTTAGTTCAGTACGCAGCCAGAAGCCATTGTTCCGAAAATACAGACTTTACTGAAACAAAAGGAAAGGACCACTTCAAAAACGCAGGTATCTTGTAATAAGATCCTGAAAGGAAATCAAGAGATGATTTGAATTATGCAGGCTGGCCACTTACTGCCTACCACTGGCCTCTCTCATTAAATACACACAAACGCCTGCTTTAGGTACGTGCGCATCAAGAACAGCTTGAAAAAGAATGAAAAATCGGTGTTTCGGCCACAGTTCAGTTCAGTTCGGTTATTCAAGGAGACGTCACAGTGTTCGGACAAATCCATATAATTATGCTACTCTGCAAAGCAGATCCCTCACCAGCAGCGTAACCCAACGCGCTTAGTCAGGCCTTGAAAGGAAAAAAAAAAGGATACGTAAGCACGTAAACGGTTAAGTCATCAAACTAATGAACAGATTAATTCAAGTGAATGAATTAATAAATCTAAAAAATAAAACAAAGTAACCCGAAGGTTGAATGTCACAGTTAAGTTATTCAGTGGTTTATAAACGATTCATGTGGATTTTCACAGTATAAATGAATAAATAATTGATCAATTAAATCGAACAAACAAGATACGCCCCTGAGTTGCATACCAAAGCCGTTTACCAGACAACCAAACAAAACAAAATCTGTACCACCATTTCAGCATGTTCCCCCTCAACCCCACCCTTCCCACCTCCCCTCCCACCCCCGCCTCCAAGAAGAAGAAATCTGTGTGAGTTCCCGAGTCGGGTCCTTAGCTATTTTTTGTCAGTGAACCGTGCAGGAAGCTGACTTCTGACAGCAAAAAAAAAAAAACCCAACTTATTAATGTCGGACGTCCTGTTTGCCCTGACTGACCACCCACGCTGGGCAAGAAACTGCCCCGGCCACCGTCAGTGGCTTCGTTACTTCCTGCTTGCTGCCTGGTCACCTCCGCTCTAACCAGAAGTGATTGATTGATCGTGTCGATTACTGTGTGTCTAAGTTGTTCATGTTCATGTTCAGCGTGTTTATGCTGCTGTCAGCAGACATCTGCCTAGCAAGGTGTAGCGTGCAATTATGGATTTGTCCGAACGCAGTCACGTCTCCTTGGGAAACTGAAACTGAAACTGCTCATGTTCCGGAATCCTAGGAAAACGACTGAATAGCACTGATAAGTTGTCTGCATTAACTGCTTCTGGACGAGGCTAAAGGGAGCTTTGAGTATTAAATACTGTGGAAATTTTGTTTTTAAAAGGTTATATTTACTGTTTGTAGAAATTAGACTATGGATGTTGCATAAAGAGCGCTTCTCTCTCTCTCTCTCTCTCTCTCTCTCTCTCTGTGTGTCTTTTATTTGTTGTTGTTGTGTTGGTGTTGCTGGTGTTGACGTTGCTACAC
>NC_134886.1:24257958-24322958 GCF_041734735.1 Babylonia areolata | reverse complement strand
CTTACTGAAACTGCCGAAGGAGTGTCCTGCTCTCGGGGACGAAAACTACTCCAAATCAGCGGACTTTTACAGTGTTCAGTGTCTGTTTCATGGGATGATCTGGCAGTCATCTGTACTGGCCAGCCTCATCACGTCTTTACTTCTCTTCTATAACAGGAAGACTGGATTTCAGCAAGTTTCTCCATAACCTTAAGTGTTGATTTCATTGCGCCCGTGATAGTCTGGTTCTATACTCTACCCAGTTTGCAGGTTGTATCCGATGCTGGTTGACCATGCTGTTGAACAGTGCTCGAGATGGGGACTAGTTGTTCTCTGGTAGACTGTCTTTTGTGCCTTTGTGAGAGAGTCATTGTGACACAAGGCAGACCCGGAAGCCACGTGTTGCACCAGCAGAAAAAAGAACAGACGCAAGTCCGCCATACTCAAGAAGTTGGCAGCAACACATGGAAGGAGGAGGGGGAGGGAGGAAGGGTGGTTTCGCGAACTAGATATCCTCTCGAAAAGGGGTTCCTTGTATCTTGATACCTCCAACCTTTTGCTCGATACACAGGCTGAATAGTGTTGTGAGGAGCTTGTCCTTGTTGTCAAAGACGCATCACTGCTGCCCAAGTGTCAACCTGTCTACGGCGAGTTGCATTCTGTAAGAGGCTGTTGTGGCGTGGTCCTCTTTGCAGCACAGCACCACCTCGTCTGCATACAGGGCAGCCTTGTTTGGTTTTTTTGGTGTTTTTTTTTTTTTTTTTTTTGTTGTTGTTTTTTTTGGGGGGAGGGGGCGGGGGGGGGGGGGGTTGGTTGGTTTCTTGTTGATGCTGATGGGTATTTTGTTGCTGTTACTGTTGTTGGTTTTTTGTTTGTTGGTTGGTTTTTTGTGGGGTTTTTTTTGTTGTTGTTGTTGTTTTGTGTGTGTGTGTGTGTTGTTGTTGTTGTTGTTGTTGTTGTTTTCTTTGTTGGCTAACGCGTTTTAGGCCTGTACAGTCTGATGGACCTGCTCTGAGCCAGGCTCAATCGAATCGAGTTGAGTTGACTCATCCATTGATGCACTTCGTCTCCCTGTCCGTGTCTGATGAATCGTGCAGAGAGCGACCACTGACACGGATATGGTTAGGGAGGAAGGACTGGTTTGGGAACTGGCGAACAACGACGACAACAAAAACATGAAGGAAGATCCTCGTGGAAGGGAACGTCCTTACGGATCTAAAGGAAATTTGACGTTCCCAATGGTCTACCCACGAACATTTTAGGGTTTTGTTGTTGTTGTTTTTTGTTTGTTTGTTTGTTTGTTTTGGTGTTGTTGTTTTTTTGGGGGGTCTTCCTTTCATTGTTCCCATTTCTTTTCTGTGTTTTAGGTTAAAAGGTGTTGTTGTTGTTGTTTTTTAAGTTTGTGAAGTCTTCGTTGATTGAAGAATGGATTTCCTACTCTTAATGTTTCGGGAGGTGTATGTTTTCTGTGGTTTTGTTGTTGTTGTTTTTGTTTGTTTTGTTGTTTGTTTGTTTGTTTGTTGTTGTTTTCTTTTCGTTTGTTGTTTTTTGTTTTGTTGTTGTCGTTTTTTTTGTTCTTGTTTTGTTTTGTTTTGGTTTTTGTTTTTGTTTGTTTGTTTTTTAGTTGTTTTTTGGGGGGGGTTTGGGGGGGGGTTGTTTTTTTTTTGTTGTTGTTGTTGTTGTTTTTTGTTGTTGTTTTTTTGTGTGTGTTTTTTTTTTTGGGGGGGGGGTGAGAGGGGGTTGTTGTTGTTTCTTGCATTGTTCAGTTGTCTTTTTATCTTATGCTTTGTTTTGTTTTGTGTTGCTGACGAATAGAATTCATTGTGGACACGCAAAGACTGGAGCAGAACAGAGCAAAGCAGAACGACGCAATGCAGGTATTAATTTTCTATCATTTCTAAAGTAATATTATTTTTAACATCCATTTGACTGTCCGACAGAAGGGATTCGTCTCCAGTGAACTGAATGTGAAGTCATTGTCGCCTTCCACTTTGCTGCCTTAGGGAAAGTCCATGGACACACACGTTGCTCGAAAGCGCGTGCCCAGAACTAGAAGCGCACATTTCTATCCGTTTCTGATGAAACAAAACTAAAAGAGTTTGTGCGCTTTTAGTACTGCATTCGCGCTTTTGGACAAAACTATCAAAACCACTACATTCTGCAGTGATTATAACTGATACTATTGTATGCACTCGCCTGGGCATTACAGTACAGAGAGAGAGAAAAAGACACAGAGAGAGGGAGAGAGAGACAAACAGACAGACAGACGTCAACAGACAGAGACAGAGATACAAGCCATATCAGTGCTGACATGATACAAAAGAACAGACACCCCCAGCCCCCCACCTCCCCCCTCCTCCACCACCACCCACTCCCCCTCCTCCCCCCTCCACCCCCCCCCCCCCCCCCCCCCCAAAAAAAAAAAGCTACTCAGTAACCATAAAAAACAACAAAAACAGCCACATCCCCTCTTGCTCACCACCCCGCGAAAGAAATTAAAATAATAAAACAGAAGAAGCAGAAACAACGACAACAGCAACAACAGAAACAGATATCCCATGCAAGAATGCTTGAACAATAGCTCTGTTGTTGTTGTTGTTTAACTTCATAATTTCATGATTTGCGGGAAAACACCCCTCCATGCTTCGGCCCCGATTCGCAGACAAGAAGAAATCCTGCTGCTGTTAGTGGGGGAAAAACAACTTCTGAACGGACCAAGCCTGTACATAGTCAGGAAGAACAAAAAAGCAAAGACAATACCTTGACCAGCACCTTTTCTTCGCTATCTTTCTTTGAGAATCGGTTTTGTGAGGTTTACGATAACTGCATCGATTGTGGAGCAGGCACTGACCGCTAAATACACTGTTTGGAGGAGAGTTTCATGGGGTTCCATTATTGGGTGGTAGTAACGGGGATTAGTGCATTGGTGTGGGGGCGGGGGGGAGGGGGGAGCAAACGGGATTCAGTTACTGGAGGCAGAAAAGTCTCAGACTCCCGGGAGACCAGAAACAGTGGAACTGTGGATGAGGAGGTGGGGGTGGGTGGGGGGTGGGCGGGGAGGGGGTGGGGGGGGAACGTCATAGTTCTCAGTACTGAGACCACACAATCGTCATCCTCACCTCCAGGAGGTACTGCGGTGTGTGTATTTGTGTGTGGGTGTGCGGCACGCTTGAAGGGGGAGAGGTAAAAGTGGGGTCAGAATGGTTCAGTGAGAGAGAGACAGAGAGACAGACAGACAGACAGACAGACAGACAGAGAGAAAGAAAGATACACACGCAAGTATAGAACTGTATAACCAACAACAACCATGGAAGACTTTAGAATATGAGCAGGCAGACTTCACCACGCGGTTACAAAACACCGTCCAACTGGTCATAGTGAGACTCCAGCCATCTGAGCAGTTTAGCTTCCTTGGATTTCCTCCGCTTCTCAGCCACGGTGTTGAAGGTGTACATGAAAGGGTTGAGAGCAGCGTTTAAGGGCAGCGCGAACACGGCCAGGGCCACACTCACCTCTCCGGGGACGGGGATTCCGGCCAGGGCCAGAATCCCACACAGTCCTGTGGGGAACCAGCACAGGAAGTCTGTAGCGGCGACGCTGATCAGCCTCCGAGCGACGGTCATGTCCCGAGACTCTCTGGTGGTGTTGGCCGTCATGGCGTTCCTCTGCACAGACCAGAAGATGAACCCTTGCCCCACAGCGATCAGCAAGAACAGCACGAAGTTTAGGACGATCAACACGCCGAAGGAGTACATCCGTCCTTTGAAATCACGCCTGGTGACTGGCAATGGAATGCACATTCCCGTTTGGCTGAAGAACTCCCAGTGGGTTGTTACCGGAAGTAAGGGTAGCACGGCAAGAGAACAGCCGACCAACCACGTCAGCAGACAAGCCGATGACGCCGAAATTCTCTCAAACCGGAAGCTGCTAAAGGGGAAGCTGAGGACCACGAACCGATCGAGCGTGATGAGCCAGATGATGAGAGCCGACACCTCACTGGACAGCAGAGACAGAAACCCCGCCACTTGACATGCCAAGCTGTTTTTCCATGTGTCGTCATAGTGGAGATACCTGCCTTGAAACCTTTCATCAGCCACTCCGATGATTGTAGTGTAGACACCCATCAGAAAGTCGGCCATGGTAAGGTTGACGACGAAGATACTGAAGCCACTTGACGAGGTAGTGCTCCATGTATACAGACGAACAACGAAGCAGAAGACGTTACCAGTCAGGGCCAGGCAGCTGATCAGCCACAGGAATGACCGGTATGTCCACGACTGCAGTAAGTCTTCACACGATGAAACCTCATCTTTCGGGGAAAAACAAACACCTTCAAACTTGTCTGGAAGGATTTCATCACAGCACAGTTTGTAATTCTGTGTTGACACCACATTGAGATCGAATAGTTCTTTGAACACGTCGTGTGGAAACGTGTTCACAGGACTACCATCCATGTATAACTCAGTTAATCGCGGTGTGAACTGAAAACCACCAGGGCTGATAGTACGCACGTTAGTCAATGTTAAATTGAGCTTCTTCAAGCTTGAGAAACTTTGGAAAACGTTTGAATCCAAGACTGTCAGTTTGGTGTGTGACAGATCGATCATTGTGAGTGAGCGTTGTTCATGTGCAGAGAATTCATCCGCGTAGAGCGAGATGAGAGGGTTGCCAGACAAGGACAGTGTACGTAGGTTGAACAGCCCACCAAAGTGACTAACATTGACATGTTCGAGTTTGTTTCCAGACAGATCAAGCGTTCTCAGATTAAGCAGCTTCACTGAAGGCAACCGTGTCAACGAGCAGCGTGAGAGAATCAAATAAACAATATAGGTATTGTTCCTCACATCGGACAGTGTCATACCTGTACCGGTGGCGTCCAGGAAGCGTATAAATGGCGCACGTGATGCCTGAAAAGACTGAAAACAGAGAAAAGCTTGGCCATGACAGAGACAGCCAACAGGACAAGTGACGTCACAAGACAGTTCATCATCATGCAGGGGACAGTGGGGCCATCCATCACACAGGTGATCGCCATGCACACATGTCTTGGAGGCTCTGCATCTGAAGAACCCTGGACACGTCATTTTCTCACACCCCTCCTCGTCCTGGTGGTCGACACAGTCATACATGCCATTGCAGCGTGTGTAGACAGGCAGGCAGTCCCTGAAGTCATCAGGACATCTGTAGTGTGTGTCTGGACAGGTCTCATTGGAGCCCATCAAATGTGCATCAAAACGTAAGTGGTTGTCTCCGAAGACAATCAAGCTAGGAGCTGAAGTGAGTATGAACGACATCTTTAGTTTAAACAACATACAGCTGCTTTCTTCCGATTCATCATAACAGTGAGATACCCTGTCACACACGTGGTCATAGACGATACACTGACCGTTAGCACAGGTGTGTGTATGGACACAAAGGGGGTGACGACAGAAAGCCTCATCACTGTTGTCCTGGCAGTCAGCAGTGAAGTCACACAGCAGGGTGTAGGACAAGGTTGTGGAGCCATCAGCACACAGGAATGTCGGTACTGGGGACCCGTGACGATACGGCGACCTGGGTCTGCTGTTTGCGTGTAATGCAGTAAAAGTGCACGGGGATGTGTTATGTTGCTCGCCACACGTGTCGTTCTGGTTTGAAGCACACAACAAAAAGCTGTGTGTCACATAGCTCTCAACACATGCCGTCAGATCATGTCCTCTGTGCATCAGAGGCTGCAACGTGGTAAATGTCATCACTTCAGATGCGTTCTCCTTGGTCCTGTTTGTCATGAATTCACACATCACCCCGTAGGACAGTGTGTCTTTACTGAGTGCACATCTTCGCGCGTGATGGAACTTCAGAAGATGTGTACTGACACAGAACTTGCTTTCTGGTGACCACTTCAGAACAAGGTGGGAAGAATGATACAGAACCGTACGGTCCCCGGTCACCACGGCTTGTCTGTACATATTTGGCAATGTCGTGTCGCCATAGTAAGCGTCCACCCACACACTTGCTACACCATTCACACGAAGGCCGGTCAGTTTCAGAAAGACGGTGTACCAATCGGCTACACACGTTGGAAGTCCTAGCTTGCCGCCAATAGAATTACAGTATGCTTCAGCTCTTTTCGAGGCGTCCGTTTCTTGACTCTCAGAGCTGTGTATACTATCAACGACTGCATAGCAACGGTCACACAGTGCTACCAGGCCCTGACAGTCAGCACTGCTGAAGGGACAGTGTTCTGTTTCATCCCGTCCATCTTCACACTCTGTCTTCAGGCTGCAATCGAGGTGGCCCTGAAAATGCAAGTAGTCATCCACAGAGCAGTTAAACAAACCATTTGTCAATCTTGATATTGTATTATTTCTATGAAAGGAAAAGAAGAATCGGAGGCACCTTGGAACATAACAGTCTTCACTGATGAAGGTAACAGTTAGACGTCTACCTGTAAAGACATGGGCGGTATCGGATCTGATGGGTGACGAAGCAGTCCACGCATCTGTTAAGGATCCATCGGCGTTTTGAGCATACATTTTAAGACTTTTCAGATACAATGAAGGGTACCTGAAACTGACCATTATTACATATTTGTTAGGGATACTGACCGAGAGACGTTCTGTCTTACTTGCAGAATGCCAGTCGTGAGCCTTGACGAAAGTTAGATAGCCAGATAATGAAGAAGTCTTTTCAAAGATCACGGGACTGGCTGAACGAAATGCAAAAGGGATCAAGTTAGCGAACAACCATTATTCAACCAACCATCTTACCAACACTCCAACTAACAACTAACTAAACAGTAGGTCTAAACAGTGCGTCGGTAATTTCTAATGTAATTCATAGATCCGCATTAATGCAGTGACAAAGACAATTTCTTCGCGCCCGAGCATGCTGGGTTTGAATGTGCACTCAGACATTTTTTTTTAACCCGAAGCTTTATAATAAAACATACACAACATATTCTAACGATTGAAATGATCTATTTATTATTTTATTTTTTCTTAACTGTAAGTGAATCTTGAAGGCCTTGCCTCTCTTGTTCTAAATTGGGCCAATCTTACCGTGGTGACAGCCCTGTTATTGTCATGTGTGTGTGTGTGTGTGTGTGTGTGTGTGTGTGTGTGTGTGTGTGTGTGTGTGTGTGTGTTATCATGGTCCATGGGGTAAAAAAAAAATGATGCTGCGAGGTGTTGTTGTTTTGTAGCTGTTGTTTCTGGGGGGAGGGGCCTGGGTTTAGAGAGAGGGTTGTTTTGTTGTAAGAGAGAGGGTTTTGAATGTGTAGTGGTGGAGTTGGTGTGATGGTAGGGAGGTATTCTAAAACTAATTTTGAACACATGAACAGACCAACAGTGACTAATAATCATAAAAAAACGCACACAAAAACCGGAATATATACTCTGAGAGCCGTAGAACGTCCGTCAGCAGGAACACACACACACACACACACACACACACACACACACACACACACACACACACACACACACACACACACACACACACACACACACACACACACACACACACAATTTCTGACGTTAAGGAGATACGTTTGGATAGGAAAAATGATCCATGATGATCTGGAAATGGCAGGTTGTATTCTCATCACAAACTATCCATATCCACCCTGTCCCCCTCACTTTGGATGCGAACTGTTCTCTACATTTTATCCTTGTGCCCAGGAAAGAGATTGTTTATAGCATAGCTGAATTTTGTTACCGCTGACTCAAAGTCCATGAAGATATTAAGCTGGAAGAAAACACTGGTACAATCAACACCAGAGGACGTACCATCAGAAATGTCCTACTTCCTGATGACACTGATGGGCTGACACACAGTGAAGAGGAACTGGCCAAACTGGTGAACCGTTTGGACGAAACATCAACCAAGTACGGAACTGAGATCACCACAGAGAAGACGAGACTCATGACCAACAGCAAGGACCCAATCAAGAGCAAGATCAACGTCAGTGGCCAACAACAGGAAACAGTGAAGCAGTTTTCGTACCTCGGTGCCATCATCAGTGAAGAGTGTGTCCAAGACCGAAGCAGCGGCAAGGGCTACGCAGACTGGAACAGTACTGGCAAGGCTGAAGCCTAGATGGAGAGGCAAGACCATCAGTTTTCAGAACCTAGTTGAAGATCCTGCACATTCTGGTCCTATCTATTTTCTTGTATACATGCGAGTCCTCAAATCTTACAGCAGAGCTTCAGAGAAGAACCCAAGCGGTAGAAACGAGATGGTTTGGGACACTCCTTGGCATCCCCTACAAGGACCACAGAACCAATGAAAATGTCAAGAAAGCCATGAGACAACAAGTTGGTCGGTATGAAACCCCCTAACAACGAGATGACAAAGCCTTTTGACAAAATCCGACGGGCTCTCCAAGACCATACTTCAGAGAACAGTGCAGGGGAAAAGGAAACGAGGCAGACAGCGAAAGAAGTCGGCAGACAACATCACTGAGTGGACAGACAGAGCAGCTTTGCCGAAACTCAGCCCGTATCCCACACGACCGCCAGAAATGGAGAATGTTGGTGATGCGATCAGCAGTGCACCCCCCCCCCCCCCCCCCGCCCCACTGACAGTGATCATACAGACTGAACATTCTTAAAATGCAAACATAGAAATCATATTCGCTGCCCATGTGTGCGAAGAAAAAAACGCTCCTCGACAAATTCACTGTCAAAATGTGTTCTGGGGCTGATTTAAATATTGGTATTGAGTCATCACTCACTCATCGACACTCTGGAAATTTTCTTTTTTCCACTTTCCATAAGAATACTCATTTTTGTAACCGCTTGGTATAGTACGTCCGGAGAAAGATATTCAAAATCACGCACACCGAGCGTCTCTCCTCGTCTTTGCTTCATCTCCATCACCCACCTCCCCATACGCACAGAGGCACGCACACACACAGTTACACACACACACACACACACACACACACACACACACACACACACACACACACACACACACACACACACACAGAGGCACGCACGCACATGCACACACACATATGCTTGGTCCCCCCATACCCCCCTCCCCCCCCACACACACAGGCACGCACGCACATGCACATACACATACATATGCGCGCTCCACACACAGACACACACACACACACACACACACACACACACACACACACACACACATAGAGGCACGCACGCACATGCACATACACATACATATGCGCGCTCCACACACACACACACACACACACACACACACACATAGAGGCACGCACGCACATACACACACACATACATATGCGCGCTCCACACACACACACACACACACACACACACACACACACACAGAGCACGTACGCACATGCACACACACATACATATGCGTGCTCCACACACACACACACACACATAGAGGCACGCACACATGCACATACACATACATATGCGCGCTCCACACACACACACACACACACACACACACACACACACATAGAGGCACGCACGCACATACACACACACATACATATGCGCGCTCCACACACACACACACACACACACACACACACACACACACACACACACACAGAGCACGTACACACATGCACACACACATACATATGCGTGCTCCACACACACACACACACACACACACACACACACACACATAGAGGCACGCACGCACATGCACATACACATACATATGCGCGCTCCACACACAGACACACACACACAAACACACACACACACACACACACACACACACACACACACACATAGAGGCACGCACGCACATGCACATACACATACATATGCGCGCTCCACACACACACACACACACACACACACACACATAGAGGCACGCACGAACATACACACACACATACATATGCGCGCTCCACACACACACACACACACACAGAGCACGTACGCACATGCACACACACATACATATGCGTGCTCCACACACACACACACACACACACACACACATAGAGGCACGCACGCACATGCACATACACATACATATGCGCGCTCCACACACACACACACACACACACACACACATAGAGGCACGCACGCACATACACACACACATACATATGCGCGCTCCACACACACACACACACACACACACACAGAGCACGTACGCACATGCACACACGCATACATATGCGTGCTCCACACACACACACACACACACACACACACACGCGCGCGCGCACTTTCTGACGTTAAGGAGATAACGTCTGGATAGGAACAAATGATTTATGATGATCTGAAAGTGTTAGAGTTTTCAGCCGGATAACAGTTCTTTGATTTATGAGACATGTTGCGGCAGAGAGTCATCGATTGTCTTGTGACATAAAAGTACATCCGGAGTTGAAGTCCTTGGTAGCACCTCAGAACACGCAAGAGCTTCGTCATGGGCGTGTTGTATATTAATAAGTGCGCCCAAACTTGAAATGTTAGTAGCCTTTTATCAGTGGAAAGGTGTATGTATGTATGTATAGGACCATGATGCAGGAATAGAATTTACTGTTTACAGGTTGAGTTTGGCTTCATCACATCTGTATAGGACAGTGAGGATGAAAACTTTCTTTTTTTTATTTTATTGTTTTTCCTCTTTTTTTCTTTTTTTGCTTTTGTTTTTTTATTTTCTATTTTTTGTGTTTTTGTAATTGCTTTTTTTGGGGGGTGGGGGTGTATTTTTGGTTTTGAGAGGGGGGGAGGGAGGGAGGGAGAGAGAGAGAGAGAGAGAGAGAGAGAGAGAGAGAGAGAGAGAGAGAGAGAGAGAGAGAGAGAGAGAGAGAGAGAGAGAGAGAGAGTTCAGAAGCTGAACCCCGCACGTGATTCCTGTTTTATTCTGAATGTGCAGGACCATTGAGAGGGAGACAATGACAATGACAATGACATTTACTTTTTATTTCGTAAATTTGCTGATAGCGTTCTAAGCTCTAATTGCCAAGGGAGAGAATTCAGCTTATGGCAGCCATGAACAGAAAAGAAAATGAATGTTTCAAGAATTCTGGTTAAGATTCCATGCATCATTCCATCCTTCTCAATTATCGTGTTTTCATGGAAACTTGTTCGTGGCATAGTTTCTCCCATTAATGTGTTTTCAAAATCACTTCCTCTGTTGAATTATATTCCGTCGGAATGGCTTCAACGCTGATTAGATTACTGGAGTGTTAGTGTCTCTATTATGTATGTGCTGGACACAGCTACAGAGATGGCTGACATCTAAACAACAGTCATTGTGTCAAGGCCTTCATGCTCTGTTATCATCGATTGATTCACATCAAACATAGCGAGTTTCGATACGTAAGGAACTCGGGTTATGTGTGAGTTTGCTTTTGTGTGTGTGAGTCTGTGTGTGTGTGTGTGTGTGTGTGTGTGTGTGTGTGTGTGTGTGTTTGCCTTTGTGTGTGTGTGTGTGTGTGTGTGTGTGTGTGTGTGTGTGTTGCATTGATGCAAACTGTTTTGTTTCGTGAAATTACATTTCAAGATAATGCATTTTTGCAAGCTGTTTTGTTTCGTGAATTATCTTACCAGCTTTTCTGTTCATCACTTATCAAATCATGTTTGAGAGAAAGGCTGTATATATATATATATATATATAGAGAGAGAGAGAGAGAGAGAGAGAGAGAGAGAGAGAGATAGATATAGATAGATATATATAGATAGATAGATAGATAGATAGATATCCTCTCCTCCTCAGTCAGCTGAAGCCTGAGAGGTCTAACACCAGGAGCCATCAGTTCCGTTTTGCAATACGTTGTGCATGATGTCCCGTTGACATTGAGAAAGTGTTGCAATCCGTGCCTTTGCTCATCTCTGGTTTTCGGGCTTCACTGGTCTTCCCTCTGAGTTGTGATATCCCAATACCTTGATGTGGTGTGTGTGTGTGTGTGTGTGTGTGTGTGTGTGTGTTTTCTGGTGATCTTATGGTTAGTGTTTTTGCAGCATTCTCCACACTGCTTGTCAGGTGGCATTTGCTGGTGTCAGGATTCTTATGGAGAAATGAGAACAGTTTTGGTACTCAGACATTTAGAATGTCTCAGCGAACGAATCTATTTGTGTACGTGATACAGGATTTTTTTTTTTTTTAAGTGAAGGCAAGTATTAATTCTTCCTGTCCTAATTCCAGGAATGTTCTGGAGGTAAGTCTCGTCCATGCCAGGAATGTTCTGGAGGTAAGTCTAGTCCATGCCAGGAATGTTCTGGAGGTAAGTCTAGTCCATGCCAGGAATGTTCTGGAGGTAAGTCTAGTCCATGCTCATATTTAATACGATCTGACAGAAACACAAACATCTGAAACTTCAAAAAGAACTATCTGAGTCTCAATGTTTTAAGTCCTAAGTTGTCGTTTGCTTTGGGGGGTTCTTTTGTGTGTTTGTGTTGTTATTTTTTGTGTTTTTTTAGGGGGCGGGAGGTGCAGTTAATTTTCGTTCTCTTGAACAGTCCAAGTCATCCAGCCTACAAGCACAGCGCAGTGAAAGGAGGGGGGTCAAAACAAAATCTGGTAAAGGCACTGCTAGTCTCTGTTGTCGATGGTGAGTGACGGTACAACAGCAACTTGATCACCATCTTCACCTAGGCCAGCTGTTCTATCCACTTCTCACTGCAATTTGATCTGGAACCAGCAGAAAGGTGGCAGAATGGTTAAGACGCTCATCTACCAGTACAGTGTCCGTGAGGGTCTGGGTTCGAATCCCGGTCTCACCCTTTCTCCTAAGTTCGACTGGAAAATCAAACTGAGCGTCTAGTCATTCGGATGAGGCGATAAACCGAGATCCCGTGTGCAGCACACACTTGGCGCACTGAAAACAAAACCCTGGCAACATAATTGTTGTACTCTGTAGATTGAAATGCATGCACTGGTTAGCGCGTTATAGTGCTGGCTAGGCATCTGCCTGGCAGATGTGGTGTAGCGTGTATGGGTTTGACGCAGTGGCGCTTCCTTAAGAAACATAAACTGAAATCTGAAACCAGATACCCCCCAGCATCACCCAAAGTTATCCTTCCTCCTGCTATGTCCTTTTAAAACACATAAAATTGAACGTGCTTAAAAAGAAAACAGACCATGTTACTGTAATTAAAAAATATGATAATCAGATTAACTTTTGGCAAATACAGATTAACTTTTAGCAAGTACTCCGTGGAAGTATCACAAGTGGAAAGCAACGAATTTACACGAATAGAAAGCCCTCCAAACCCTCAAATTTATTCGTAGTCATCATTTCCCGGAAACTTTGAGCAAGCACTTAAATATTCTATGAACAATTTTGATACCTTTTGAAGCGTTAAAATGCATTCCCAAGGTACAATAAGGCAACATAGCAATCTTCATGTTACTCTAAACTTTATGTTACTCCAAGAAGTCTCTCTCAACATGGGATCGGTTAAGTGGCTCACACTGACGTTTCAAACTCTTCTTTTCATCACGACTTTCCCGCCCCGATAAAACGGAACAAAATCGGAACGCATTTTTGGGGGTGTGGTGTACACGATAATTATTGGGTCTTCAATCCTTTGCATTTCTGTGATGATCTGTGTGTTTGTTTGTCAGTGCGTCGAACATTAAAAGGGTCCAAAAGAGGGATGAGATTGGCAAGGAGTTACATCCCATACACACCACTTATCCCACTTTCTGTGACCTCTTTGAAACCAAGGCACATCCCTGCACCCCTGCATTAAACGCTAAAAGTTTCTTGCAGAAACACCGATAATAATTTCGTGGACTTAAAGCAGGTAATTATGCACATGAAAACAGAAAAGAAAAGCCCGTTTCCAGATTGATCTGCCATAGTTAGTGACGTCGTATTTGATATGACGTTAAATATATATGACGTTTTATCCAATATGACGCCCAATCCAATATGACATCACTTTCTTGGCGTCCATGTCCTCAACGTAAGTGGAGTTACCACGGCAACGGCAGTGCGGTTTCTGCATGTCTTTAATGAATGGTATGGCAGGCGTTTCTGCTGTCATTATCGGGCAGCCAGTCTTTACTTCTACGACAGTCTGACTGTTCAGAAAGAAGAGGACGCCAAGACGTCACCGATTTCAATAAATCCACACAATCCCCGATCGTCATACTTACCACACACTGAGACTCTTTGACATTGTCGCTTATCATACAGCCATTCGAACTTGGCCAAAGGAGAACTCTCTCTCTCTCTCTCTCTTTCTCTCTCTCTCTCTCTCACACACACACACACACACACACACACACACACACACACACACACACACACACACACACACACACATACACATACACACTTTAAGCTAATGGCAAAGTGGCAAAGTGTCTCTTACCAGTTTATGTTGTTTCAATTCTTTTTTGTTTGTTTGTTTTTTTCCTTTCTGTTCCATTTTATTGGTTTTGCACCATTTTAATCTGATTAGTACCTATACCTACTATGTCACTAAAGCTTTACAGCTAATGACATTAAACATTTCAGTGTTCTCTCTCTCTCTCTCTCTCTCTCTCTCTCTCTCTCTCTCTCTCTCTCTCTCTCTCTGCTTTTCCAGAAAAGTTTCCAGAACATTGCAGGTAAGTATTAATCAGTTAACTGATTGGTCTGAACTAAACCACATGAGTTTGCATCCACAAAAAACCAAATACATGTTGATTACAACCAGACAGAAGCGTCAAACTCTTGCATCTAATTCCTCCTCCCTTTTTATAAATGGCAAAGTCATTGAAGAAGTCGACAGTCACAAGGTTCTTGGGGTAATTATTGATAACAACTTGACCTGGTCTGATCACATATCAATGTTATGTAAAACTATTTCCAAAAAGGTATATCAACTTTCTAAAATAAAACATTTTTTTTAATTTACATACTCGAAAAATAGTTTTTCACGCCTACATTGAATCTTATATAAACTATGCCTCAACTGTCTGGGATTCAGCTAGTGATAACATCCTAAAACCACTCCTAAGTCTTCATAGGCGTGCTCTTAAATTAGTTATTCTAAAATCGTCCTCCTTATCTGTTTCTGATTATATAGAACGTGATATATTGCCATTGAAAATTAAACTTAAATATAATAAAGTCATATTTATGTTCAAAATGTTATCATATTATCAGGTTATGCCCCACCCTCTCTCATAAGTAATTTTCCAGTAAATAGTCACCGTCACACACATAAAATAACCTTGCCTCGGCCAAGAATTGATCTTTATAAAACAAGTCTCACATACTCTGGTGGATATTTATGGAATTCTATTTCATCTACACTTAATATAAACTCCAGTCTCAGTGTCTTCAAAAGACTATATCATAAACATCTAATGTCAGAGCTAAGTTCTACGAATCCTTGGAATTACTGAGACTGATAAACAAGTGATGTATTCTCAATATCCTTGTCTATTTGTCTATCGCCTTTCCTCCCTTCCTCCTTCCCCCCTCCTCCCTCTCTTCCTCTCTCTTTCTCTCTCTCAACAGTTTTCCTCTCTTTCCTTCTTCTTTTCTCTTCCTCTCTTACCTTCTTTCTTCCCTCTTTCCTTCACGCAAAAGCATACTATGGTATTTTGTGGGGAATTGTGTATTTTCTATGCCATTTATTGTTCTTATTGTTTTTGCCATGCAATGTTGTTGGGTTTTTTTGTTTGTTTGTTTGTTTTTTTCTCCTTTTTTCAGTCTTCTTGTATTTCCTAGATTAGTTTATACGTTTTCTTTACGAGGGTAGGATGAAAACATGCTGATAAGTGCCTATTCCTTTTCCCTCAATAAAAAAAGTTTCGATTTCGATTTCGATTTCTCTCTCTCTCTCTCTGGTGATGTCTTATCTGATACGACGTCTTATCTAGGTTCCATCTATGTCTTATATGGGCGTTTTATCTGAGGCGACATCACTTACTGCCTGGGTGCGTCTGCCTGAACAACGCTAATTGAACGTTTACCATAGTGATTCTTTTGTGTCCCGTGAGTGGCATGAATGGCGTTGGTCACTGGCCACTTTTGAGAGGCGCTAGGTGTGTGTGTGTGTGTGTGTGTGTGTGTGTGTGTGTGTGTGTGTGTGCGTCTGTGGTTGCTTGTTTGTTTGCTTGTGTGTGCGAGCGTGTGTGTGTGCGTGCATGTGTGTGTGCGTGCCTCTGTATGTGTGTGTGTGTGTGTGTGTGTCTGTGTCTGTGTCTGTGTGTCTGTGTGTGTGTTGGGCACAGAGTGATGACAAGACTCAACTCACGTTGTGCTTTACAATTTCAAACATCTTTACGAGTGTGAATGACTGCCACCTGAGGATCTCGCTGTCCGTCTCATTATTATTTTGGACGTTTCTTGAACTTGTGCATGATAGTCAGCTGTGTCCGATTAACACCATCAGAACTGCAGTGTAAGCAATGGCTGTCCCTATTACCTGGGCTAGAATAGTTGATTATTGTGGAAGTGTCTTGCATCCCTACTCTCTCGGCCAAGAGGGCTTCAGAATGGTGACCGTCATCCTTAGCTGAAACCTCAATCATATATTTAATAAGGTGATAGCTCTTCCACCGACAAGCATAATCATAGCAGCAGTGAAAGGGTTAGTATGTACCCCATCATCCAGACAGACTGATGATTGTTACCAATGCCTGTCTGAGAAGAGTTCCTTTTGTGATGATTAAGTTCCCAACCGTAATAAAAGAGTTGTGTGTGTGTGTGTGTGTGTGTGTGTGTGTGTGTGTGTGTGTGTGTGTGTGATCAAGCTTATTCATTTAAATGTATCTTATATACAAAAAAGAATAATTACACTTTTTGTGTGTATTGTATTGTTTATGTGATATGTAAAGCATCCGTCCCTTCTTTCCCTCGATGTGTTGTTCTTGAATGTATTTGTTATGATGACTTATGTCACGTTCGTGTGCCAGAGGAAACACAAATACAAATATTCAATACTTAAAGAAATGATATATAAACCAAATGAAACCAAACCGATTCATGAGGGGGAGGGGGGTCAGGGGGGTGGTGCAGGGTAATTTGGGAGATGGTGTGTATGTGTCGGGGCTCATGTACGTTAATGTGTATTTGTTTGTGCTTTCATATCTGTGAAACTGCAAGTTTGTTGCATATCTGTTATGCATGTGTGTGTGTATGTGTGAATGTATGTCTGCATGGTTTACCTTTATTTGCTTATTTATCATCGTTATTGTCTTTTTGTGTATTTTTATTTATTACTATTGTTATTATTATTATTGTTATCATCATTATTATTAACATTATCATTATTATTGTTGTTGTTGTTATTCATGTTGTTATTATTATTATCTTCTTTTTTTCTTCTTCTTTTTTTTTTCTCAAAGCCTGACTAAGCGCGTTGGGTTACGCTGCTGGTCAGGCATCTGTTTGGCAGATGCGGTGTAGTATATATGGATTTGTCCGAACGCAGTGACCCCCCCCCCCCCCCCCCCCCTCGTCCCCCCTCCTAACTGAGTGTGTTTGTCCCTCTGATGTCACTTCCGGTGCTCATATATCCGGAGGAAATATGAGAACACCCCTTCCTCTTCCCTGAACCCACTTCCGTTCCCCAGTAAAGTTTCATTGTATCATCTATCACAACTCATCCCATAGTCTGTGTTCATGTCATCATGAATTAATCAAAGAGCGCGCAGCATCATGCAGTGAACTGAAAGATGACGTCAGTTGTCCAGGTGTTGATTTCTTTATGAAAGCAGCCAACCCAAACGTAACTATATTGAAAATCAATGTGTCTGACGGTAAATTCTATTACCCGCAGTTCAGAAGACAACGGTCCGATGTGGCGTATGGAGTGTATGATGATTCGCGTAATTTCTGTTACATACGCGTTGAATTACCTGCGGGCATGTTTGTGCGTGTTCGTGTTCAAAGGCTCGCTTACTGGTGTGATGACAGGCAATGGCAAACAACAGTCACCGAATCATTTAGGTCAACACTTAGTTTTATTGCCTCATTTAAATGTAGCGAGCACTCTCTCGAAGAGAATTTTTATGATTCATCAGAGAATCAGATGTTTATTTCGCACTGCAACAACCCGCCAGTTTATGTAAATATCACGGCTGTTAAAAACTTTACAAACATTGTAAGCTGCATATTGCCAGATTCTGGATATATCATTATACCATTTACATTCGATCGATCCATGTCTCCAATAATGCACTCTAGGATCGAACTTAGAGCACCTACAGGTTTTGTGATAATGGTTCAATTTCAGAAATCACTTCTTCCCCTCTCTGTATGGTCTGTGAAAGTCATGTACAGAAAATCAGCCGAAACTGACCAAGCAGTTGAATATATGACTATGATTAGCTGTTGCGTGTATGTGAAAGTATTCCCCACTTCTACTCTCCAGATTGTTCAACACACCTTCAGAATCCTTTATGTAAAACTCTCCGTTCACTTTTCTTTCCATTCTGCAACCAAGCAACCGGAAACGCTGGAAAGGGGGTCATTCAACTGCTCTGTGAAATACTTCCCGGAATTCCAGCATTACCTCGACTGCAATCTGAAGCGACAGTGTGAAGATGGGCGAGATGAAACAGAGTACTGTCCCTTCAGCAGCCACGGGTGTCAAGGCTTGGTTGCTTCCCACAACAAGTGTTTCAGATTAGTCCACACACCTCAGCACGTGAGAGCTCTGGTGGCATCCTATGTGTGCCTGCAGGCAGGGAGCGGACTGGCATCAATAAAAACCAGGAAGGAACAGGAAGATGTCTTGCATATTTTCAAAAACTTCAGCTCCTTTTGTGTCGTCACCGGCTACCTGTCCGGTTGGCACCATTCCCCTTTCATCTACAGTAAGTTCCACAAGTGGGCTGATAACACCATGATCTACAACACTAACCTCTTCGCGAAAGACGCAGAGTATCAGCCTTCAAGAACAGCACTCACTGGGAATATTCAGTCAATGCGTTTGCAATTGAATGAAAGTAAAGGCATACGCGATGAAACGTTAGTTCTGTGTGAGGTAGAATCCAAATCAGAATACATTGCTCCTGGGCAGATTTCGTTCCCACGTTCGCCGTCATCACCGTCCATCTTTGATCAGACCCAACAGACCCTTTTTGTCTGTTCAGGTGGACAGACAATACACAAGTTTTTGACCTGTGACTCTGACTGTCTGAGTGGATATCCTGTGTACACCAAGATGTGTGTCTATTACAACGAGAGTGACGACAACAACGAGAACTATACTCCTGCGTGGAAAAAGAAAATACTGTTTGAATGTGCTGATATTTCAACTGTTCAATACACAGTTCTTTGTGACTTCATGCAGGACTGCCCAGACAACAGTGATGAATCGTTTTGTGTACATCCTTCATGCAACGGTTTTCTATGCTCGAACGGTCAGTGCGTGTTACAAAGTCAGCGTTGTAATGAACACTCAGATTGTGTGGACAGTTCTGATGAAGTCAACTGCCCTTTGTACTATACGTTCTATGTCGAGTCAAAACAAAGTTACAAAGCAAAGAGGTTTATAATCAACTTAGATGGAACAGGATACTTTACTCAGCATCTTATGAAAGCTGACGATTCATGTCCCGGTTCTCACTATAGCTGTTCACCCACTTCGCTAATGTGTCTGCCGGTGTTCACTCGCTGCAATGGACTGTATGACTGTAGCTACGGGGAGGATGAAGAAAACTGCGAAAATGTAACTTGTCCTGGTTTGTACCAATGTCAAGGCTCCAAAGTCTGCGTGCATGTGGATTATCTGTGTGATGGCTGGAGCCAGTGTCCACAAGCTGATGATGAACTGCTGTGTGACAGGACCTGTCCTGAAGGGTGTCTTTGTCAAGGTCACTTTTTCCTGTGTAGTCAGTATTTCCCCGCTCAGCTCTATCCTCAACTACGATTCCTGGATGCTTCAGGCTCAAGAATTATGCTGGCTGATTTAAGGACAAATGTACTTCTTATTCATTTGAATCTCTCACATTGTTCTATGTCTAATATTTCGGCTGTTGACCTTCCC
The DNA here is from genome assembly GCF_041734735.1 of Babylonia areolata. Lineage (NCBI taxonomy): Eukaryota > Metazoa > Mollusca > Gastropoda > Neogastropoda > Buccinidae > Babylonia > Babylonia areolata. The sequence continues at coordinate 24,303,078 of NC_134886.1, read as the reverse complement.
AACCTGCTCTTCATTGATCTGACCAACAATCAGCTCGGAATAATTGATGGAGCTGTTATGGATAAACTACCAAATTTAAGAACTCTGGAGCTAAGAAATAACCCTGTGGGATCAATGGGTAGGACATCGTTAAAATTCGTTCATTATACACTCCAAAGATTGGATGTTTCAAAATCACATGTCGAAACAGCTAATGAAGATCTTTCCATGTATTTGCCCACGCTTAAACATTTGAATGTATCATTTTCTGCCATTAAAACCTTTGAAGCTATTGGATTTAAAAACATGCCTCAACTAACGGAACTAGATATACGAATGAATCCAATTAACAAATTTCCTACGGATTTGCTTTTTGGATTAAATCATTTGAAAGTTATTTTTTCGTCGGATTATGTATTTTGCTGCGAGAACTTGCTTCCTAAGCAGTCGATTAAACTGAAGTGTATTTCACCGAGTCCAATCCTTCGGTCATGTCAAAATCTGATGCCAAGTGAAATGTACAGGCTCTACTTTGTTGTGCTTTGTATCTTTTCCATTTTGGGAAATACAGCTTGCTCATTGATTTCATTCTTTATGAAAGGCAAATTTGGTAGTTGTTACATCGTATATGTTGCTAATTTGCAATTGGCTGATATATGTATGGGAATCCACGTTAGTATAATCATGGTAGCCCACAGGACATTTCATGGAAACTACATTCAGAACGAGAAGGTATGGATTGAAAGTGTGAACTGTAAGATAGCAGGTTTTCTTCTTTTCTTGTCCAGTGCAGTATCAGTTCTCATCATCTGCTTCATCACTATGGACCGTGTCAGTTTTCTGTGTTGTGGATGGAGGTTCAGTATAAATTTAACAGCAGTAGCATGTTCAGTGATGTGGGTTATTGGAACCGTGCTGTCGTCAATACCCTTTCTTCCTGGACATTCAAACTTAGGCCTTGACAAGCAGTCTGGTCTGTGTCGTCAAGCGATATACGACCACTATAATCCTAGCCAAGAATTAAGATGGTTCCAGGTTATTGTGATGATCAACTCTGTATTGTGCGCTGCGGTTTTGGCAGGTCAATGTATGAGTTATAAGCGAATACCGAAACACTTATTTCTGATAGAACCCGGAAAGAGAAGCCACTGTTCATCGGTGCAGCTGTCAACAAAAGTAGCTGTAACAGATACGCTGTGTTGGTTCTCACTGGGCATGACCATGATGACGCCCAAGGTCCATGGCTTTCTGGTGGTGTTCATGTTACCACTCGGCTCGGCACTCAACCCGCTGCTGTACATGTGGACCGTGGCAGCGCTGCACAGGCAGGAAGGAAAGGAAACGAGATTGTTAAAGGTCCTGAAGTTGCGGCGATTGCAGAAGGAAAAGAAACGAGATTGTTAAAGGTCCTAAAGTTGCGATGTTTGCGGAAGGAAAAGAAACGAGACCGTTAAAGGTCCTAAAGTTGCGACGTTTGCGGAAGGAAAAGAAACGAGACTGTTAAAGGTCCTAAAAGTTGCGATGTTTGTCAAGAAAATCCACTTTGAGCTTATACAATCGAACATTAAAATGAAAACCGGAGGTGTAAAGTCACAATACCAAGAAAGGAAGGAAGATATCGCCATCAAGGCGGGTAAGGAGGAGAGACAGGCAGACAGACACAAAGGCAGAAAGTGAGACAGACAGAGAGTGAGAGAGACAGAGACAGAGAATGAAAGAAACAGACAGACAGATAGTGAGAGACAGACACAGAGATAAAGTAGAGTGAGAAATGACTGAGACAGACAGACGGACAGACAATCAGAGAGACAGACTGACAGATAGACAGTCAGACAGACAGAGAGAGATGTAATACTGCCAGTTTCTTTAAGCAAAGGGCTGGATTTGTGTTGCAGGTTTTCGTGATTGACACAATCATTTCAATCCAGAGAAGACCCGATAATCAGCCGGGTCGTAAACTCTGAATCACCTCCATAAAAAGTCCCTCGAGAATGATCTTCATTCTCATTACGTCGAATAAAAGAGAACAATAGTTTTGCTGTGCTCTTTCACAGTAACAGATTATAATCATTACACGATATTTCCCTTTTGTTTATCAATAATTTCCCCCTCTACGTATCCAGTGGTAAGAAAGTGGTACTTTTCACTGGTACGATAAACGGATAACAAAATGATGATGTGGATGATGATGTGCGCATTCAAGACATTATAAAGGTTGATATTTTTCACATGGAACACGTAATCACGTACATCTGTTTCATGCTGACACAAGTTTCTGATGCGATGATAATTAGTATATTATACTGAATTGTTTATCCTTTTTTTTTTCTTGTCTTCCTTTCCCCCTTGCCTTTGTTAATGTATGCTTTGTAAAGTTCGTCAAAATGTTTGTGGGGTCATGAAGCATCGGCAGTTTCAGTTTCAGTTTCTCAAGGGGGCTCTACTGCGTTCGGGCAATTCCATACACGATACACCACACCTGCTAGGCAAATGCCTGACCAGCAGCATAACCCAACGAGCTAGTCAGGCCTTGAGTGCATGGATATATATTTGTGTGGGGGTTAGGGGGTGCACGGGAGGGATAGTACCTCTAGAGGGGGGGGCTTGTCACGCTCTTCCGGGAGTGGTTCTTCCTCTGTTGGTCCCCACCGGCACCCAGCTCTCACCTATGGGTCCTAGAAGCTGCTAGCATGCGGCAGCGCCCAACCCCCGGGCAACGGCTTTGACAGGTTGGCTAAACTAGGTGAGGGTAGCCGATGGGTCTCAAACCTTCGGTGAGTTAGGGCTTGTCTACCCAAGCATGTGAAGACTGGATCCGGCGGACTCTGCGGAAGAAACCTTCATGGTTCAACGGAGAGGAAGGCGGTTGCAGCAGAGCACTGTGGAGTGCTGAGGGCAGGATGAGGCACATAGGACATCCTGGTCATCCACTGCATCCGTTTCCATCTCCAGTCGTCTTGACCTCGCCTTGCCACTGGATACAGATGGTCTCGGACAAGAGAGTGAGGTCGACGGTGCGCAACTCCTCCTCACTATAAACAAAGTCATCGCGCAAGTCATCAGTCATACTTCATCCCATACCATCATTTTCCCCAAGCCCTGTGGCGACAGGCGAGCGACGAAGCGACAGGTGTGGGTACACTGGCAGTCGTAGCCGCGGACCTGCACACAGGCGGCTCAGGCCATAGGGTCGTTTTTCACCGACTGGAGCAGCGGTGGAGATCGGCAGCCCCCTGAGCGACTGAGCAGCCCTCTTCAGGACAGCACTGCTCACCTCCATGGCATGAAGAAGGGGCTAGAAAAGGTGCCCTAAACATTGCCTGCTCCACACCACCCTAGTCAGCACACCGCGGCTGATGGGGACCCTGCTCAAGCGGTCGACACACAAAGGAAAGAAAGAAGAAAACAAGAAGCACCCCATTGACCATTGCCACATGGAACGTGCGTACGCTTCTGGACAGAGGCGACTCAGCCAGACCACAGAGACGCACAGCACTCATTGCGAGTGAATTAGCCAGGTACAACATCGACATTGCTGCCTTAAGTGAGACCAGACTGGCAGAAGAAGGCGAACTCTGTGAGCGAGGCGCAGGCTACACCTTCTTTTGGAGTGGTCGCAGACCTGAAGAGAGACGTGAGGCTGGAGTTGGCTTTGCAGTGAAGACAACCCTCGTTGGCAAGCTGGCTGGCCCCCCGAAAGGAGTGAACGATCGCCTGATGACGATGAAACTCCCTATATGCAACGGGAAGAAGTTTACCACCATTGTCAGCGCCTACGCGCCCACCATGACCAACCCAGATGAGATCAAGGACAGGTTCTACGAGGACCTGAACGCTGTCATCACCACTGTTCCCAACGCAGACAAGCTCATCATTCTTGGTGACTTTAACGCGAGAGTTGGTTGTGACAGCATCTCCTGGGAAGGAGTGATTGGGAAGCATGGGTTGGTAACTGTAACAGCAATGGTCAACTACTTCTCCAGCATGTGCTGAGCACGACCTTCTTATCACAAACACCTCCCTACCCGTAACAGGACGTCATGGATGCATCCTCGCTCTGGGCATTGGCATCTCATCGACTTTGTCATCGTCAGGAAGAGGGACAGGCAGGACGTACGAGTCACGAGGGCCATGTGCGGCGCCGAGTGCTGGACAGACCACCGCCTTATCGTCTCCAAGCTCAACCTCCGCATCCAGCCCAAGAGACGGCCTCAGGGCATGAAAGCACTCAAACGCCTGAATGTCAACAAGCTGGAGCTAGGCAACAGCAAGCAGAGCTTTGCTGACACTCTGGAGGAACGCCTTGAGTCCACCGTGCTGGACAACCAGAATATGGAGGCAGCATGGGGCGCACTGCATGAGACGGTGTACAACACTGCCATGGAGTGCCTGGGGCCTTCTGTCAGGAAGCACAAAGACTGGTTTGATGAGAACTGCACTGAGATCAAGCAGCTGCTAGAAGACAACGCCAAGCCTACAGAGCCCACATTGAAGATCCCAAGTCACAGTCAAAGAAAGACATACTGAAGAGCGCACGCAGCACCATCCAGCTGAAGCTGCGGCAGATGCAGGATTCCTGGTTGAGCAACCAAGCTGATGAGATCCAGGGCTTTGCAGACAGGAACGACATGAAGAACTTCTATAATGGCCTGAAAGAAGTCTACGGTCCCACCACCTCCGGATCTGCTCCACTCCTCAGTGCTGATGGTTCTACCCTGATCACTGACAAGGACGGGATTCTTGAGAGATGGGCTGAACACTTTGACAGTGTACTGAACCGCCCCTCCACCATCAATGATGAAGCCATCGACCGACTCCCCCAGGTGCCAGTCAGTGAGTCGTTGGATGCCATTCCAACTTTGGAGGAGACCCAGAAAGCTATCCGTCTGCTGTCCTATGGCAAAGCCCCTGGCTCAGACTCCATTCCAGCTGAGGTCTACAAAGAAGGTGGTATGGCGCTGACTGAGAAGCTTCATCAGCTGTTCCAGCTCATCTGGCAGCATGAGGCAGTTCCACAGGACTTCAAAGACGCTTCCATCATACACCTGTACAAGCGCAAAGGAAATCGTCAGGCCTGTGACAACCATCGTGGCATATCCCTGCTGTCCGTCGCAGGCAAGACTCTGGCCAGAGTGCTACTCAACCGTCTCATAGCGCACCTTGAGCAAGGTCTCCTACCAGAGAGCCAGTGTGGCGTCCGGAAAGAACGCGGGACTATCGACATGGTGTTTGCTGCCAGGCAGCTTCAGGAGAAGTGTCAGGAACAGAACGCCAACCTTTACTCCACCTATGTCGATCTGACCAAGGCCTTCGATACTGTTAGCAGAGATGGCCTTTGGAGAATCATGGCGAAATACGGATGTCCCAGAAATCATCACCATCATACGGCAACTACACGATGGGATGCTGGCCCGAGTCCAAGACAACGGAGAGACTTCAGAACCATTCCCTGTCTTCAACGGAGTCAAGCAAGGGTGTGTTCTTGCCCCCACCCTGTTCAGTCTCATGTTTTCAGCCATGCTGACAGATGCCTTCAGAGACGCTGAAGTAGGCATTGGCATCAGGTACCGCACAGATGGCTCACTCTTTAACCTCAGGAGGCTTCAAGCAAAAACCAAGGTGAGGTCAGACACCGTCAATGACTTCCTGTTTGCTGATGCCTCCGAAGCTGACATGCAACACAGTGTCGACAAGTTCTCTGCTGCCTGTGACAACTTTGGCCTCACAATCAGCACAAAGAAGACTGAGGTGATGCACCAGCCAGCTCCAGGAAAGCCTTACGTTGAACCAAACATCTTCATCAACGGGCAACGACTGAACGTGGTGGACAAGTACACATACCTGGGCAGTACACTCTCTCGCACAGTTGTCATCGACGACGAGGTGAATGCCAGACTCGCCAAAGCCAGCGCTGCCTTCGGCAGACTCCATAAGAACGTTTGGAACAGGAGAGGCATCACCCTGGAGACGAAGCTCAAAGTATACAAGGCCATAGTTCTCACCACACTGCTCTATGGATGTGAATCATGGACGGTCTACAAACACCACGCCAAAAAGCTGAACCACTTCCACACCACCAGCCTCAGAAAACTTCTCGGCATAAAGCGGCAAGAGAAGATCCCTGACACAGAGTTGCTCACTCGTGCAAACTTGCCCAGCATCTACACAATCTTGATGCAGGCCCAGCTACGCTGGGCAGGCCATGTAGTTCGCATGCCAGACCACCGGCTCCCCAAGAAACTGTTGTACGGTGAACTCCAACATGGCAAGCGCTCCCATGGAGGCCAAAAGAAGCGCTTCAAAGACACTCTGAAAGCTTCTCTGAAGGCCTTCAGCATCAGCCACGACACATGGGAGCTGAATGCAATGGAAAGACCAAAGTGGCGTTCAGCTGTCCACAAAGGCGCCAAATCCTGTGAGGCCAACAGAATCGCTGCAGCAGAGCAACGCAGACAGGCCAGGAAAAGCAGTGCCAGCAAGTCCCCGACAGCCGCCACCATCCCTTGTCCACACTGCGTCAGAACCTTCCGGGCGCGGATTGGCCTGACCAGTCATCTGCGCACCCACAGAGCCCAACCCACCCACCCCCAGGATGACTAGATGGTCTTCGTCGATCCCGACGGACAAACCACACACATATATTTGTGTACCAGTCAAAGTACATCTCTTCTACCAAATTTCGCCAGAGGACAATCCTTATAATGCCATGGGTTCTGTTTTTTCAACGTTGCACACGGGATCTCGGTTTATCTCTCATCCGAATGACTAGACGCTCAGTTTGATCGTCCAGTCACACTTGGGAGAAAGGGCGTCATCTCAGAATCATGGTTTGAGTGTGCGTGTTAGCTAATCTGGGCCAATCATGTTGTTTTCCTCATTGTTCCCAGTGTGTTGCATCACCTGTGTGGGGTTACAGCACTACATTTGGGCGCTGGACAGTAACAAGCCAAAGAGAATACTACATGCACACCAGTTTCTCAAGCTTTCGCCAAACGCTTTGAACACTAATGATCATTCTCTCGGGGCGCCATCTGTTAGGGTAAAACTCCGATTAATCAAACTTCAGCTTGCTGGTACGTCTCGTTTAATCAGTCATTTATTAATCACCCACCCCTACCCCTCTCCCCCAACCACGCACACCCACACCTCTACACTCACTCCCAGGACCACCGCTGACAATTGTGTTGAAGGGATGGCGTGGTGCGGTGGTCGAATGGTTGGAGCGCTGGATTTTCGCCTGAGTTCGATCCCCGGTTACGGCTCACCTGGTGGGTCAAGGGTGGACTTTTTTTTCTCATTTGTATTACTCTTTTTGTCACAACAGATTTCTCTGTGTGGAATTCGAGCTGATCTCCCCAGGGAGAGCGCGTCGCTACACTAACAGCGCCACCATTTTTTGGGGTATTTTTTTCTGCCTGCAATTTTATTTGTTTCCCTATCGAAGTGGATTTTTCTACAGAATTTTGCCAGGGACAAGCCTTTTGTTGCCGTGGATTCTTTTACGTGCGATAAATGCGTGCTGCACACGGGACCTCGGTTTATCCGTCTCATCCAATCTCCAAGGTCAACATATGTGCAGACCTGCTAGTGCCTGGACCCCTACGTGTGCATACGCAAGCAGAAGATCAAATACGCATGTTAAAGATCCTGTGATTCATGTCAACGTTCGGTGTGTTATGGTAACAAGAACACACTCAGCGTGCACACCCTGAAAACGGAGTATGGCTGCCTACATGGCGGGGGGTGAAATCGGTCATACACGTGAAATCCCACTCAACCATACGAGTGAACATGGGTGTCGCAGAAGGAGAAGAAGAAGTGTATAAATTATGACATCTGTCAAATCGATGTACCCTCCCGTTCTCTTCGCTCTGCTACCGATGATAGAATCTTCCGCGTCCCCAAACACAAAAGAGACCAGCACGGTGGTCGAGCCTTTTCATCATCTGCTGTTCAAATATGGAACTCTTTGCTTCACCACGTCCGCCACAACTCCTCACTGCCTTCCTTTAAATCTAACCTCAAGACTTTCCTGTTCCAGCGGCATTTCCTCTATACCCTCTCTCATACATGAAAGTAATTAGTTGATTGTGTAGGTATATTTGTAACGCTGTATTGTGTGTGCGTCGAATGTATGTATGTATGTATGTATGTATGTATTGTACCTACGAGTTTGTATGCGCATATATATGTTTATTGTGCATGATTGTGAGTTGAGGACTGAGTGTGTTTCGTATGCGTGTGTGTGTGGATTGTAAAACGCTTTATGCAATGAGGAAAGTGCTGATAAATGACCAGTTATTATTATCATTATCATTAACATTGTTAGTATGTTTAAGCTTTCACAGAAGCCAGACATGACAAGACTTCTGAGGGGGAATGGTAGCATGGTGCTGTGGTCCATCCACCCATGGTACCCATCCTTGTGAAAGGTCTGTCTGTCGGCCTCTCAGAAATGCAGAGAGAGGGGGGAGGGAGGGAGAGGGTGGGGAGTGAGGTGAGGAGAGGAAGGTTGAAGGCTAGATAGAGAAGGCGTTAAAAAAAAAGCTGGAAGAAAGAGAGGGGGAAAGAGAAAGTGAGGGGGAGAGAAAGGTTAAAAGCTGGAGAGAGAGAGACAGACAGACAGAGAGTGAGACAGAGACAGACAGACAGACAAAGAGGGTGACACACATAAAGATGAGGGACGGACAAAGATGAGGGGACATAGAGAGAGAGAGAGGGAGAGAGAGAGAGAGAGAGAGAGAGAGAGAGGGAGGGAGAGACAAACACAGAGAAACAGAGATAGAGAGATTGACAGAGTTTAAAGTTAGAGAAAGAGAGACAGTGAGAGAGAGACAGACAGACAGACACAGAGAAACAGATAGAGAGATTGACAGAGTTAGTTTAAAGTTAGAGAAAGAGAGACAGTGAGAGAGAGAGAGAGAGGAGATAGGTTAAAAGCCAGATAGATAGATAGATACTGGGACGGTTAAAAGTTTGAGAAAGAGAGTGAGAGAAAGAGACAGACAGACATTCAGACAGAGACAGAGATAGAGACAGACGGAGACAGACAGAGAGATAGACAAAGATAAATTTTTAAAGGTTGGAGAGAGAGAGAGACGAGGGATTAAAAGCTAGAGAGAGAGGGAGAGAAAAAGAAAGAGACAGAGAAGGAGAGAGAGAGGGCGGAAGGCAGGGAGAGAGAGACAGAGACAGTTGAAATTAGAGACAAAGATAGAGAGTGGTAGAGACAGAAAGAGAGATAAGGTTAAAAGCTATTATGATTAGTTAATCAACATTCCAACACAGGATTATTTTTTGTCATATTCCCAAATAATATATAAACACATAAATAAATATATAGAAAAATCAGCCAATAAACAAAGACATGTACACCAGTTTTGTTTTTTGTTGTTTTTTCACGTGGAAAATAAAATACTTCTGAAGCGTCATAGTAAATTTGTAAATGCTGCTAGTCATTTAGTGTATAAACAAACTCGATTTTAATTTTCAGTTTCATTTTCGGACAAGCCGAAATACCCTACACCACATCTGCTAGGCAGATGCCTGACAGCAGCATAAACTAACGCGCTAGTCAGACCTTGATTGCATGCACATTTATTTGTGTACCTATGGTGATAGACTTCTGCTACATAGTTTCAGTTTCAGTAGCTCAAGGAGGCGTCACTGCGTTCGGACAAATCCATATACGCTACACCACATCTGCTACATAATTCTGCTGCAGCACAGGGGACCTCGGTTTAACGTCTCATCCAAATGAAAAGACGCTCACTTTGATATTCCGATCAAATTTTGGAGAAAGGGCGAGAGCGGGAATTGACCCCAGACCCTCACAGACACTGTGTAAGTGTTTTTAACCATTCTGCCACATTCCTCCTTTGATTAAAACAGGGGCATTTGAACTGACAAAGTAGATAGACTGTGGAATCCACTGACATGGTCGCCTTCCACCTTCCAGACTGAAGACATGGTGGACATTGTTCAATTTTTGACGTTTGGGGATGAGACCATTAAAGTCGTCTGCTTTTGGAGCCAGACAATTATTGCTTTGCCGAGTCAAGAAGGCACATGCCTCTGTCAGTGTGTGTGTGTGTGTGTGTGTGTGAGAGAGAGAGAGAGAGAGAGTAGTGTGTGTGTGTGGTATTGGTGAGATGGTTTGAGATACACGGCAAAGACTTTGGAGTGAAGGGACTGTGGGACCGTGGTACGAACATATGACAAGGGACGGTTGGCCGGATAAAACAAGGTTAGTGGTGATGATGGCTAAGGATCAGCAAAGGAGAAGGAGGTTTGGGTGATGGTCGTGGTGATGATAAAACAAAGACTGCAATGACAGTGGTCAATAAAGGTGGGCGGGTATGTTGTGGGGATAACCATGTCTTCTACACACACACACACACACACACACACACACACACACACACAATCCCTCACCCCCCACCCCCCCACACACCAATTTACCATCTGTTGGGGAGAATATATCAACGTGGCTTCTTGCCCTTACACTCGATTTCACCAGTACTCTGGGGTTTTTTTCAAACCAAGAACAGATATGGCTTTGTGTGGTAGGAGAAAACCACAGACATACAGAACCAGAGAGAGAGAGCGACGGAAAAAGTGCGCGCGTGTGTGCGTATGTGTACGTGTGCGTGTGAGAGAGAGGGGGGAGTGAAAGAGAGGGAAAAGGTGGGAGAAGAGAGAGTGTGTGTGTGTGTATGTGTGTGAGTGAGGGACAGAGATGGAGAGAGAGAAGGAGGTGAGAGAGAGATTGAGAGAGAGAGAGAGATGGAGAGAGAGAGTGAGAGTGGGAGAGAAGAGAGAGAGAGAGGGAGGGAGAGTGTGAGAGGAGAGAGAGAGAGAGAGAGAGAGAGAGATCGGGGTTGGAAGTTTGTATAGTGCTCGAATTTCATTGAATGAGACACAGGGGGGCGGGGGGGGGAGAGGAAGATGAGGGGGGACAGGGGGCAATGAGGATGTGTGTGACTACGTTTACAATATGAGCCTGCCGAAGAAAAAAAAGCCAAACGGACAAAGAAAATGAATGAACGAAAAGAAAACAACAAAAAACGGACAAACCAAAGTGACATAAAAAAAAACCTCTGAAAACAAAACAAAACAAAAACCAACCAACCAACATACAAGCAACAACAGCAACAACAACAACAAGAGAGGCAAGGCCTTCAAGACTCACTTGTGATACACTTTAAAAAAATCTAATCTTTAAAATGTGTTCTGTATTTGTTATTATAAAGCTTCGCGTTTAAAAAAAAAAAAAAAAAAAAAAAAAAAAAAAGACCTAACCAGCTTCGAACCCCGCGTGTTCGGGTGACAAGAAACTGCCTTATCCATTACACTATCGTGGCTCCTTAACTGACGTTCTAAAATTTAACATTTGAACATGCTTTTTTTAAAGGGCGATAAATCAATTGCGGTATTCGCAGTGAGAACACCATTTAAATCCTATTATTCTGGTGTATCTTGGACATTAAAAAAATCTTTAAGGGCAAATAAAAATTCTTTTTAATGGCTATCGCCGCAATCACACTGCAACATTTAGCCGTTTTCACTTGATCTAGATAGATGTACAAGTTTAGTTACACCCACCGGGAATGTAGTACGACACGGTCGATTCAATTTCTCTTTTATGTTCATTCTAGTTTTATAGTTTTAAAGTTGATATGAAAATTTAGTATTTTGTTAAACTAATAACATGTAGAGCCAAGTACAAGTACTTCTAAACGTCGTAAGAAGTGAAAAGGACTTTATTTTGAGAAAAGTCAAGACTGGAAATTTTTTCGTTTCATCGTGATCAGTTCAAGGGTATTAACACGCATGGTTTACAATTTTTAACTGTGAATTCCGACTGATTCTGTGGATATTTTTATGGCAGTTTGGGGCATAATCCAGTAAGTGATGAGGCGTTCACAAATCTTTCTCTGAATAAATATGTAACGGTCTCCTTCTCCAACTTTCCATCACATGTTATCGTGTATTGTCCATTGAATATAGGACTGAACGGGCAGGTCAACTACTTGAAACAATATGGCGTCTTTCGCGTTCGCGAGGAATATGAGCACGCGCTTTGAATATGTATAAATAATTTATGTGAAGGCAATTGATTTTTGCCCATAACCTTCGGGGACCAGCCAAAAGATCCATAAAGTCCACCCGTAGTATTGATTTTTCCGAAAAAGACCACTTGGGTGAATGAACATAGTGAAAGCCCTGTATACTGAGAGTAAAACACACAAGCTTTTTATGTATTGAGTATAATTTCAAAATGTAATGTTTAAGATGAGAAAGATCAGTTTAAAGCAAATTAACCTCCCTAGCATTAATTACAGATTAATTTCCCTTTTTTACTCGCTGCACCAAAGACATGCACCAGAAATATAACTTCCATGCTTCGCAAAAGGAGTTCCTGTTTGAACAAAAAATGATGAAAATGGCTGCTCTTGATGCTCGTGTCAGAATATCAGATCAAAGTGCCAGGTTTAGAGAGAGAGAGAAAAAAATATATATATATATAACAGTAAATTCATTTTGCATTTAATTTGGCTTCTTTTTTATTTTTTTGTGCCCATCCCGGAGGTGCCATATTGTTTTAAACAAGATGACTGGACAAAATTGAATTTTTCCTATTTTTATGCCAAATTTGGTGTCAACTGACAAAGTATTTGCAGAGAAAATAGCAATGTTAAAAGTTTACCATAGGCACACACACACACACACACACACACACACACACACACACACACACACACACACACACACACACACACACACACACAGAGAGAGAGAGAGAGAGAGAGAGAGAGAGACAACCGAACACCGGGTTAAAACATAGACTCACTTTGTTTACACAAGTGAGTCAAAAATGGGTGGCGTTGTAGCGTAGCGACGCTCTCCCTGGCGAGAGCAGCCCGATACACAGAGAAATCTGTTGTGACAAAAAGAGAAATACAAGTGCAATACAAATACCACCACCACGGCTTCCGCTACCTCACTCACTAAAACGCTCTATCTGTCTGTCGTTCGATTCATGAGGCAGTCTATGTGTCTGTCTATCTATCTTTACACATTGGTTCCTTGTAAACACATACAATCATACATACATACACGCACGCATGATCGCGCGCGCGCATACACACATGCACACACACACACACACAACCGCACGCACCCGCACACACACAGAGACAGAGAATGAGAGAGAGAAACAGAGAAAGAGAATTAAACGTACAGTTTAGTACCCGATTTTGAAAAATAAAATATACACATAAAAGGAAAAAAAGGTGTTGTACAGCTGGGACCCACAGAAAAGGGACACTATACGGTATGCTGTCGTTTTCACAGTGCTTGGACGAGTTCTCTCCCGTGAACCGTTTACTGCTGCGAAGGGCGATTTTTTTTTTTTTTTTTTTTTTTTTTAATCCCCAGTGTGTTGATGAGGTTTTCACAACACCAATGTGTTGATGAGGTTTTCGCAACACTGATGTGTTGATGAAGTTTTCACAACACTAATGTGTTGAAGACAACACTGATGTGTTGATGAGGTTTCCACAACACTGATGTGCTGATGAGGTTTTCGCAACACTAATGTGTTGATGAGGTTTTCACAACACTAATGTGTTGATGAGGTTTTCACAACACCAATGTGTTGATGAGGTTTTCACAACACTGAACAAATAAATCACTAAATAGACAGATAAATAAATAAATAAAAGATTTTTTTTTATCCACAATGTGTTGATGAGGTTTTCAAAACACTAAACAAATAAATCACTAAATAGACAGATAAAAAAAGAAAAAAAAGAAAAAAAAGAAAAAAAAGAATTAACAGATAGATATATCAATTGATAAATAAATAAGATGTGTACATTATATGATCTAAACAGTTACGATAATGATGATACTCGCTATTATAATAATCATGATAAACTGGTGAAATCAACACACATACACTCGCGCACGCACGCTCGCGCGCATACACACACACACGTGCGCGCGCGCGCGCACGCTTGTGATTATGCACGTTGTGGTAGAGAGAAGCCACGTTTAATTTACGTTACATGACTCTGTGTGTGTGTGTGTGTGTGTGTGTGTGTGTGTGTGTGTGTGTGTGTGTGTGTGTGTGTGTGTGTGTGTGTGTGTGTGTGTGTTTGCTTTCAGTTACTGTTGTTTTCTTGATGTCTTTGTGTTTTCTGTAGGATTTTTCTTCTTTTCTTGTTTCTTCATTCATTTATCTATCCTTTCATATTTGTCAAGCATATCAGTTTACTTTCTCCATTGATTTTGAGCGGATTTCCTGAGATCTTTCAGTTGTTTTTATTGAAGAAGACCTGTACTTTCATTTCCACACGTTCCAGCATTGTTAGAAGCATTATAGCAATGTCATGTTCAAATGTTAAAGAGCTGTTTTTCCTTGGACTGGGTTCTCCATCCACCTTCCAACAGCTTAGTTGGTTTATGATTTATACGCATGTCATTTACCTGAATGGGCCTATTAAGCCAGGTATAACGAAGAACGTATTGTTTACAAGTATGTGTGTACGTATGATAGTCAGTCGTATGATAGTCAGTCGTGTCCAACTATCACCACCAGAACAGCAGAGGTGGCAATTCCTGTCCTGACTATCTGGGATAGAATTTGACTATAGTGGAGAGTGTCTTGCCCAAGTTGCATCCCCACTCTCTCGGCCAAGAGGACTTTTGGACAGTCGGCGTTGGGTTGGTTCCCAAAGGCCAACCAGCCCCCAAGGCTGCAGCACTAAGAGCCTAGTTTGAGAGTCACAGTCCTTTACAAAAGACTCAGCCTAAAATGAGATCTCATTGCCATGGAGAAACTATTGATCATACAGCTCTCACTTTGCTGTTGGCCCAACTGTAAGCAAATGTCAGTCTCCGATACATGACGAGCGTTGGAGTTCATAAAACACACAGAGGATTATCCATGACTGTTGAAGAGAAATGATGATGTGAATACTTATAAAGCGCCTATCTTCGGTTGGAGACAAGCTCTGAGCGTTTTACAAACTCGAGATCATTTCCACAACAGGCTGTCTACCTGGGTAGAGCAAGTGACAACTGCTATCGGACGCTCATCATTCGTTTCATGTGTCATTCAATCAGATTTCAGGCACGCATACATACACACTCAGACATACATGTAACATTTTACGTGTATGACCGTTTTGTTTATTTACCCCGCCATGTAGGCAGCCATACTCCGTTTTCGGAGGTGTGCATGCTAGGTATGTTCTTGTTTCCATAACCAACCGAACGCTGAAATGGATTACATGATCTTTAACGTGCGTATTTGATTTTCTGCATGCGTATACACACAACGGGGGTTCAGGCACAGGCAGGTCTGAAAAATCTCCACCCTTTACCCACCAGGCGTCGTCACCGAGATTCGAACCCGGCACAATCAGATTGAATGTCCAATGCTTTAACTACTCGGCTATTGCGCCCGAAATAATTGGATTCCAACATTGGAACAGGGGAGGGAGGGAGGGAGGGCGGAGGGGGATGGTAGGGGGGAGGGAGGGGGGGGCGGAACACGAACCGAAGCCTTCATGTCTCAAGTAGTATTTCTGCTGCTGATTTGGAAAAAAAGCAAAAAAAACCCACCTCATTCTACCGGAACGAAACTGAAAAACACGGGTGAAAACTATGTAATAAGGCATAAAATACTAATGATTAAATAAAAAGATATGAGCGAATCAATGGCAGTCTGTCGTTGTCTGTGGAGGGACCTCCATGAAAACGCAGAGTGGTGGTGTAACCACGCTCCTTGAAGCTCTCAGATCTGATGCATTTTGAATAACACTGGACATGGATGAAATGGTGTTGGTAATGAAACCACCACCTGGTTACGAAGTGGTCTCTGTCTCTGTCTCTCTCTCATCTCTCTCTCTCGTTCTCATCGCAGCAGGGTTTGTTTTTTTTCCTTTCTTTTTTGTTCCATTTTTATATATTTTGCACCATTTTGTTCTGATTAGTGCCTGCTATGTCACCAGAGCTTTTAAGCTAATGACATTAAACATTTCAGTGTTCAGTGTTCATCGCAGTAGCAACACTCGCACAGTACACGGTGCTCCCACAGCGACCACACAGGCTGGGCCACTCAAGAGTGGAACACCGACAACACACATTGACCACACGGCGAGCCGACTGACGGGACCTCACATCAACAACACACCGACAACACACCGACAACACACATTGACCACACGGCGAGCCGACTGACGGGACCTCACATCAACAACACACCGACAACACACACTGACCACACGGCGAGCCGACTGACGGGACCTCACATGAACAACACCGGACAACACACATTGACCACACAGCGAGCGGACAGACTGCGCTTCACACCAACAGCACACGGACAACACACATTGACCACACAGCGAGCGGACAGACTGCGCCTCACACCAACAACACACCGACAACACACACTGACCACACGGCGAGCCGACTGACGGGGCCTCACGTCAACAACACCGGACAACACACACTGACCACACGGCGAGCCGACTGACGGGGCCTCACATCAAAAGCATACGGACACGCACTGCTCTCACAGCGAGCAGAAAGACGGAGCCTCACAACACATCTCCAGCTGGTGTCAGCGACAGCAGCAGGACACTAGTTGTATTTGTATTTCTTTTTATCACAACAGATTTCTCTGTGTGAAATACGGGCTGCTCTCCCCAGGGAGAGCGCGACGCTATAATACAGCGCCACCCTTTCTTTTTTTCTTTTCTTTTTTTCTTTTTTTTTCCCTGCGTGCTGGTTTATTTGGTTTTCCTATCGAAGTGGATTTTTCTACAGAATTTTGCCAGGAACAACCCTTTTGTTGCCGTGGGTTCTTTTACGCGCTAAATGGATGCTGCACACGGGACCTCGGCTTATCGTCTCATCTGAATGACTAGCGTCCAGACCACCACTCAAGGTCTAGTGGATGGGGAGAAAATATCGGACGGCTGAGCCGTCGTTCGAACCAGCGCGCTCAGATTCTCTCACTTCCAAGGCGTTACCTCTAGGCCATCACTCCACTCCGGCGGGACAAGAGAAAATAGGACAGGACTAACCAACCAAATGAATGGACTTTTAAAATTATAATGTAGAAAGCCTGCTTAGTAAGTCACATGATGTATACTTTATTAAATACATTAGTTCGTTTGATTTTATCTGTTTAGATGAAACATTTACTGACTCTTAAGTTTGATTTTAGCGGCATTTTCTCAGAACATGTAAAATTTGTGGCTCCTGCAACTAAGTTATCCCATCGCGGGAGAAATTCTGGAGGAGTTTTAATGATGGTTAGAAAATGTATTCAACATCATATAAAAGAGGTTAAGATAGACTGCAAAATACAGTAGCTATTGAAATAGATAAAAGCGTGTTTGGTGTTAATAAAAATATTGTGTTGATTGCTAGTTATATTGCCCCAGAAAGATCACCACTGAGCTACAAGACGGTATTCATGTCTTAGAAGAAGGCGTGATACAACAATTACACACAGATAATGTCTACGTTATACTGTGTGGTGACCTAAATGCAAGGACAGGATGTGAACAGCAAGTAGATGATAACTTAGCGAACTTGGTGCCAGGTTTTGATTTTGAAGAGAAGGACGAAGAAAGAATTACACGTAATTCCAAAGGTTCGGTCATAAACAAGTTTGGTTGATCCCTGCTCGATCTTGCCTTTATGCTTGACTTGTATATTGTGAATGGATCGTGCAGCAGTGACAGAAGGCGAATTTACTTTTGTGGCACCACACGGCAGCAGCGTTATTGATTATTTTCTTACATGTGAAGATTTACGAGCAGTGTGTGATCTACACACTGATGATTGTTGATATTCATGACACCTACCAGTAGTACTACAGTGGAAAAATAGTCAATGCAATGAAAAGAGTCAAGAACCAAAGGGGGATTGCTCTGATGAAAACAGGATTACTTGGAATAATGAGAAGTTGCAGATATATAAAAAGGAGCTAGACAGCAATGATTTCAAAGATAGTCTGAGTGAAGCTCACGGTATGTTAGATTTAGATGTTGATAGCAGGGTTAAAATGTTTACAAACGCTCTATATGGAGCAGCTGCTTGTATGGTTAGAAAGGTAATAAAAACAACTAAGAAACAGTTTAATGACTGGTTTAATATGGAATGCAGGCAGCAGAAGAAACGGGTCAGAAGACTCCTTACCTCGTCAGATACGGACGAGTCCCTGTTGAGGAGGGCGTTGAAGTGCTCTGCCCAGCGGGCAAGGATGTCTTTCGTGTCTGTCAGGAGGGTGGTCTGGTCCAAGGCTCGGACAGGGGTTGATCCTGTGACTCTCGGCCCATACACAGCTCGGAGACCATCATGGAAGGTCTTCATGTCGCGAGCATCAGCAGCGGACTGAAGCTCTTCGGACTTTCTCTCCCACCAGGTGTTCTTCATCTCATGCAGCCTCTTCTGTACGAGTTGCTTGGTTGGCAAGAACTGGTTCTTCTTCCTCTGGCAGTCTTTATCGGAAATGTGATCCTGATGCCGTATATGCAGTGTGTTCAGGAGCTTGGAGATTCCAGAGTCGTTCTCGTCAAACCAGTCTTTGTGGCTCCTCTGTACAAAGCCGAGTGTGCCAGCTGCTGCTGTGAACACAGCATCTCTAAAGGCGCTCCATACCTTTTCTACATCAGTCGATACAGGAATTTCTTGAAGAGCTACTTGGATTTGCTGCTGCAGCACGTCCTTGGTGATAGGGAGGCAGTGGGTGTTCAGCTTCCTAGGGGGTTTCTGCCTGGATGGTTGGAGCTTGCGTGTACGTCTGATGTTCATCTTGCTGCGTACCAGGCGATGGTCCGACCAACAGACTGCTCCTCTCATGCAGCGTGTAATGGAAACATCACCTTCGTCCCTCTGCCGGACAATCACATAGTCCAGCATGTGCCATTGCTTGGAGTGGGGATGCATCCATGTGTTCTTATACTTGTCCACTTGTTGGAAGAGGGTGTTGGTGATGGTCACTCCATGCTGCGCACAGAGCGAGAGCAAAAGCAGTCAGTTGGAGTTGCACTTGCCAGTGCCGTGCTGTCCTAGGACTTTTGGCCACGAGTAGAAGTCCACGCCGACGCGGGCATTGAAATCCCCAAGGATGATCAGCCTATCCTTTCTGTCTACCGCTGAAATGGTGCGGCTGAGCTCTTCGTAGAAAGCTTCTTTGATGTCATCAGGGTTGGTCACCGTCGGGGCATAGCAGCTGATGACTGTGGAGAAGCGATCATTGGACAGCTTCAGACGCAGGGTCATCAGCCTATCCCACGTGGAAGGCTGTCAAGCTGTCGTGCAAGTTTGGTTCGTATGGCAAAGCCTGAGGTTCTTGGGGTGCCATCTGGCTTCCCAATGCAGTAGAAGGTGTAGCCCCCTCCAACTTCCTCCAGCTGGGTTTCACCGGCAAACCTGGTTTCGCTCATAGCTGCCTGGTAGCGATCAAGCATTCTGGCAAAGAGCGCTGTGCGCCTTTCTGCATACTAGATCAATCGTAAAATGCATAAAATATTGGCTCAAACTAACAAGACTGCCAACATCACGATTGTGTAGACAAGCATATGAGATGCTGCTGCTGCAAGAGGAGAAGGGCAAACAGAACCGGGTATTCGACATCAAGAAAACACTAACGGAACATGGATTCGGTCTTGTTTGGATGTGCCAAGGAGTAGGGCACGAGAGAGGCTTTGTATCGGAATTTAAAGACAGACTTATAGCATGTTTCTAACAAAACTGGTACGGAGAAACAGAGTGCAATGATAGGTATAAATGGTTCTATTCACTTAAATCAATATTTAAAAAAGGATGATTTGGGTGGTGTCCCTTGGCAAGATGGCGGGCGTGTCAAAATTATCTGTCTAAAGATTTTCTAAAGACTTTCACCCAAATCTAAACTTTTTGACAATTTGAAAAAGAAATATATTACTGTACAGGGTGGCGAGTTTTTTGGTTTTTCTTTGTTTTGCTTTTTGTTTTTGGCGACTGAGGACTTCAGTTCAAGCAGCCTTGTGAAAACTGTGTGTCTTTCACGGATTTGGGATGAAGTTCGCTCAGTGATGTGACAGTGTCTGTTGGCGGCGTGCAGCCTGTGCACTCGGGAACAGTGATTTCCTCATGTGTCAGCTTTAACGAAAATTAGTGTTGTGCCTGTTTGTTTGTTTGTAGTTCTCTTCTATCTTGGAATGAAGTGAGTACATTGTTTACACAAACTGTATTGACTAAATCAGAAGATTGACACTTGTGTTGCAATTTGCGTGATGGGTGGTTTCGTAGCTTTAAAAAAAAAAGGAGAGAGAAAAAAGGGAAGAGAAGAGGAAAAAAACAACAACGAAAAAACAGAGAGGGGGAGAGTGGAGGAAGAGGGGAGGAGGAAGGAACAAGCAGGCAAGCAATAACACGAATGCGATGTCTACAGGTTACAAAAACATCCTCGCTCAGTTTAAACGTAAGCAGCCAGGGTCCACTTCTAGCAGTGAGGGTGACAGTCCAGACACACTTAAACACATCAGTAAAAAGATTAGTCTGGAAGAAGAGCGTCAGGAGGAGAGAGACATGGAGTCGAGATTCATGGTGTTCATGAGAGAGATCAGTGAGCGATTTGACAGTTTGCAGAACAGTCTGGCGTCTAAAGATGATATTTCCAAAATGAAAACAGACATTCAAACAAAAATTGATGATGTCACTTCTAAATTTATGAACAAAATAGAAGCGTTGGAAGAACGACTCATCGTTGTTGAGAAAGAAAGAGACAAATTGCAGAGAGAAGTAGAGGTGGTACAAAAAACCAACGGCGAGCTTTTTGAAATGCTTAATAAACAAAACAAGCAGACTGCAGCTCTTCGAAAGGGAAACAATGACTCAGAACAGTATGGTCGCGGATGGAATCTGCGAGTGTACAACATACCAGAATCCAAAGCTGAGGAGCCTGAAACAACAAACGCCTGCACTCAGAAGCTCAGCGATCTTTTCACAAGCAAACTAGGCGTGGCCGTCACGGAAGCAGACATCGAAACAGCTCATAGAACTGGCAGTCGCACTCCTCAGCTCACCAGACCTCGCCCCATGATAGTGCGCTTTCTGTCCAGGAGGAAGAAAGATGAGGTTCTCGCTAACCGTCGCAAACTAAAAGGAAATCCACAGAAGATTTCTATTGCAGAGGACCTGACTTCTCTGAACTTTAAACTTCTTAAAGAAGCAAAAGAACATTCGGCGACACTGGACGCTTGGAGTTCCAGGGGGAAAATATTTGCAAAGATCAAGAATGGCAAGACTGTGAGGCTAGAGGTGGATGTGGATGTTGACGAGGTACTGCGCCGTGCAATGTGACATTGTGACTCTGACACTAGTACATGAGAGGGGTGATGATGAGAGGGGGGCATGTGCATTAACTTTCACACAGACGTACCTACAGTGTGAACACGTGTATATTGGAACACTCACATAGCCATACGCACACGCGCGCGCACTTACTTCCCATACTGACACGTCTGTACAAACCACCAAGTATCATTAACGCAAAATCAAATTAAACCATAAACACACACACTCACACACAGTTGGCATCTGACTGTACATATAATATTCTTTTTGTCCCCCTTCATTTATTGACAGCCCAGGATGTGCTCTGGTGGTGAGGGGAAGGTGGGAGGAGGTTGTGAGTGAGTGTTTTTTATATACACTGACACATGTACATTATAATTGGAATATGTCTAGAGACAAACGTTTCACTCAACGTTTATTCATTACATACACTTTTTTCTTTCTAAACATGTATTAATACATTATTTCCGCACACAACAGAGAGAGGTTAAATTTACAGCCCACCTCTCCTCATAAGATTTGTGTGCGTGCTCGCATGTGGTTTCTCCAGCTCTGTGTACTGCTGTGCTCGCTGTTGCTTATTGTAGCCTTGGTGTGTCCCGCCACCACCGTACCCTCCATCGTTGACTGTCGTTTCCCCCTCCCCCTCCTTGCCATTACTCCTCCCACGCACCCCGACCCTATGTTCCCTACTCTCTCGTGGTGGACAAAAACTTGCCGACTCCTTGTGCTGGAGAGAACTGTGCCGTATATTCCGCGGTGCGTCAGTGTTTGAAGTTTAAACTTTCCCAATGGACGTATATGCGTGGGGGTGTATGTTGTGGCGATTGTGCAGGGTATGACTTCAATGGATTGTGCAAATAATATTGCCATGCATATGGTCATTTTGTAGGTTGGTTTTTTTGGGGTTTTTTGTTATTGTTTTTCCCACATGCATGCATCATGAGCACGTGCGTGCGACATACTCCCACTTATGCACACGCTATGTTAATACAAACATGACACAAAAATAGGCTCCCCCCCACATGCATGCATCATGAGCATGTGCGTGTAACATGCTCCCAACTGCGCACACGTTATGTTAACACAAACAAGACACAAACACAGGTTGGTTTTTTATTTTTATTTTTTTTTTTTTTTTAATTGTTTTTCCCACATGCATGCATCATGAGCACGTGCGTGCGACATACTCCCACTTATGCACACGCTATGTTAATACAAACATGACACAAAAATAGGCTCCCCCCCACATGCATGCATCATGAGCATGTGCGTGTAACATGCTCCCAACTGCGCACACGTTATTGTTAACACAAACAGGACACAAACACAGGTTGTTTTTTGGGGGGTTTTTTTTTTTTGTTTGTTTGTTTGTTTTGTTTTTTTCTCCAGTGATGCACGTCGCCTCGCCGCAGGAGCCCACTCACTTGACCAAGACTTACCTGTTTGTCTAAATGTGTGCTTTTCTCTTGATGTACTTTGTTTTTATTTTAATTTGTCCCGTCATGGATGATATAAATGATTGTCACTCAGTGATGGGTACTTATAAAGGAGTGTATTTTTCTTTATTTGAAAGCCTTTGCTCAGTTGTACTATGTACCATGTAAATAGAATGAGTGGATGCCCTTTAGACTCCACTAGAAAATATAGTATAAGCCATTAATTACTTGATATAATAGCCACAATAATAATAAAATAAAATGGAAAATATAAGCATTGTTTCCATGAACTGTCAAGGACTGGGTAACGTTAAAAAGAGGAGAGATGTTTTTCACTTTCTTAGACAAAAGAAACACTCCATTTATCTCCTTCAAGATACACATTTCGACCCAAATATTGAATCGTATGTTAGATCTGAATGGGGTTACACTTGTCACTTTGCATCTCATAATTCACAATCCAGAGGTGTTGCTGTTATGTTCAATAACAATTTTGAATTTAAAATTAAAAAGGTGTACAAGGATCCTAATGGAAACTGCATAATTATTTCCTTTACAACAGTAGAAAAGGATTTCTTAATTGTAAACATTTATGGCCCAAACAAAGATTCCCCAGAATTTATGATGAACTGGAAAAAAATATTACACAGTTTGGATACCCAAACCTGATTATTGGAGGTGACTGGAATCTAGTTCTTGACCCACATAAAGATTATTCTAATTATAAACACATAAATAACCCTAAAGCTAGAGACAAAGTAGAAGATATTATGACAAACTTAGATATGTATGATGTTTGGCGAGACTTAAACCCTGATAGTACACGTTTTACATGGCGTAGACCATCCCCTTTTCAACAGAGCCGTTTGGACTTCTTCCTTATATCTGAATGTTTGATACAGTATGTGCATGAAGCAGACATCCAATATGGCTATAGGACAGACCATTCAATGATAGTTCTTAAACTTTCATTTGGTGAAAAAATTAAACGAAAATCTTTTTGGAAATTCAACAATTCTTTACTGAAAGATATAGATTATGTAAATGAAATTAAAGAAGAAATCAAACAAGTTATTAGAGAATATGCAGTTCCATTATACAATTATGAGGAATTAAGAAACATTCTAATGTCCGAAATACAGTGTGTAATATCAGACCAATTATTGTTAGATGTTCTATTAATGAAGATTAGATCAAAAACAATCTCATATGCCACAATGAAAAAACGTAAAACAGAGGAGGAAGAACAACAGTTAGAAATAGAAATACAGAACTTAGAAAGCAGGAATGTCAGAACATGTCAAGAAAATGATAGAATAGAAGAGAATAAGTTAAAGCTTGTAGATATTAGAAAAAAGAAGATGGAAGGAGTACTCATGCGTTCAAGGGTCAGATGGATAGCAGAAGGAGAAAAAGTATCAAAATACTTTTGTAATCTTGAAAAAAGGCACTTTGTAAATAAGAGTATGAAGAAATTAGTTACAGACAAAGGAGAAGAAATCCATGAACATAATGTAATATTAAAGGAGGTTCACGATTTCTATAAACATTTATATAAAAAGAGACTTATTCAAACATGTGAAATAGCAGATATTGTTAAGGAAATGCCTAAACTTAGTAATATAGAAATAGAAAACCTTGAGTTTGAAATTACTTATGAAGAAGCTACCCAGGCACTTAAACGCATGCAGAACAATAAGAGTCCAGGTACTGACGGCTTTTCTGCCGAATTTTTTAAATTCTTTTGGAAGGATCTTGGATACTTAATTGTCAGGTCACTAAATGAAGGTTTGAAGAAAGGTGAACTGTCACAAACACAGAAAGAAGGCATAATAATTTGTATACCAAAGGGTGACAAACCAAGAGAATTTATTAAGAACTGGAGACCGATATCTTTATTAAATGTTGTTTATAAAATTGGATCTTCTTGCTTAGCAAATAGAGTTAAGTCTGTGCTGTCCTCTTTAATTAGTGATGACCAAACAGGATTTATGTCTAACAGATTTATTGGTGACAATATTAGATTAATATATGATATGATTCATTATTTAAATTCAAAGCAGTTGCCTGGTTTATTGATTTGTATAGATTTTGAAAAAGCGTTTGATACTGTTGACTTCACTTTCATGATGAAAGTGTTAAAAGCATTTGGATTTGGTCCAGTCTTCTGTAGATGGATAAGTACCTTTTATCAAAATATTAAATCAGCAGTAGTAGTAAACGGAACGGCGTCTTCTTGGTTTCCAGTAGAGAGAGGATGTCGTCAAGGTGATCCCATTTCACCCTACTTATTTCTTCTATGTGTTGAAATCCTTGGCATAATGATAAGAGAAAATAAACTGATTAAAGGTATTAATATTAATAATACAGATCATAAAATTGCACAGTTTGCAGATGACACCCAACTGATGACCAAAGGAGATAGAATATTGTTTGAGGAGATCATAAGGACAACTGACTCGTTTAGTAGTTTTTCAGGATTATATATGAATGCAGGTAAAACTCAAGCAATATGGCTGGGTAGCAGAAAACAATGTCAAATTAGATATCTACCTCATTTAAAAATGGTATGGAACCCACCAAAATTTAAAATCTTAGGAGTGTGGTTTACTGTTGATTTAGAAGAATGTGAGGAATTAAACTATAAAGACAAAAAGTCTGAAATTAGAATGTTATTTAGAATATGGATAAAAAGACCGATTACCCCTTTAGGAAGGATAGCTGTTCTCAAGTCACTGATTTTATCAAAAATAACCCAGTTATGGATGTTTCTACCAAATCCACCTGATGAATATATTGATGAGCTGCAGAAGGCATGTTTCAAGTTTATTTGGAACAAAAAACAGGATCGAATAAGTAGAAAAACAGTAATTAAAAGTACAATATTAGGAGGATTAGGAATGTTTGACATCAAACAATTTATTAAAGGTCTTAAACTGAGCTGGATACGTAAATTAAAGTTTTCAAACCATAAATGGACAATAATAATAAAAGAAAGCAATCCAGTTATCAAAGATATTGATAGATATGGACCCTGTCTACCAACACCTAATGATAAGAATAAGTTCTGGATCCATGTTTTCCAAGCCTACAAAGAATTTTGTCAGAAGGTCCCACTATTAAGTAGTAAAGAAGTTTTAGCAGAACCAATCTTTCTGAACCAAAATATTAAAATTGGAAGTAAGATTTTATCATACAGAAATTGGATGGAAAAGGGGGTCTGGAATATTTCTCATCTAGTGCACGGGGACAGTAGTTTCCTTTCCTATGAAGATTTTAGTCAAAAGCATGGAAATATAACAAATTTCCTTACTTTAAACGGTTGCATAAGGTCAGTTAGAAATTATATAAAAAAACCTAAACATTAAAATTGATAATAACACTGCTTTGCAGATGAGAAAATCATTACAAATGATATATTCAGTGAAAAAAGGAACAAAAGTTTATTATGATACTCTAGTTAAAAACAATACGACCCCTAAATGCTGTAAGAAATGGAACGATTTGTTGCAACTGAACATTAATTGGAAACAGACATTTCACAAAATACACAAAATAAGTGATGTTAACTTAAAATGGTTTCAAATAAGATTAGTTCATAGGATTATTGCAACAAACAAATCACTGAAACAGATGAATATCTCTCATAATGATAAATGTAGCTTCTGTGGATCACATCCAGAAACCATTGAACACCTTTTTTGGAGATGTGAGATTGTGCAGAGATTTTGGACTGCTTTCCAAACTGATATTAATAACAAATGCAATAATGTATACAATGCCCAATTATGTGAAGAATTAGTTTTATTTGGAAACTCACACACATTTGCTACAGATGACATTTTAGATTTTATTATTTTACTTGCCAAGAACTTTCTGTACAAATGCAAATTCAATAAACAACCACCACAACTCAATGCATTTAAAATACAGCTCAGATACAGATACAAAATCGAAGAACATGCATCTTATATACTAATGAACCATCATGCTTTCCGTACAAAGTGGAACAGTTACCTTCCAATTATGGAAACTGTTACTTAATCATAATTTCACATGTTCCATAGTTACCATTCTATATAACAGTCCTTACTTTGTACTAACATGTCTTTATTTATTTCTCAATATGTATTATTTGTTTATTTTTTTTTTAACTTTTATAGTTGCTGTTGTCTTTACAATGTGACCAATCACAAGTTTTCTTTTCCAATAATGCAGAAGTGGTATACTCATGATCATTATTATTATGACATTATAATGTCACCACTCGCTTTCGCCTTACCCTAGATACCATTACTATAATAGTTGATACATTTGATGCTGTTGATATGTCACAACTGGTCTAGGCTATTTACTATTAATGTCATCTTAAATCACCATGATTACTACAATCATTAAGATGTAAGCATTGATTGATTGAATGATTGGACAAATCTTCCTTTCTTCTTTTTATTTTTTTTTATTTTTTTTATTTTTTTTTGTTTTTGTGTGTGTGTTTGTTTGTTTATTTGTTTGTTGTTGTTATTATTGCTGTTGATGTTGTTACAGATTTGTTTTGCCTTGCTATAGCCTGTTTTGTTTTATTTTGTCTTATCTATCTCTCTGTAGTGGAAGATGCTACTGTTCGTTGTATACGGTTTGGTTCATACTATTCTCTGTATTGTATACATGTTTTTGGAAAAGTTTAAAAAAAAGTTTGAAAAAAAAAAATATATTTAAAAAAGAGAAGTATATTAAGATTATAACAAATAAATGGCAAAAAATTTGCTTTGCGAAGCTCAGATTGAGAGCACTTGGACTGAATGCCAACAGAAGATGGTTCGATTCAGACGTAGCCACATCTCCTTGCCCAATGTGTGGCGAAAGCCCAGAAGTTGAAAATCATTTTATATTTAACTGCAAAAGATACGATGAACTGCGAAAAAATGTACCATTTTCAATACAGCTCCAGCGCAGAGAAAAGATTTGTTCGGCATACTGATGGCAGAAAATAAAGATATACTTTCACTTGTAAAATATGTGTCTGCGGTAATAAATTTACGGAAAACGTCCATCATAGATCCAAATACCCATTAATCAATTAAAATTTAGTATGGAGTCTATGAGAAAAAAGCATAGATAAAAAGGAAGGGCTACATTTGGATTGTCAATTTCGACATTGTAATTATTTCATGTGTTTGTATTCATATGATGGGTTTTGATGCTGATGTATAAATAACTATTTTAGGATTTAAGTGCACTTTAGTATGTGTTTGTATTGATATAATGTGTGTTGATGTCACATGCCCAAATTTTTGTTATATGATTTATATGTACGAGGGTCATTCAATAAATAAGGTGAATTTTTCGGTATAAGGACTTCTAATACAGATAGAAGCTTACTTTTTTTCTTTTTCTTTTTTTCTTTTTTTTTTTTTTTTTTTTTTACTTCTTTTCCACATGGATTTAATTTGTTTTGCAGATTAAAAAAAAACTTTGAGAGTTTTGGCGATTAACAAAGATGGCCGACCAAGAAGCATGCTCCAGGATTGAACAGCGGTCAGTTATCAAGTTTTTGGTTGCTGAAGGGTGCAAACCAGTTGAAATTCATAGGAGAATGTCAACTGTGTATGGTGCCACATGTTTCAGCCGAAAAAAATGTCTACAAGTGGGCTAAATTGTTTAAAGAAGGACGGAGCAGTGTTGAGGATGAAGACAGGCCTGGAAGGCCTACAGAAGTGAGGTCTCCTGAGGTGATCGAATCAGTCAATGACCTCATTCAATCTGACAGAAGGGTGACAGTGGATGACATTGCAAGGACTTTGAGCTTATCTGTTGGGACAGCACACAAAATTGTCCATGATGACCTTGGCTACTCGAAGGTCAGCTGCCGGTGGGTGCCAAAGATGCTTACTCCAGAGCACAAACAGAGGAGGGTCGAGGGTCGGCTGGGAACTGCTCCCTCATCCCCCTTACAGCCCAGACCTTGCCCCTTCAGACTCTCACCTGTTTGGTCCCTTGAAAGCGTTCACGAGAGGCACGAAGTTTGAAAGTGACGATGAAGTCAAAAGTGTTGTGAGCGACTGGCTGAGACATCAGTCCAAAGATTTTTACGCTGAAGGAATACGGAAGCTTGTGCACAGATGGGAAAAGTGTGTGACAGTGCTGGGAGACTACGTTGAAAATTACAAAAAAAAGTAAGCTTCTATCTGTATTAGAAGTCCTTATACCGAAAAATTCACCTTATTTATTGAATGACCCTCGTACTTTGTTTTCTGTGTACTGTCCAAACCTTGGAGACGAACGACTGAAAACAGGCACGTAACCCCCCTGTCAGATGTACTTTAAGGCTAATGACAAAGTGCTAAAGTGTCGCAAATCTTTTATTAGTTTATGTTGTTTCAATTCTTTTTTGTTTTGTTTTGCTTGGTTTGGTTTTGGTTTTTTGCTTGTTTTTTTGTTTTGTTTTTTGTTTTCTGTTTTTTGTTTCTTTGTTCCATTTTATTTATTCTGCACTATTTTGTTCTGATTAGTACATACTATGTCACCAGAGCTGTTCAGCTGATAACATTAAACATTTCAGTGTTTCAGTGTTTCTCTCTCGTTCTCTCTCTCTCTCTCTCTCTCTCTCTCTCTCTCTCTCTCTCTCTCGTCCTTTCTCTCTCTCTCTCTCTCTCTCTCTCTCTCTCTCTCTTCTGTCATCCCCCCCTCTCTCTATCTCCTTCTCTCTCTCTCTCTGTCTCTGTCTATTTCTCTGTCTCTTTCTCTGTCTCTCTGTCTCTGTCTCTGTCTCTCTCTCTCTCTCTCTCTCTCTCTGTGTGTGTGTGTGTGTGTTGCCCTCCCCCCACCCCCACCCCTCACCCCCCGCCCCTCTCTCATTCATTATACAAGGCCCAAATGGAGAAAAAGCGAGGAAACAAACTGCAGTGATTTTTTCCCCAAGGGTACACCCGGTGTATGATACATGTTGGTTCTTTCACATGCTGGTGCCAGTGCACTACCGGACAGACCCATGACAAAAAGTCCCGTTTCCTGAGAGCAGTTGGACCCTCTGTTTTTAACTGGGGTCGATCTGAGTGTTCTTTAGACTCCTGTGGGTGAGCCGGTGTGATCGGAGATTATTCTCAGCTGTAGTGTGATTCACGCCTGGTTCAGGTCGAACACGATGTGTGTGTGTGTGTGTGTGTGTGTGTGTGTGTGTGTGTGGTGTGTATGTGTATGTTTGTGTGTGTGTGCGTGCGTGCTTGCGTGCGTGCGTGTGTGTGAGCGCGCGCGCGCGTGTGTGTATGTGTGTGTATAATGATGATCATGATCATTACTATTATCATAATTATTATTATCATTATTATCACTGTTGCTGGTGTTATTATTATCATTGTTGTTGTTGTTGTGGTTGTTGTTGTTGTTATGATCGTTATTGTTGTTATTTTTTGAGGGCCTCTTCGTTTTGTCACCACAGCAGCCTTCCCCCAGGCTGTCTCTTCCACAAACCCTCACTTCAACACAGACGTGGACGGGGGAGGATTTCAATGCCAAGTTGTTAACGGAAATTTATCTCAGCAGTTTGAATCAAGGCTTTCGCGGCAGAACTTTCTGTAAGACCTGACATGAAGGAACCGTTTGTCTCGTTGCTTTCGTTTTTTTTCATTTTATTTTGTTCTACTCTGTTGTTGTTGCTGTGTTCGTTTTCTGTATAGTCATTTTTGGCATCGTTGGATCGAACTTGTAGAGCTTTGGCCTTTTAATTCTTCGGGAGCGGATCCTTTAGTATAGTGTGTTGCGCAATCTTGCTGTTGTTCCCTGAGAAAGAACGTGTCACTAGGTAAATGAAAGGGCGGAAACAAATCAGAGTGAAAGCGACAAAGATACTGAGAGGGAGCGGGAGAGAGAGAAACGGGCGCAATAGTCGAGTGATTAAAGCGTTGGACTTTCAATCTGATCATCCCTGGATCGAAGCTCGGTAACGGCGCCTGGTGGGTAAAGGGTGGAGATTTTTCCGACCTCCCAAGTCAACATGCGTGAGGACCTGCTGGTGCCTGAATCCCCTTCGTGTGTATACGCAGGCAGAAGATCAAATACCCACATTAAAGATCCTGTAATCCATGTCAGCGTTCGGTGGGTTACGGAAACAAGAACATACCCAGAATGCACAACCCGAAAACGGAGAATGGCTGCCTACATGGCGGAGTAAATAAACAAAACGGTCATACACGTAAAATGTTACATGTCTGTCTGAGTGTGTATGTGTGTGTACCTGAAATCTGATTGAATGACACAGGAAACGAATGATGAGCGCCCAGTGGCAGCCGTCAGTCGGCTCTACCCAGGTAGGCAGCCTGTTGTGCAAACGACCCCATGTATGTAAGGCGCTTAGACCTTGGTCTCCGACCGAGGATAGATGCTATATGTATCCATATCAATCAATCAATCAAAGGAGGGCGAGGGGGAAGGAGGGGTAGGGGGGAGATGGAGAAAGACAACAATACACGAAAAAAGAAAGTGTGCTGGAAAAATGAATACATATAAAAAGAGAGTAGAAGTAAAACGAACTATTTTTCTCTCTTTGTGTGTGCCCGGTCACACACATCCTTTTCCCTTCCTGGTAATTAGCATTTTGTACACAATATGCACATCAATCAAATTCACCTAAAAGAAAAAAAATTCCAAAAACCCCAAAACATTAATCCTTGTCCATCCATTTGTTTCGTTTTGAGAGAGACAGACAGAGAGACAGAGGCAGACAGACAGATAGGCGGGCAGGCAGACAGACAATTTGAAAGAAAGAAAGACAGAAAACAGAGAAACAAAGAGAGACAGAGTGAGAAAGAGATAAACGGAGATAGAAAGAGCGAGACAGAAACATAGAGGGACAGACAAGGACAGATTCGTGACTCAGAGGCATGACACGTTGAAACTTAATGAGATAGATAGAGAAAGCGAGACAGACAGACAGACAGACAAACAGAGCTATAGGCAGAGAGACAGAGAGAGAAAGACAGACAGACAGAGACAAACAGACATACAGAGAGACAGACATAGGGTCGGAGTGGATCTCGGATGGTTTATAGCTATACAGGCCATGACCCATACATCAAATTTCAAGTGCAATAGACTAGCAGCAAAGAAACGAACATGCAAGTTTCCGGAAAAAGAAGAGAATATGCTTTTTAGATATTCAGCCTGGCAATAGCATTGAGCAGTATACAATGTGGCAGAAACAGCGTTCACAGGGAAAGCCGATGTCGCATATTCCGTGCATGTGGCATCCCACAGCAGATTGTCACCATCAATACCTATTTCACCAACTTCACATGCACAGTAAGAAACAGCGAACACAGTTTCGAGGTGAAAACAGGAGTAAAGCAAGGATACGAAACGTCAGCACTGCTATTCAACATGCCATAGACTGGGCGATGCGAAGAACAACTGAAGATCAACGAAGATGGACTCTCCTCTCAACGCTGGAAGATCTTGACTTTGCACACATCCTGACACTGGTCTGTCATAGTCATCATAAGATGCAAGAAAAGGCAACCCATACAAGAATAGACAATCGTTTGGCCCAAGACCATCTCCAGACATCAGTACTTGTCCAGTGCAATCAAGAAAACATGCAGACCATCATCAATAGGCAGCGATGGAAATGGATTAGACACATTAAAGAGAGCAAGGTCACATCACCCGGACAGCCCTTCACTGGACACCAGAGACAGACACAAGACAGGAAGGTCACACCACCCGGACAGCCCTTCACTGGACACCAGAGACAGACACAAGACAGGAAGGTCACACCACCCGGACAGCCCTTCACTGGACACTAGAAGGTAGACACAAGACAGGAAGGTCACACCACCCGGACTGCCCTTCACTGGACACCACAAGGCAGACACAAGACAGGAAGGTCACACCACCCGGATTGCCCTTCACTGGACACCAGAAGGTAGACACAAGACAGGAAGGTCACACCACCCGGACAGCCCTTCACTGGAAACCAGAAGGTAGACACAAGACCGGAAGGTCACACCACCCGGACAGCCCTTCACTGGACACCAGAAGGCAGACACAAGACAGGAAGGTCACACCACCCGGACAGCCCTTCACTGGACACCAGAAGGCAGACACAAGACAGGAAGGTCACACCACCCGGACAGCCCTTCACTGGACACCAGAGACAGACACAAGACAGGAAGGTCACACCACCCGGACAGCCCTTCACTGGACACCAGAAGGCAGACACAAGACAGGAAGGTCACACCACCCGGACAGCCCTTCACTGGACACCAGAGACAGACACAAGACAGGAAGGTCACACCACCCGGACAGCCCTTCACTGTACACCAGAAGACAAACGCAAGAGCGGAAGGCCAAAGAAGACCACCTGGCGCAGAACTTTCAGAGGAGAAGTCAACATCCTGAAACGTACCAGGGGCACCATTCAGAGACAGGCCCCAAAGAGACAAGAGTGGTAGTTCTTCGTTACTGCCCTATATGTCAGAGGGCACAATGTGGAGTCTTAAAAAAGTGTTCTCGTCATAGACATGTAATTTGTTCCAAAACTCTCTTCAGTGTTTTTATTATTATTATCATTATTATTATTATTATTATTATTATTATTATTATTATTATTCCAACAATACATTATTGAACTTTTTCTCTCTTGTTCTTTTGCTGATGTTTATATTGCCTTCTAGCAAGAAAGAGAGAGAAAGAGAGAGAGAGAGAGAGAGTGTGTGTGTAACGTACCACATGCCCACGACATGTTCCTTCCGTTCTCACCCATCATCCACACTGCCACGCCTCCGTTCACACAATCACAAATGCTCCATGTCATTGATGACAAACAACAGCCCACTGCAGTGACAATTCTTATCTTTTAAATCAATAAAAAAAAAAAAATGTCTGAGTTTTTTGGTTGTGTTTTTTTGTGTTTTTTTAACACACATCCATAAACAGATGCACACCCAATAACAATTCCGGTATCCATATACAACAAAAAGTGATTCTTACTCTTTTTTCTCTCCTTCTGCTTCTCTCTCTCTCTCTCTCTCTCTCTCTCTCTCTCTCTCTCTCTCTCTCTCTCTCTCTCTCTCTCTCAATTCTCTTTCTCTCTGCTTCTCTTCTAAATCTCCTCCGCCTTCTTCGTCAGTCTCCGGCCTCTTCCTCTTCTACATCTTCTTCTTCGTCTTCTTCTCTGCCGCCTTCTGTCTTCTCCTTCTTCTGCTTCTCCGTCTTCTTCTTCCTCGTCTTCTTTCATTTCTCCTTCTTCTGCTTCTCCGTCTTACTCCTCTCCGTCTTCTTCTACTTTTGAATGACCATTCTCTGTCCTCTTCATAGTCTACCTCTACATATTCTTCGTGTCTGTCTTCTTCTTGGTCTTCTCAGTCTTCTCTTCTTTTACTTCTCCTACCTCTATTTCTCCTTCTTTCATTTTCATCTTCTGTCTAACGACTGGCTCTCTCTCATTCCAAACTTAACGCCAAGTCCGATGTCGACTGTTCTGGGCTCAGAATCAGACTCATCTAAGTTGAATAAAAACAGCCACAAAAATAACTCACGAACTCACAAAAAATCACGTGTTTTTTTGTGTTTTTTTTAAACCAGTGAACATATTTATATTTCATGAAAAGGAGAAGTTCAATTTCATGTAACCAGAATGTTTACGTTCAGCTCTAACCAAACATTTTTGTAAACATGTATTGCCTAACGCCACTGGTGTCCCGCGATACATGACACAGAGACAGAGACAGACAGACAGACAGACATAAATGGTTGAAGAGAAAGAGTCAAAAAGATGAGTGATTAAAAGCTAGAGAGACAGACAGGCAGAGGCAGACAGAGACAGAGAGAGACTGTGAGTTAGGTTCGTAGGAATCAGGCAAAGGTTTAAAACACTGTCCAGCTAACCTGTGCCAGTGCTTCCCCTTGACAGCAAACCTTTGCGGGATGTTCATGGACAGTGGTTGCCCCTGGCGTCTTCCGATTGGTCCGTTCCGCACCTCTACATTGGAATGAGGCTTTGTTGTTTGGGCGGAAATGACGAGATGGGTTTTAGTTGTCGTGTGCAAGTATGTTTGTGTAGGGTGGGGGTGGGCGTGAGGGAGGAGGGGGGGAGGGGGCTCGAGGGAGGAGGGGCGGTGGGAGGAAGAAGTGGAGGAGATAAGTGTGTGTGTGTGTGTGTGTGTGTGTGTGTGTGTGTGTGTGTGTGTGGACGTTTGTTTGTGCGTATATACATGTCTGTGTCTAGATATGTGCGTATACGTGTATGCCTCTCTGGGTGTGTCACGAGGGGTGTGTGGGGAGGCTGTGTGTGTCGGGGGGGGGGGTGGGGGGAAGGGGGGGGGGGTTGAGGAGGAGGCGTGTGAACGAAGTTGATGGTGGAAGCATTCAATAGAAACGGCTTCAGAGCAACACCTTTTATCATTTACCTATTTATTTTTCTGTTTATTTATTCATTTATCTATTATTTACCTTTTTTGTCAATGTGTCATCTGTACTCTGTCCTGGAAGAAGACAAAGAAAAGTGGGGGAGGGGTGTGGGGGAGGAGGAAGGTTACTTGACCTGCGTGTAGAAGAATTCAAAACGGGTTCCATTCCATCCACTACTCTGTTATTTCTTATTGTTGTCGGTGGTGGTGGTGGTGGTGGTGATTGTGGTGGTGGTTTGGTGGTGGTGGTGGTGATTGTGGTGATGGTAGTGGTAGTGGTGGTGATGGTGATGGTGGTGGTGGTGGTGGTGGTTTGGTGGTGGTGGTGGTGGTGGTGATTGTGGTGGTGGTAGTGGTAGTGGTGGTGATGCTGATGGTGGTGGTGGTGGTGGTGGTAGTGGTGTGGTGTGGTGTGGTGTGGTGTGATGGTGGTGTGGTGTGGTGTGGTGTGGTGGTGGTGGTGGTGTGGTGGTGGTGTAGTGTGGTGGTGGTGGTGTGGTGTGGTAGTGGTGTGGTGTGGTGGTGGTGTGGTGTGGTAGTGGTGTGGTGTGGTGTGGTGTGGTGGTGGTGTAGTGTGGTGGTGGTGTGGTGGTGGTGGTGGTGGTGTGGTGGTGGTGATGGTGGTGTGGTGTGGTGGTGTGGTGTGGTGGTGGTGGTGCTGTGGTGGTGGTGCTGCTGTGGTGGTGGTGGTGGTGGTGGTGGTGTGGTGGTAGTGGTGGTGGTGTGGTGGTGGTTGTGGTGGTCTGGTGGTAGTGGTGGTGGTGTGGTGGTGTGGTGTGGTGGTAGTGGTGGTGGTGTGGTGGTGGTGGTGTGGTGGTAGTGGTGGTGGTGTAGTGGTGGTGGTGGTGGTGGTGTGGTGTGGTGGTAGTGGTGGTGGTGTGGTGGTGGTGGTGTGGTGGTAGTAGTGGTGGTGTAGTGGTGGTGGTGGTGGTGGTGTGGTGGTGGTCTGGTGGTAGTGGTGGTGGTGTGGTGGTGTGGTGTGGTGGTAGTGGTGGTGGTGTGGTGGTGGTGGTGGTGGTGGTAGTGGTGGTGGTGTAGTGGTGGTGGTGGTGGTGGTGTGGTGGTGTGGTGTGGTGGTAGTGGTGGTGGTGGTGGTGTGGTGGTAGTAGTGGTGGTGTAGTGGTGGTGGTGGTGTGGTGGTGGTCTGGTGGTAGTGGTGGTGGTGTGGTGGTGTGGTGTGGTGGTAGTGGTGGTGGTGTGGTGGTGGTGGTGTGGTGGTGGTGGTGTGGTGGTAGTGGTGGTGTAGTGGTGGTGGTGGTGTGGTGGTGGTCTGGTGGTAGTGGTGGTGGTGTGGTGGTGTGGTGTGGTGGTAGTGGTGGTGGTGTAGTGGTGGTGGTGGTGGTGGTGTGGTGGTGGTCTGGTGGTAGTGGTGGTGGTGTGGTGGTGGTGGTGTGGTGGTAGTGGTGTGGAGGTGGTGGTGTGGTGGTAGTGGTGTGGTGGTGGTGGTGTGGTGTGGTGGTAGTGGTGGTGGTGTGGTGGTGGTGGTGTGGTGGTTGGTGGTGGTGTAGTGGTGGTGGTGTGGTGGTGGTCTGGTGGTGTGGTGGTGGTGTGGTGGTGGTGGTGTGTGGTGTGGTGTGGTGGTGTGGTGTGGTGGTGGTGGTGGTGTGGTGGTGGTGGTGGTGTGGTGGTGGTGGTGTGGTGTGGTGGTGTGTGTGGTGGTGGTGGTGGTGGTGGTGGTGTGGTGGTGGTGGTGGTGGTGTGGTGGTGGTGTGGTGGTGGTTGTGTGGTGGTGGTAGTGGTGGTGGTGTGGTGGTGGTGTGGTGGTGGTGGTGGTGGTGGTGGTGGTGGTGTGTGGTAGTGGTGGTGGTGTAGTGTGGTGGTGGTGGTGGTGTGTGTGGTGCTGTGGTGGTGGTGTGGTGGTGGTGGTGTGGTGTGGTGGTAGTGGTTGTGGTGGTGGTGGTGGTGTGGTGGGTGTGGTCTGGTGGTAGTGGTGGTGGTGTGGTGGTGTGGTGTGGTGGTAGTGGTGGTGGTGTGGTGGTGGTGGTGTGGTGGTAGTGGTGGTGGTGTAGTGGTGGTGGTGGTGGTGGTGTGGTGTGGTGGTGGTGGTGGTGGTGTGGTGGTAGGTGGTGTGGTGGTGGTGGTGGTGGTGGTGTGGTGGTAGTGGTGTGGTGGTGGTGGTGGTGGTGTGGTGGTGGTGGTGTGGTGTGGTGGTAGTGGTGGTGGTGTGGTGGTGGTGGTGGTGGTAGTGGTGGTGGTGTGGTGGTGGTGGTGGTAGTGGTGGTGTGGTGGTGGTGTGGTGGTAGTGGTGGTGGTGTGGTGGTGGTGGTGGTGTGGTGGTAGTGGTGGTGGTGGTGGTGTGGTGGTGGTGGTGGTGGTGTGGTGGTAGTGGTGGTGGTGGTGGTGGTGGTGGTGGTGGTGTGTGGTGTGGTGGTGGTGGTGTGTGGTGGTGGTGGTTGTGGTGGTGTGGTGGTGGTGGTGGTGGTGTGGTGGTGTGGTGGTGGTGGTGTGGTGGTGTGGTGGTGGTGGTGGTGGTGGTGTGGTGGTGGTGTGTGGTGGTGGTGTGGTGGTGGTGTGGTGGTGGTGGTGTGGTGGTGGTGTGGTGGTGTGGTGTGGTGGTGGTGTGGTGGTGGTGGTGTGGTGGTGGTGTGGTGTGGTGTGGTGTGGTGGTGGTGTGGTGTGGTGTGGTGGTGGTGGTGGTGGTGTGGTGATGGTGTGGTGGTGGTGTGGTGGTGGTGGTGGTGTGGTGTGGTGGTGGTGGCGGTGGTGGTGGTGGTGGTGTGGTGGTGGTTTCGTTCTTCTTTTCTTTTCCGCCATGTTATCTTTCCCCTTTTCTGCACATGCGCGAACACACACATACACACACGCGCGCGCGCAAGCAGGCGGGCGCGCTCATGCGCACATATTAACACATCTATCTATCTATCTATCTATCTATCTATCTATCTATCTGTCTGTCTGTCTGTCTGTCTGTCTGTCTGTTTGTGTCTGTGTGCATGTATGTCGCTCTTTCTGTCCATCCTCCTCTCTCTCTTTCACTCTCTGTCGCCCTCCCTCCCTCTCTATATCGCCCTCCTTCCCTTCTTCCCTCTCTATATCGCCCTCCCTCCCTCTCTATATTGCCTTCCTTCCCTCCCTCCCTCCCTCTCTATATCGCCCTCCCTCCCTCCCTCCCTCCCTCTCTATATCGCCCTCCCTCCCTCCCTCTCTCCCTCTCTATATTGCCCTCCCTCCCTCTCTATATCGCCCTCCCTCCCTTCCTCCCTATCTATATCGCCCTCCCTCCCTCCATCCCTTCCTCTCTATATCGCCCTCCCTCCCTTCCTCCCTCCCTCTCTCCCTCTCTATATCGCCCTCCCTCCCTCCCTCCCTCTCTCCCTCTCTATATCGCCCTCCCTCCCTCTCTATATCGCCCTCCCTCCCTCCCTCCCTCTATATATCGCCCTCCCTCCCTCTCTCCCTCTCTATATCGCCCTCCCTCCCTCTCTATATCGCCCTCCCTCCCTCCCTCCCTCCCTCTATATATCGCCCTCCCTCCCTCCCTCTATATATCGCCCTCCCTCCCTCTCTCCCTCTCTATATCGCCCTCACTCCCGCGCTCGCTACACAGAGAAGTAAACCGCCTACAACCACACTCAAGTCACACCCATTAGATGTGCAAATACACGCGTCATAAGCTCTCTCGTGGAACACTTGAGGCACGTTTGCAGATCGATTGGTTTTTGTTGTTATTTTATTTTTCGTGGGGGGGGGGGGGGGGGGTATTTTGTGTGATCACCCAGTGTTTCAAAGCTTCGTTCCTGCAGCAATCTGCTTAATGTGGGTCGTCCAACATAGCATAGTCCTTGAGGAAAGGCATTTTGGAATGATGGTTTAGTCCTATACATCATTGTTTCTTGTGAATTCCGTTCCCCACACTGTCACCAAATCATAGTCATGATAGTGAAACGAAAAACGATTCTAAGATTAGTCTAACAAACATGCATTTGAACATAAAAGGAAAGAAAGACAGACAGAAAGAAAGAAAGAACGAAAGAAAAAGGAACACACAGACACACAAAGACACGCACACAACAACAACAACAACAACAACAACAACAACAACAACAACAACAACAACACACACACACACACACACACACACACACACACACACACACACACACACACTAACTAACTAACTAACTAACTAACATACGCCCAAGAAGTCTTTCTCAGTGCACCAAAAAGCATCTACTTGAACAACTACTAAGTACAGAATCTAAAGCTTTAAAACTTGCGCCTTGTCTTCTAATACACGCTTCATGTACTCGTACAACCAGTGACTCTAAATTACCGCCCCTTGACGAACAAAGGCAAGTCGCCTCTGTAAAAAAAATATAAAAAATAAAATAACAAAAAAATTAAAAAATAAGAGAGAGAAATAGTGCGATTAACAATCATATCAAATCTGAAATTCTTAAAAGATCAGATACTGATTTCCAAAAAGGAGTAAAATCAATTTCCTCGCAAGTGACACTAGCAACGTATACTGCCAATATCATGTGTGGTGCTGGCACTGATCCCGTATCGGAACCAATACCTATAAGGCCTTTATTCTCTCCTACACCTACACCTGTGTGGCACTCAATAGAGAACATTTTGTCATGCTTCATACTGATTTGAAAAAGGAAAATAATACATTTCTGCTAGCCACACACACACACACGCGTGCACATGCACAGTGAGAGAGACAGAGACAGAGACAGAGACAGACAGACAGACAGACTGACACCGAAAAATGCAATCAAAACTTTTTTACTTTCCAGAGCAATTGCTGACTATCACTCAGTAAGCCAAATTTTGGTGTGCGTGTGTGTGTGTGTGTGTGAGGAAATAACCGTATCTTTGCAACTTCAAAACACCTTTTTTTCTGAGAGACTGTTTGAAGACACCCCCCACCCACACACACACACACACACACACACACACACACACAAAACAAAACAAACAAACAAACAAAAAACCACCACTTTTGATAGTCACAGAACAAAGAATGCACGACATAGAGAAACCACTCACTAAATTCCCGAAGTATCGTTGTTCCCTAGAAATGGACCCACACAGATCAATGTCTGAAGTGTGACATCAAAGAACGCCAACTGCTGACTGTACCCATTTCACTAAGTGAGTCAAGGTCTGGTGTGTGTGTGTGTGTGTGTGTGTGTGTGTGTGTGTAGTTGTGTGTTGATAAGCCTGACTAAGCGCGTTGGGTTACGCTGCTGGTCAGGCATCTGCTTGGCAGATGTGGTGTAGCGTATATGGTTTTGTCCGAACGCAGTGACGCCTCCTTGAGCTACTGAAACTGAAACTGATGTGTGTGGTTGTGTGGTTATGTTTGTCTCTCATCTCCAAATAACAAACCTGACGAAAGATCGATTTTCATTTCCATCCGGCTACTCTCTTCCACTCACTTATTGGTTTTCGGCGAGCAAATATTTGTGCCGATTGCTTTTTCGCCTTCTGCGCTGCGAATCGATTTCCTTTGATCTGCACGGACCAATCAGTGAATCACAGCTGATTGGGGAGGTCTGGGATACGGTGGATGGTGGTGTGGAGATCCTGGTCTTTAACATGAATTTCAAGGTGGAGTGAGTTTGATTGATACTGTCAGGGTTCTGTGGACTTTTCTGCCGATGGTGTGATGGACTGCCGGACTGTGTGACTGATTTAGAGTCGGGGAGAATGGTGGGGAAAGGGGAGGGAGAGTGAGGGGGAGGATGGGGAGCTGCCGGAGCAGTTGGTGTGTGTGTGTGGGCGCGGGGGGGGGGGTGGGGGTGGGGGTCTGAGAGTTTTCGAGGGGTGTAGGTGGGAGACACGTAGAACACCGCTGATCACCAGAAGAGAGCACACCCACCATTATGATGTACAGTTATGAATGCATGCTACGATCAAAAAGTACTGCTTTTGGCACTATGTACCCACTGGTCAGAAAGTGTTAAAAGTATTTAAGTTATAATCATGAAGCCATGATTCCAATGTTCACGACTGGGAATTCAACATTTGATCAATATACGAGCTTCTCAGGGTGAAATAGTTTGCAATTCGTCGTCTTCTTCCTCTTGTTGTTGTGCTTCTTCTTTCTTCTTTTTTTCTTTCTTCTTCTTCTTCTTGTTCGTTTGTGGACTGCAGCTCCCATGTTCACTCATTTGTCCAAGTGGAATTTCACGAGTATGACCATTTTGACCTCGCCATGTAGGCAGCCATACTCCGTCTTTTTTCTTCTTTTTTTTGGGGGGGGGGGGGGGGACGAGGGGGTACTTGACTATTTATGCCTTCCGCTCCTTCTTCTTCAGCCTGTGGCTGTCAAACAGGAGTAAACCTCAGAACAACCTGTACCTTTAAACAACCGGAACCCACGATGCTCATCACAACCTGTACCTTTAAACAACCGGAACACACGATGCTGTAATATAAAGAAGTGAAACGGAACGCGAAATTGTAGCAGTTTTGTCCCAAGCACTGTCCGTGTTATTATCAGATTTAGAGGAAAATGTTGTGTGTTTTTTTATGAAATGGGCTTCATGGTTCCTCCATGTCCTCTTGCACTGGCTCTCGCTGTCTTTCAGTGTTTTGTTGTTGTTGTTGTTTTTTGTGGTATGAAACTTTGATACTTTTGAGTGGTCACACAGAGAGAAAGAGAACGCTGAACTGTTTAATGTCATTAGCTGTAAAGCTCTTGACACAGTAGGTACAAATCAGAACCAAAATGGTGCAAAACATATAAAATGGAACAGAAAGGAAAAATATAATCAAAGAAAACTAAACTACTAGAGGATAAGCGGGACTTTGGTACTTTGTCATTTGCTTTTAAAGTCCATGTGGCAGGCGGGTACTGTGCCTTTCCCCCAAGTCGTTCAATCTCCAAGGCTTGATCAGGAAACAGGAAACAAAGTACATATAATCCGTATAATAATTATTCAAGCATGTGACATCGACACACATCATATCAAAACGAACACAATACAAAGTACATATAAAACAATTAATAATTATTTGAGCCTGTAACACCAAAACACATCATATCAATAAGAGAGAGAGAGAGAGAGAGAGAGGTGGAAGGGAGTGTTTTTCTCCACACATAGGTGGAAGTGGGGGTGGAGGGGGGGGGGTTCTTTCTGTAATCCACATGTTGGTAGGGAAGTGGTTTTTTTCTGCACACGTAGGTTGGTGGGGGAGCGTTTTTTTCCACATTCATGTGGAGGGGAGTGCTCTCATCCACACATAGGTGGAAGGGATTGGTGGGGGGTGGGAGGTGGGGTGGGTTTTATTTGTCTTTTTTCCATCCATCCGTAGGTGAAAAGGTGTGTTTTTCACCACACGTATTTTTGGTTGACTGATCTCGATGCTTATATAGCGCCTATCCTCGGTCGGAGGCCAAAGCTCTAAACGCTTTACAAACACGGGGTCATTTGCACAACAGGCTACCTACCTGGTTAGAGCCGACTGGGTGCTCATCATTCGTTTCCTGTGTCATTCAATCAGACTTCAGGCACGTGCACATACACACTCAGACAGACATGTAAAATTTCACGTCTATGACCGTTTTGTTTATTTACCCCGCCATGTAGGCAGCCATACTCCGTTTTCGGGGATGTGCATGCTGGGTATGTTGTTTCCATAACCCACCGAACGCTGACATGAATTACAGGATTTTTAACATGCGTATTTGATCTGCGTGCGTGTACACACGAAGGGGGTTCAGGCACTAGCAGGTCTGCACATATGTTGACCTGGGATGGGAGCGTTTTTTTTATTCACACGTAAGTGGAGAGGAGTGTTTTTGTTTTTTTCTCCACACATAGGAAGAAGGGAGGGTTTGTTGGGGGGGGGGTTGTTTTTTCTCCGCACATAGGAAGAAGGGAGTGGGGTTTTTCTCCACACATGGGAAGAAAGGAGGGTTTGTTGGGGTTTTTTGTTGTTGTGTTTTTCTCCGCACATAGGAAGAAGGGAGGGTTTGTTGGGGTTTTTTGTTGTTATTTTTTTCTCCGCACATAGGAAGAAGGGAGGGTTTGTTGGGTTTTTTGTTGTTGTTATTTTTCTGCACAAATAGGAAGAAGGGAGGGTTTGTTGGGGTTTTTTTGTTGTTATTTTTTTCTCCGCACATAGGAAGAAGGGAGGGTTTGTTGGGGGTTTTTTGTTGTTATTTTTCTGCACAAATAGGAAGAAGGGAGGGTTTGTTGGGTTTTTTGTTGTTGTTTTTCTGCACACATAGGAAGAAGGGAGGGTTTGTTGGGGTTTTTGTTGTTTTTCTGCACACAGGCGGGCGTTCGTGACGAAGACATTTTTCCTCCACACAAAACACACAGGAGACAGGAAGTGACTGCAGTGGCAGAGTGCAGTGTTTGCGGTCCGGGTCACAGGACAAGATCACCAAGCAACCCAACCAGTTAGCAAGCTGTTCTGCCACGTCCTGATCCCTCTCCGCGTTTAGCGGGACACTGTGTCGTCAGCATCAGCCTGCCTGCTGTCGGCCACACCTCACTGACGCACCCAATCACAGGCCCCCCCTCCGCGCGTGCAGTCACCCTGTATTATGCGTAAGCTCTGTGGGCTGCAGTTTGTTCCTTGCTCGTGCGCCAAGCTGGCGGGTGACACCTTGAAGAGGTGATTTGGTTTGTTGCTGTTGTTTCTGTTTGGTTTGTTTGCATTTTCCCCTCCCATTAGAGCTTCGACTAATAAGTGAACGTGTGTGAAATTAACCGTGCTCTGATGCGGTTGTAAGTATGATTTGAAATCGTTTGTTGTTAGCGGAGCAACCTTTGATTAAAAAGAAAAGATGAGTTGTATGAGTAAAGATGAAATTGTACAAAATAGTGAAAATGCTGAGTTTGAGTATGATTTGAAATTGTTTGCTG
Source organism: Babylonia areolata (assembly GCF_041734735.1). NCBI lineage: Eukaryota > Metazoa > Mollusca > Gastropoda > Neogastropoda > Buccinidae > Babylonia > Babylonia areolata. The sequence continues at coordinate 24,259,053 of NC_134886.1, read as the reverse complement.
TTAACAGAGCAACCGTTGATTGATAAAAAGAGTTGTATAAGTAAAGATAAAATTGTACAAAATAGAGTAAACATAATATTGAGTTTAAGATACGTAAATAAATAAGCAAATAAACAAACAAATGACTAAATAAATACATAAATAAATGAATAAACAAATGAATAAATGAATATAATAGACCCACAAAAATGCAACGATGGAATTAAATTAAGTTAATGTAAAAAAAAAACTTAGAAAGAAATAAACCAAGCAAATAAACCTCAACATCAATTTTACAGCTGAAAACAAAGATCAGTACTTGCATCTTAATGCAATACAATATAATGCGACACAATAACATACAATGAACGAACTTCTGAATTAGAGAAGGAGAGCGCACTCGAATTCTACCAAAACAGACTATTTTATGCACGTGATACGAATAAAACTTTGGTACTTGGTTGTCTTGATTTGATTTGTTTAAGAAAAAAAAAAGAACGATGGTTTTCACTACCAGACCTAAATAACATGTACAAACTGTAGCCATGAAGTGATTTGCCATTTTACCAGCTAACGAAAATTATGTTTGTTTGATTGTCAATTCAGAAACTGTATATTGTTCACATCAGAATCGATTCTTGTTTTGCAGAGTAACAAACGTGTGCAGCGGTTCATGGGTTATTATCATCATCATCATCATCACTATTATCATCATCATTATTATTATTATTATTATTATCATTATTATTACTATGTTTGTTTGCTCGTTTTATTTTGTTTTGATGTGTGTGTGTGTGTGTGTGTGTGTGTGTGTGTGTGTGTGTGTGTGTGTGTGTGTTCCTCTCCTAGATCGGTCACTGTCAAAGCCAAAGCAGACATGACAGCGGCCCAACTGCTTCCAAGAGGAATCATGACTTGTAAAGTACTTTTCTTGTGCCTTGCACTGTTCGTCGCAGGTAATTCTCTGTCTGTCTGTCTGTCTCTCTGTCTGTCTGTGTCTCTCTCTGTCTGTGTCTGTGTCTGTCTCTGTCTGTCTGTCTGTCTGTCTGTCTGTCTCTCTCTCTCTCTCTCTCTCTCTCTCTCTCTTATGTGGATGCCCTGTAGTTTGTGATTCTT
>NC_134886.1:24185458-24252958 GCF_041734735.1 Babylonia areolata | reverse complement strand
AATAAAAATGGTAGCACATGGGATTTATCATCATCATCACCATCATCATGATCAATAGCCACAACAACAACAGTTATAACAAACAGCAATACTGATTATTACAGAAACAATGATAATCATAACCGCAATAATAGCAACAGAAGAAGCTGCCACTACTATAGGCTCTGCTGCTGCCACTACTACTACTACTATTGCTGCTCCCACGATTACTACTGTTGTTGCCACTAATCTTACTAAGAGTGCTGCTACTAATGCTGCTGTTGCTGCTGCTGCTACTGCTCTAACTACTACTACGGCTACTACTACAACTGCTACTGCTGTTGCTGTTAGTATTGCTGCTGCTAGGACTACTACTGTTGTTGCTACTAATTCTACGATTACTACTAATGCTGCTGCGGCTGCTGCTGCTACAGTTATTACTACTGCATTTGCTTCTCCTAGCACACGATGACGACGATGATGGTAATGTTTCAAGCCAAGCCAGACGAACCTCACTCTGCACAAGTCACACTGAGAGCTGTGGTGCTCTGCTCAGGTGCCGTCCTTGTCGCTTGCTGGTTGCCGCCGTCGGGATTGTCGGGGAAGGGGTGTGCTGGTGGGTGGTGTGCGGGTGGGTGTGGCGGTGTTGGGGGTGTGGGTGATGGGTGTGTGGGTGGTGTGTGTGTGGGTGGTGGGTATGCGGAAGATTAGTTACAGGGTTGTTGGTGTGCGGAAGTTTGGTGTATGGATGGTGGGTGTGTGGGTGAGTGGTGTGTGGGTGATAGGTGTGTGGGTGGTGGGTGGTAGTGTGGTTAATGTGTGGATTATGGGTGTATGGGTGTGAGGTGTGGGTGTTGTGTGGGTGGTGGGTGGTAGTGATGTTTGAGTGTGGATGGTGGGTGTGTGGGTGGGTGTTGTGGGGGTGGTGGGGGTGGGTGTTGTGTGGGTGGTGGGTATGTGGGTGGTGGGTGGTAGTGTGCTTAGAGTGTGGATGTTGGGTGTGTGTGTTGGTGTGTGGGTGGTGGGTGGCAGTGTGGTTAGAGTGTGGGGGGTGGGTGTGTATGTTGGTGTGTGGGTGGTGGGTGGTAGTGTGGTTAGATTGTGGATGGTGGGTGTGTGGGTGGGTGTTGTGTGGGTGGTTGGCATGTGGGTGGTGGGTGGTAGTGTGGTTAATGTGTGGATGATGGGTGTATGGGTGTGAGGTGTGGGTGTTGTGTGGGTGGTGGGTGGTAGTGATGTTTGAGTGTGGATGGTGGGTGTGTGGGTGGGTGTTGTGGGGGTGGTGGGGGTGGGTGTTGTGTGGGTGGTGGGTATGTGGGTGGTGGGTGGTAGTGTGCTTAGAGTGTGGATGTTGGGTGTGTGTGTTGGTGTGTGGGTGGTGGGTGGCAGTGTGGTTAGAGTGTGGGTGGTGGGTGTGTGTGTTGGTGTGTGGGTGGTGGGTGGCAGTGTGGTTAGAGTGCGGGTGGTGGGTGTGGGTGTTGGTGTGTGGGTGGTGGGTGGCAGTGTGGTTAGAGTGTGGGTGCTGGGTGTGTGGGTGGTGAGTGGTAGTAATGTTTGAGTGTGGATGGTGGGTGTGTGGGTGGATGGTGTGTGGGTGAGTGGTGTGTGGGTGAGTGGTGTGTGGGTGATAGTGTGTGGGTGGTGGGTGTGTGGGTGAGTGGTGTGTGGGTGGTGGGTGTGTGGGTGGATGTGTGGGTGGTGGGTACGTGGGTGGTGGGTGGTAGTGTGTTTAGATTGTGGATGGTGGGTGTGTGGGTGGGTGTTGTGGTAGTGTGATTACTTTGTGGATAGTGGGTGTGTGGGTGGGTGTTGTGTGGGTGGTGTGTGTGGGGGTGGTGGGTGGTAGTTTGGTTAGAATGAGGGTGATGGGTGTGTGTGTGTGTGGTGTGTGGGTGGTGTGTGGGTGGATGGTGGGTGGTAGTGTGGTTAGTGTGTGGATGATGGGTGTGTGGGTGGGTGTTGTGTGGGTGATGGGTGTTAGTGTGGTTAGTGTGTGGTTGATGGGTGTGTGGGTGGTGGGTGTGTGGGTGGCTAGTAACTGTATGGTGGTCGGTAGTGTGTTTTGTGTGTGGGTGGGTGTTGTGTGGGTGGTGTGTGTGGGGGGTGGTGGGTGGTAGTTTGGTTCGAATGAGTGTGATGGGTGGGTGGGTGTGTGGTGTGTGGGTGGTGTGTGGGTAGATGGTGGGTGGTAGTGTGGTTAGTGTGTGGATGATGGGTGTGTGGGTGGGTGTTGTGTGGGTGATGGGTGTTAGTGTGGTTAGTGTGTGGTTGATGGGTGTGTGGGTGTGTGGTGTGTGGGTGGTGGGTGTGTGGGTGGTTAGTAACTGTATGGTGGTCGGTAGTGTGTTTGGTGTGTGGGTGGGTGTTGTGTGGGTGGTGTGTGTGGGGGTGGTGGGTGGTAGTTTGGTTAGAATGAGTGTGATGGGTGTGTGGGTGTGTGGTGTGTGGGTAGTGTGTGGGTGGATGGTGGGAGGTAGTGTGGTTAGTGTGTGGATGATGGGTGTGTGGGTGGGTGTTGTGTGGGTGATGGGTGTTAGTGTGGTTAGTGTGTGGTTGATGGGTGTGTGGGTGTGTGGTGTGTGGGTGGTGGGTGTGTGGGTGGTTAGTAACTGTATGGTGGTCGGTAGTGTGTTTGGTGTGGTGGTGGGTGTTGTGTGGGTGGTGTGTGTGGGGGTGGTGGGTGGTAGTTTGGTTAGTGTGTGGATGATGGGTGTGTGGGTGGGTGTTGTGTGGGTGATGGGTGTTAGTGTGGTTAGTGTGTGGTTCATGGGTGTGTGGGTGTGCGGTGTGTGGGTGGTTAGTAACTGTATGGTGGTCGGTAGTGTGTTTGGTGTGTGGGTGTTGTGTGGTTGGGTATTTAGTCACCGGGTGATGGGTGGTAGGGTGGTTGGTGTGTGGGTGTTGGGTGGTAGGGTGGTTGGTGTGTGGGTGATGGGTGGTAGGGTGTTGGGTGGTAGGGTGGTTGGTGTGTGGGTGTTGGGTGGTAGGGTGGGTGGTGTGTGGGTGTTGGGTGGTAGGGTGTTGGGTGGCAGGGTGGTTGGTGTGTGGGTGTTGGGTGGTAGGGTGGTTGGTGTGTGGGTGTTGGGTGGTAGGGTGGTTAGTGTGTGGTTGATGGGTGTGTGGGTGGTTAGTAACTGTATGGTGGTTGGTAGCGTGTTGGGTGGTAGGGTGGTTGGTGTGTGGGTGTTGGGTGGTAGGGTGTTGGCTGGTAGGATGGTTGGTATGTGGGTGTTGGGTGGTAGGGTAGTTGGTGTGTGGGTGTTGGGTGGTGGGGTGGTTGGTGTGTGGGTGATTGGTGGTAGGGTGGTTGGTGTGTGGGTGATCGGTGGTAGGGTGGTTGGTGTGTGGGTGGTGGGTGGTGGGTTGGTTGGTGTGTGGGTGATGGGTGGTAGGGTGGTTGGTGTGTGGGTGATGGGTGGTGGGGTGGTTGGTGTGTGGGTGATGGGTGGTAGGGTGGTTGGTGTGTGTGTGTTGGGTGGTAGGGTGGTTGGTGTGTGGGTAATGGGTGGTGGGGTGGTTGGTGTGTGGGTGTTGGGTGGTAGGGTGGTTGGAGTGTTGGTGATGGGTGGTAGGGTGGTTGGTAACTGGAGGGTGGGGTAACAGGGTGGTGGGTTGTTGGTGGCGTTGTGATCACTGGAGTAGTCTGGGACACAAGCTCTGTGAACGCGCGCGCGCGCGCGCGCACACACACACACACACACACACACACACACATGTTCATGAATCCATTAGTAATCACATACTATTGTTTGTGATCAAACTACACACACACACACACACACACACACACACACACACACACACACACACACACACACACATTAGTTATCACATACGATTGTTCGTGATCAAGCTACAGAGAGAGAGAGAGAGAGAGAGAGAGACTCACACACACACACACACACACACACACACACACACACAACCACACACACACACACACACACACATTCACACACGCGTGCGCACGCACAATGCTCTATCAAAGGACGGTATATAAATTTTCCGTTATTTATATATGGTTTGTTATGTGTTCTTCATTCAGTGTGGATGTCGTGCACTCTTTACCGTCGCCTAAGGGTTTGTTGTTGTTTTTCTTTCCGGAAATGCTCTTGTGATAGACACGTTCATAAATAATGGTAATCATGTGTTGTTGTTCATGGTCAAACTGCCACCCCCCCCCCCCCCCCCCCCCCCTCCAACACACATGCGTTCAGCATCTACACTCAGCCACCCCAACAGCCCGCACATCCTGTCAAAGACACAAACACACACACGCGCGCGCGAGCGCGCTCAAAGAGAGAGACAGACTTACGGAATTCACAGATGAATCTCGTCTGCTGATTGGAAAATCCCCACACGTCCGAACATGTCTGGTCATGCCATATGCCTCCCCTACTGACGTCCATGACCACGCAGTCATCCACATCGCCATTGTGCTGGCCATGTGTGTCCGACGTCCAGTACGTGAACTGTGCCGGAGAGCCTGTCAGGAGCGGCGGACAGTGTGTCGTTAGCTTCAGTCATGGCTTTGATAGCACATGCACAGAAGGTGTGAAGTGAGTAGTTATATCAATAGACCGCTCTTTTTTCTTTTATAGATAGATAGATAGATAAATAAATCCAGGCGAGCTTCTTTCACGTATCCAGTCCACGCATTAAGCTGGGTCTTCCATCAAAACGGTAAATCGTAGAGGTATAATCGTGCTGGGGATCACAGCAACCAAATATAACGATAATACCGTTAGTGGGGAGACAGACACACAGCAACAAAATATAACGATAATACCGTTAGTGGAGAGACAGACACACGGTGCGACAGAGAGGGATGGGGTTTACAATAAGGCAAACAGGTTTGATGCTTCACGAAAGACAGACGGCAAAAATATATCATATATATATATATATATATATATATATATGGCACAAGAGAGAGAGACCAAACCATACAAAACAAAAAAATTATTCAACCAGTGAAATGAGAAAGGCAATGAGCCTTTCCATCCGAACCTGGGGCTTAATAAAAAGTGAATACTTGCATATATAATATAATATAATATAATATTATATATATATATATATATATATATGTGTGTGTGTGTGTGTGTGTGTGTGTGTGTGTGTGTGTGTGTGTGTGTTGATAAGAAACTCTAGGGAGAGCTGGACAGTACAAGGTCTTTAGAGAAGAAGACCCCCTCAGTCAAGTGTTTCGGCCCTGAACTCCTTACACTCTAAGGGGCCGGGCCGCACCCAGGTCATGACTCCTGGATGCCCTTGTATTGCCGCCTTTTTTTCTTTTTTTTCCTGGTCCTCAGCATGTTCGAACCCGCGCCTCCAGTGTGGTCGCCACTTCAGGACTGAGTCACCTTTTCTGGCAGACGTTTTAACCACTGAGCCATCGTACGCCTAGTTTGAGTAGGGAAATTCCTTCCCGACCAGATCTAGTTGGAACTTTTTTCTGCTGCTTCTGCCATTGCCTTGAGAGCCCATGTCCTCTATCTGCCAGATATCGACAGCTGTTTCATGAGGTTGTAGGCAGATGCGCCCACAAACCCTCTTGCACCAACCTCTATGGCGAGGACTTTGGCTTGGAAGCCAGATTCTATCAGGCTGCTGGCTAGACTGGCATACTTCTCGGTCTTGTAGATATGGGCTTCCTCCATTCTGCTTTCGTATGGCACAGTGAGCTCAATCAGAATCTCTTGTTTCGTTGTCTTGGAGTGGAGTACCATGTCAGGTCTCATGCCGCTCTTGTTGATGATTTCCGGGTGTCTCTTCCCTTCTGGTAGGTCAACTGTGCATTCCCAAACTTCGGCACCATCAAGCAGCCCACGTTTCTATGCTTTGGAAACTTTGGATGCTGTTCCTGGCCAGACTTTATTGCCTTCTGCCGAGGGGAACTCTACTGGAACTTCTGGTGGGGTTGGTGCTCCTTGGACAGTGCTCACCACGTGTGCAATTTCTTTTAGCACTTGGTTGTGCCTCCATGTGCACCGTCCTTGGCTAAACGCCGCTTTGCATGAGCTGAGGACATGTTCCACTGTTTGTTTGCTATGGCAGAGTGGGCACGCAGGGTCATCTGCTTTTCTCCATTTCACCAAGTTCGTATTCGAGGGAAGGAGGTCGTACACAGATCTTAGGATGAAGTTGATCCTCAGAGAGGCCATGTTCCATATGTCGCTCCAGCTGAGGCTCCTTTGGAGTGCATTTTCCCATGTTGTCTGTCCACTGCCCCTGCTGGCCTCGCTGCACTGCCTTCTGGACTCTTAGATAATCTTCTTCCTTCTTGATTTCCTGGATGATCATGTCTCTTTTTGCTTTCTCCCTTGCCTTGGACCACCTTTCCATTTTTGTCGATCCCAGGCCTTGTCTGTTGCTTTGGGTGTGTCCTGTTATTTCCTTCGTCTTAAGGCTTTCTTTCGCTGCACTGACTGTCTCCCTGACTTTCCATTTTCTGCCAGTCTTCAGTTTGGATTGGCTGGATCTCACAATACTGTATATAAACGCATTGGGAAAAGAATAAAGTTATCACCAAGAGGAAGAGAGAGAGAGAGAAGGAGAGGAGTGAGAGATAAAAAGATAGATAAATAAAGAGAGGGGGGGTGTAAAATATATTTTTAAAAAAACAGACACACATAGAAACACAGGCAGAGTGAGAGAAAGAGACACAGAGAAACAGAGACAGAGAGAAAGAGAGACAAAGAGAGACAGAGAGAACCCTGTCATAAATTCCAAGAGTCTAAGTTTATACACAGGAAAATCTTAACATCATGTGCAGTACAGAAAGCCCTACACATGTAAAACCTATCACTACAATTAAAATGAAAGTCCCACTCTTGCCATCTGCATGCAGTCAGTCTGTCTTTCAAGTCACACAGAAATAACTTACATCGAACTTTTGAAACCCAATTTCTTTTACCTTTTGTATCCCAGTCATCTAACATCTATACGTCTTCCGTGGTAACATGCAACCGTCCAGTCTTGTTAATCTAAAACAGTAACGAATACAACTTAGTACTGGACTGATGTAAGTTTTTTTTGTTTTTTTTTTTCCATAAACGAAGTCATTTGGGTGTTTTCAATTCAACCCCTAACACATTTTTGTTAATGCAAACAAAATTAAATGAACCTTCTCACAGTGATAGTAGGTACTAAAGTTTAGTCTCATACTAAGTGAGAGAGAGAGAGACAGAGACACAGAGAGAGACACAATCACTCACCGTCCACCCACACGAAGTGACCCTCAGACTCCTGATCCGACAAACCGATCCACACAGTACCATGATAATGAAAGCCCTGTCTCAGGGTATTGTACAGGAACTGCTGGGTGGCAAGGTCCCGGATGACGACAAGATGGCCGCCTCTGGCCCTACATTCTCTCTCCGCGGGATTGAACTCCCGTTTGTGGTGCAGCTCGAACTGGTAACATCTGTCGCCGAAGGTCCGAAGGTATTGGTTTCTGGGGAGGCTGGCCGGACAGTCGTTGACACTGACGGCGAGGCATACTGGTAGAGACGTTTAGAATGCTACAACATTATCAGTGTTATGCATGCTGAAGATAAAATGGAAAACTTTTTAATGCAAGATACGAAAGGACACTTACTTATTGTTTAGATTTAGGACTTTAAACATAGGACACAGGACTATGCATCCATACACATGTGTGGGGAAGGGGGAAGGGGGGCGACGGGGGGGAGGAGGGGGGTGCGTGCGTGCTTGTGAATATGCATCCTTTTCTTTGCAATATGTCGGTTCACTTTGGAACCTTCATCGCAGACCTGTAAGTAACCATAATTATTTCTCACACGACGTTCAGCACGCAACTCATGCTAATAAAATGATTTCATTACAGATTAGAAAAAAAAGATACTTGAAATTCGTTTCAGAACAGTATATCAGGCCAACATAACAGGAACTGACACTTATTTACCGTAAACAAAAGTGATGATTAGATTAAGAAAAGACCTATGTATGTTAGAAGATATATCTTTACACTCCCTCATTTAATCACACATTATGTAGTCAATGAACTAAACTGATCATCCCTGAAGAACTAAAATGCCATCAGTTGTTCAGATAATGAATAATCATTGAAATACTAACAGTTATAATAGCCATGAAACCTACCCGAAGTTAGCACACCCAGAAAGACAAAGAGTCTGAGCTTCATGCCGGCACTGGGCGACAAGCACAGTGGAATGGAGCTTGAAAGGAAGTGAAGAGAGCAGATCTTTTCTTCACAGCAACAACAGGTTGTCTTGTTTTCCCCCGCATGCCACACGTCTGACATGTCACATGGAATCAGTGTGAATCTATATATAGCTGTCTACTTCATTATCAGCGCTTATCTGTGGTCAGCTTCGTGCAACCTCCGGCACCGATGCACAGATACGCGCACGCACATGCACTACATTATGCACGATGTTGTGATGTTTTATCGGTAAACTTAAAATCTTATTTTATTCTTGTCTCTTGTTTGTCATTATTTCTCTCTTTTTCTCTCTTATGAAATTCTTATCTGGTTGTTGTATAACCTACTAAAACCAATATCTGTTCGTGCTGAAGTTTACACACCCACACACCACACACACGCGCGCGCACCCAAGCACACACACACACACACACACACTAATGTCACTGACAGTGAAAAGACGCTAAAGAACGAACACACACACACACACACACACACACACACACACACACACACACCGAGAGAGAGAGGGAGAGTAGAACATTACAAAGTTATAAAGTAGCCATACGTGCAGTGCATAAACAACAGATTCAGATATTAAAAGTTTCAAGACCACAAGGTTCAATTCACGTGTTCAGTGTGTTGTTTTATCTGCACTTCCAGGGATTCTCAGTCTGCCTTGGCAAGTCAGAGCCGTCCTTTTGAAGCCGAGTTGGAGGATCCTAGGATATGTTCATGTTTCTCAAAATACTGGTGCCTATGACATGATTCGAAGTCAAGGATCCAGGGTTGTCCTTCTTGGTGTCCGACGCTGGCATGGCAAATGAGATTCCTGAGGAAACATTATGTCTTGTCCATTTTAGTGTTTGTAAAACAAACCGGTGAAGCTACTCTTTGATTGCATCGCTGCAAGCGTTTCAAACAAGGGTTAACTCTGTGTGTGTGTGTGTGTGTGTGTGTGTGTGTGTGTGTGTGTGTGTGTGTGTGTGTGTGTGTGTGTGTGTGTGAGTGCATGTGCGGGCACGTGCTTGCATGCTGTTATTGCACACGATCGCATGTCCACATGCAGTGACGTTATGATATCACAACCAGCATGATACGTTGAAACAACAATGCTTCAGTTTATTTCCTTCCGCAGTTAAAATCATTATGTACACAGAAAATCACTCACATTGACTTTTTTTTCATTCAGAGAAAAAAAAGTCCAGTCAGAAATCGATATTGAATAGAAATTTGAATTACAAAGTATTTGTAGATTATCAATCGTGATTTGCTTTTCAATTTGCCAGATTTACAGTTTCAATTTTTGTTTTCTCCCGAATGTGTGGCTTCGTGTGGTCTAATCCATACACGCTACGCCATTTCTGTAAAGCAATGAGTTAGATATTCTGAAACAGACCACACGAAATATCAATCGTGTGCCGAATGTATACAGTATGTACTGAATGAGGTCAATTTCAAATGAAAGCGAAATCTGCATGGATTCTGTCCAAACATTTTGAAATGTTTCCCTAACTACATACTTTCTCTTATACCTATCTACATATCTATCTATGTACCTAGATGGTGACGTGATTTGCGATTTTCCTTCGTTCGAAGATATTTGATCACTCATTTACAATATGTAGGTTTCATATTGGGAAATTTGGATTACAGCTTTTCACGCTCCTATTTGTTTTGGAAACGTCTATTGGTGCACAATTTTTACATCTCTTTTTCTATCTGTGTGTCCCTACCCTTCTCTCTTTGTTTCTGGATCTGTATGTGTGTGTGTATGTGTATGTGTGTGTGTGTGCGCGCGCGCGCGCGTGCGTGTGTGAATGTGTATGTGTGTTTGTGTGCGCGCGTGCGTGCGTGTACATGTGCATATGTGTACGCGCATGCGTGTATGTGTGTGTGTGTGTGGACGAGAGAGAGAGAGAGACTCGACTCTGCTGATTCATATTGTAGTACTTACAGCGCTTTTGTGAGAGCCTCGGCAAAAAAAAAAAAAAAAAAAAAAAAATTTGATTATCATCATCATCGTTATCATTATGACCAGTATTATTCAAACAATGCATGCGTTGGAGGTCTCCCGCTTGCATAGGTTCTGCAGACAGTCGTTGCCATGCACATTGTAACCGCTCAGACCGCAATTAGTGTCACAGTTGAAAGATCAGCCTGTAACACAAAAAGTAACTGTGAGTCACTGAGTTATATGAAAGAGAGAGAGAGGGGTGGGGGTAGAGAGATAGAGAGAGGCAGAGTGTGTGTGTGTATGAGAAAGAGAGGGGGGGTGAGAGCGAGGGAGAGAGAGAGAGAGGATGGGTGGAGAATTAGAGTGAGAGAGAGAGGGAGACAGAGAGGGAGAGAAGGGGGAGAGAGAGAGAGAGAGAATTCCGGGAGAGGGGAGACAGAGGTAGGAAGGGATGAAGAGAGGGAGAAAGAGAGAATGAGAAGAGGGAGGGAGCGTAAAAATTAGAGAGGGGGGGAAGGAGAGGGCAGGGAGAGAGGGAGAAATGTGGGAGAGAGGGAGTGAGAGGGGAGAGAGAGGGAGGTAGGGAGGTAAAGAGGGATAAACAGAAAGAAGGGCGGGGGGCGGGGGGGGGGGGGGGGGGCAGAAAGAAAGAGAGTGAGGGGGAGAGAGAGAGTGAGGGGGAGAGAGAGAGTGAGAAGGAGGAATGGAAAGAATTAGAGGGAGTGGGGAGAAAGAGAGAAGGGGAGGGAGAGTGAGAGAGGGGGGTGAAAGAGAGAGAGAGAGTATTTTTAAGGGAAGGAAAAACTAGTGACTTATTAAGATAAGGACAGGTGTGTGTGGTGTGTGAAGTGACAGACTGGTGGTGCACCACTGGCCTGGATGAAAACAACACCTGCAAACAGGAAAACATTAGATGCCCATTTCTTCTTTTTTGTCTTGTCTTTCATCTATTTGTTCATTCATTCCTTCATTCAGTCTTTCATTCGTTCGCCCATTTGTTGTTCCATTTGTCGATCTCTCTCTCTCTCTCTCTCTCTCTCTCTCTCTCTCTCTCTCTCTCTCTCTCTCTGTCAATATCTATGTCTGTTTATCTATCTATTTACACATACATGTGTGTTTGTGAAGACTTCTGAAGGTTCGAATGTGTACTGCGTGCTTGTTTGCTTGTGTGTGTGTGTGTGTGTGTGTGTGTGTGTGTGTGTGTGTGTGTGTGTGTGTGTGTGTGTGTGTGTGTGTGTGTGTGTGTGTGTGTGTGTGTGTGTGTGTGTGTGTGTGTGTGTGTGTGTGTGTGTGTGTGTGTGTACGTGTGTACGTGTGTGTGTGTGTGTGTGTGTGTGTTTCGGTTCCAGTATGTGACTATGCGTACGTGCGTGTGTTCGTTCGTGCGTGCGTATGTGTGTGTGTGCGTGCCTATGTGAGTGTGTGTGTGTGTGTGTGTGTGTGGTGTGTGACGTCGTTCGGGTTTACGTTGTAATATTTCTTATCGACTTCGTTTTCGGACCGAAAACTGTGCAACATCCGGGTAACAGATCATGTCCGTTTTAAATGTTTGCTTTGCGTCTATGGAACCAAAAGATCGATTTTGACTGGAACCTGAGAACAATAACAACCAGAGCTACAAAAGTAACAGACAAGAACACTGGCAGCAACATGTAACAGACAAGAACACTGACAGCAACATGTAACAGACAAGAACACTGACAGCAGCAACAACTTACAGACAGGAACACTGAACACTGACAGCAACAGGTAACAGAGAAGAACACTGACAGCAACATGTAACAGACAAGAACACTGACAGCAGCAACAACGTACAGACAAGAACACTGAACACTGGCAGCAACATGTAACAGACAAGAACACTGACAGCAGCATGGAACAGACAAGAACACTGACAGCAGCAACAACTTACAGACAAGAACACTGACAGCAACAGGTAACAGACATGAACACTGACAGCAACAGGTAACAGACAAGAACACTGACAGCAACAGGTAACAGACAAGAACACTGACAGCAACAACAGGTAACAGACAAGAACACTGACAGCAACAGGTAACAGACAAGAACACTGACAGCAACATGTAACAGACAAGAACACTGACAGCAACATGTAACAGACAAGAACACTGACAGCAACAACATGTAACAGACAAGAACACTGACAGCAACATGTAACAGACAAGAACACTGACAGCAACAGGTAACAGACAAGAACACTGACAGCAACAGGTAACAGACAAGAACACTGACAGCAACAGGTAACAGACATGAACACTGACAGCAGCAACAACTAACAGACAAGAACACTGAACACTGACAGCAACATGTAACAGACAAGAACACTGACAGCAACAAGTAACAGACAAGAACACTGGCAGCAACAAGTAACAGACAAGAACACTGGCAGCAACAAGTAACAGACAAGAACACTGGCAGCAACAAGTAACAGACAAGAACACTGAACACTGACAGCAACATGTAACAGACAAGAACACTGACAGCAACAGGTAACAGACAAGAACACTGAACACTGACAGCAACATGTAACAGACAAGAACACTGACAGCAACAACTAACAGACAAGAACACTGAACACTGACAGCAACAGGTAACAGACAAGAACACTGACAGCAACATGTAACAGACAAGAACACTGACAGCAGCATGGAACAGACATGAACACTGGCAGCAACAAGTAACAGACAGGAACACTGGCAGCAACATGTAACAGACAAGAACACTGGCAGCAACAAGTAACAGACAAGAACACTGGCAGCAACAAGTAACAGACAAGAACACTGGCAGCAACAAGTAACAGACAAGAACACTGGCAGCAACAAGTAACAGACAGGAACACTGGCAGCAACAAGAAGATAGCAAGCAGTACCTTATGATGATGGTGCTGAAGATGGTCTGACTGGTGACGCTGGAGATGAGTGCTCCACAAGAGCTGCACACACACACACACACACACACACACACACACACACAACACAACACACAACACACACACACACACACACACACACACACACACACACACACACAGTGTAAGGGATAGAGACAGACGGATATACAGAGACAGAAAGACATGGGGAGACAGCGATATTTGAACTGGGACCGTGCGTTTTTCCTTACGAAAAACGCGCGCACGCACACACACACACACACACACACACACACACACACACACACACACACACACACACACACACACACACACACACACAACCATGGTTTGATTCTCCTTAGTGATGACTGTTCAATGTTCTCGTTCTCCTTTGAGATAACTGTCCAGTGTTCAGGTTCTCCTCAGAGATGACTGTCCACTGGTCAAGTTCTCCTTAGAGATTACTGTCCACTGGTCAAGTTCTCCTTAGAGATGACTGTCCAATGCTCTGGTTCTCCTCAGAGATGAATGTCTAATGTTATAGATCTCCTTAGAGATGACTGTCCAATGATCTGGTTCTCCTCAGAGATGACTGCCCATTGGTCTGGTTCTCCTCAGAGATGAATGTCTAATGTTATGGTTCTCCTTATCGATGACTGTCTAATGTTATGGTTCTCCTTAGAAATGACTGTCTAATGTTCTGGTTCTCCTTAGAGATGACTGCCCATTGGTCTGGTTCTCCTCAGAGATGAATGTCTAATGTTATGGTTCTCCTTATCGATGACTGTCTAATGTTATGGTTCTCCTTAGAAATGACTGTCTAATGTTCTGGTTCTCCTTAGAGATGACTGTCCAATGCTCTGGTTCTCCTTAGAGATGACTGTCTAATGTTATAGATCTCCTTAGAGATGACTGTCCAATGCTCTGGTTCTCCTCAGAGATGAATGTCTAATGTTATAGATCTCCTTAGAGATGACTGTCCAATGCTCTGGTTCTCCTTAGAGATGAATGTCTAATGTTATGGTTCTCCTTAGAGATGACTGTCCAATGCTCTGGTTCTCCTTAGAGATGAATGTCTAATGTTATGGTTCTCCTTAGAGATGACTGTCCAATGCTCTGGTTCTCCTTAGAGATGACTGTCCAATGCTCTGGTTCTCCTTATAGATGACTGTCTAATGCTCTGGTTCTCCTTAGATGTTATGGTTCTTTTAAGAGATCATTGTCCAATGCTCTCTGTTCTCCTGAAGAATGACTGTCTAATGTTATGGTTCTCCTTAAAGATGACTGTCCATTGCTCTGGGATCATCTCTCTCTCTCTCTCTCTCTCTCTCTCTCTCTCTCTCTCTCTCTCTCTGTCTCTTTCTCTGTCTCCGTCTCTCTCTCTCTAATACATACAGACACACACAAATGCGCGCGCGCACACACACACACACACACACACACACACACACACACACGTATGCACGCAGAAACACACACACACACACACACACACACACACACACACACACACACACACACATTCAACGGAAAGAGACACAGACAGACAGACAGCAGACAGACAGACAGACAAACGTACGGAATTCACAGATGAAGTTCTCGTGATGGCTGGAAAAGAACCAGTCACTGCAGCTGTAGTCATGCCATCTGCCCTCCTCTCTGGTGTCCATGGCAACACAGTCTTCTAAGCTGCCAAACTCGCCTGGCTGGCCCGACGCCCAGTACGTGAACTTGGCTGGAGTGCCTGTGTGGGGCGACGGACAATGGGTCGCTAGCTTTAGACTTGGTTTCCATAGTGTTGACAGTGATTCAGTCGTGTTTCTCAAGCCCCAGCCACACACTTCCCCCAGTGCAAATCAAATTTTGAAAGAGTTAATCAACAAAGGCATGGCATCAAAGTCTGGACTGATCTTTTTATGTAAAATGTATGCAAATGCACACACACACACACACACACACACACACACACACACACACACACACACACACACACACACACTATATATATATATATATATATATATACATGTATACATGTATACAAATGTGTGTGTTTGTGTGTGTGTGTGTGTGTGTGTGTGTGTGTGTGTGTACATCTATATGTGTGTGTGGAGATACATAGATAGATATATAGATAGATGTGTGTTTGTGCGTCTGTTTCTCTGTGTATTGTGTGTCTGTGTGTCTGTGAGCGCGCATCATCTGAATATTTACAAATGTCATTATCGAATAGAACTGAGGGCAGGATTGAAACGATTTTATGCACTGAATGCGATCTACTCCACAGGAAGTTGAATCGCAGAGGCATAATCAAGCCAGGAATCAAAAACATTATACAGTTCTGTTGCGGAGGGGTAGACGGAGAGTGGGGGGTGGGGGGGGAAATTAGGGATGTGCAGACAAACAGGTTGGAAAGTGAACTTGATACAGAACACAGGAAAGAGAAAGAGAGAGAGACAAAAGAGAGACACGGACCACTGACCCCCCCCCCCACACACCCCCACAGGAAAGAGAAAGAGAGAGAGGCAAAAGAGAGACACGGACCACTGACCGCCCCCCCCCCCCCCCCCCCCCCACAGGAAAGAGAAAGAGAGAGAGGCAAAAGACAGACACGGACCACTGACGGCCCCCACCCCCCCACCCCCACAGGAAAGAGAAAGAGAGAGAGGCAAAAGAGAGACACGGACCACTGACCGTCCCCACCCCCACAGGAAAGAGAAAGAGAGAGAGGCAAAAGAGAGACACGGACCACTGACCGCCCCCCCCCCACCCCCACAGGAAAGAGAAAGAGAGAGAGGCAAAAGACAGACACGGACCACTGACGTCCCCCACCCCCACACACACACACACAGGAAAGAGAAAGAGAGAGAGGCAAAAGAGAGACACGGACCACTGACCGCCCCCACCCCCACCCCCGCACCCCCACAGGAAAGAGAAAGAGAGAGAGGCAAAAGACAGACACGGACCACTGACGTTCCCCCCACCCCCCACCCCCACAGGAAAGAGAAAGAGAGAGAGGCAAAAGAGACACGGACCACTGACCGCCCCCCTCCCCCCCCCCCCACAGGAAAGAGAAAGAGAGAGAGGCAAAAGAGACACGGACCACTGACCGTCCCCCCACAGGAAGTGACCCTCAGATGCCTGATCCGACAAACCGATCCAGACAATGTCATCATGACCCAGGTCCTGTCTCAGCGTGTTGTACAGGAAGCGCTGGGTGGCAATGTCCCGGATGATGACAAGATGGCCGCCTCTGGCCCTGCATTCATTCTCAGCGTCGTCAAACTCCCGTGTGTGGTCCAGCACGAACTGGTAACATCTGTTGCCGAAGGTCCTCAGGTATTGGTTTCTGGGGAGGTTGGCCGGACAGTCGTTGACACTGACGGCGAGGCACACTGGTAGGAACATGTGGATTGACAAAGAATTGTCATGATCATGCATGATGCAGGATTATGGAAACTGCGTGTTAGTAGAGAAACAACTTTTGGGGAATACAACTAAAGGATACTGTCTTCAGCTGTCATGGTTGTTCTCTTTTTTATACAGAATTTTAATTCCCTTTGAATCAAGACTGGTTGCACTCACTTCAACGTAGAGCACATTTTAATAAAGTAATTGTATTAGTGGCACACTCGGTTAGCATTAAACTTCTTGTCCAGTGTGATCATTCAGATTGACTTTGAAACATCAGATCAGGCCACCTAAATAGCACCTGCTGATATTCCCTCCGTACAAATCAAGAGGTAAACAAAAGACGGCATTGAAATACAAATGGCCTCTGTATCTCTCGAAAGACAACGGAACTGAACCTGTTGGTTAAAAAAATAAAATTAAAATAAAAATGCATAAAAAAAGACAAAAAATCAAACAAACAAACAAAAAACACGGAGTTTGAACACGTCTGTGATGGCTGAACAATCCGATCTTGGAGCACAAATCTCTTTTCTCCACCTCGTTTCGGAATGTTAACGGAACTGGATCAGCAGCAACATGTATATTCGTGAACACACACACACACACACACACTCTCTCTCTCTCTCTCTCTCTCTCTCTCTCTCTCTCTCTCTCTCTCTCTCTCTCTCTCTCTCTCGCTCTCTCTCTCTCTCTGGTAATAGTGGTAATAGTGATAGTTGTAGTGGCAGTGATGGCTTCATTGGTGTGTTCTTTTACGTGTGTGTGTGGTTTTTTTCTGGTTTTTTTTTTTTTTTGTTTTTTTGTTGTTGTTGTTTTTTTTGGGGGGGCGGGGGTATTTTTATTTTATCTTTATTATTATTATTATCATTTTTTGCTTGTTTGTTTGTTTGCTGGTTGATGCTCTTTGCCCTGAGGGTTGAATGAAAAAAAGTATGTCCTTGCTTAATCCACTTCCCTCATTAAAGAAAATTCATTCTCTCTCTCTCTCTCTCTCTCTCTCTCTCTCTCTCTCTCTCTCTCTCTCTCTCTCTCTCTCTCTCTCAAAACGATATGTGTTTTGTTTCATCGCCTCATTCACTGTCTGCAGTGAGCACGGACCTCGGTGATGCTGTCTTGTTTTGTCCAGACTAGATTACTGCAACTCATTCCTCACTGGTTGTCCTAGATACTTGATACAACAACTCCATAAAGTTCAAAACGCACCAGCTAGATTAATCTTTAGAACCAAAAAGACAGACAATATCACTCATCTTCTGCATTCTCTTCACTGGTTACCCATTTTTGCCCGCATTCAGTACAAAGTTGCAATTCTCACATTCCATTTTTTGGTGCTGCTCCTCGGTTTCTGAGAGAATTGATTCAAACCCACTCCTCACCACAACTCAGATCATCTTCCGATTCACGGCGGCTACTTGCTCCCCGTGTTAAAACCCGATCCTTCGGTGATTCTTCCTTTTCTTATTCAGCTCCATATGGCTGGAACAGTTCACTTCACAATCTTCGCCACTCTCCCTCATTTCAGTCTTTCAAAACTGGTCTGAAAACACATCTGTTTGAAAACGCCTATCCATAGACCTTCCATACTTTTTCAGTGAAAAGCCATGCAGACTCTCTCTTTCGTTTGTTTGTGTGTGTGTGTGTGTGTGTGTGTGTGTGTGTGTGTGTGTGTGTAGTTGTGTAATGTAATACGCGTGGTCTCTGAATCTGTTCTATATTATTCTGCGCTATATCATTATTTTTCTTCTTTCTTTTGTGAGTTACTGCGCGCGCGCGTGTATGTGTGTGCGTATGTGTTTAATGTTTATTGTAAAGCGCTTTGAGTTCTCTTTAAGGGGGGAAAGGCTCAACAAATGTCCATTATTATCATTATTATTATGCTTTCCCACTTGCTTACGTCAACGGCAATGGAGATCAGGTCTCTTTTGCGTACGTCATTGCTATGAAGGGGTGAATGTCAGACACCACTATACCCTCTGTGAAATCATCCGCACAGCAGATCTTGTGAGACTCGTCCCTTATCCATTCTCAGGGCATTGCCAACTCTTCTGAGGTATCGCTGACTAAGGAGTGACATCAGTTTCAGTTTCAGTGACATCAGGTTTGTGGACCTGGCCCTCTTAAATACTCCGGTGTCTGGAACCTTATCTTTAAATCACGTGCTCAAAATGTGCCTGCAGTAGAGCAGACGAAAGGGGTTTTGCTTCTTTTGTCGTTTGTTGATCGTCCACGACTCTCTGTCGTACAGGAGCTTGCTGAACTAACCTGTTTGGAAGATGTTCTAGTTAGTGTCTTGCTGAACTAACCTGTTTGGGAGATGTTCTAGTTAGTGTCTTCCTGAACTAACCTGTTTGGAGGATGTTCTAGTTAGTGCCTTGCTGAATTAACCTGTTTGGAAGATGTTCTAGTTAGTGTCTTGCTGAACTAACCTGTTTGGGAGATGTTCTAGTTAGTGTCTTCCTGAACTAACCTGTTTGGAGGATGTTCTAGTTAGTGTCTTCCTGAGCTAACCTGTTTGGGAGATGTTCTAGTTAGTGTCTTCCTGAACTAACCTGTTTGGGAGATGTTCTAGTTAGTGTCTTGCTGAACTAACCTGTTTGGGAGATGTTCTAGTTAGTGTCTTGCTGAACTAACCTGTTTGGGAGATGTTCTAGTTAGTGTCTTGCTGAACATAACTGTTTGGAGGATGTTCTAGTTAGTGTCTTCCTGAGCTAACCTGTTTGGAAGATGTTCTAGTTAGTGTCTTGCTGAACATAACTGTTTGGAAGATGTTCCAATTAGTGTCTTCCAGAGCATACCTGTTTGGAAGATGTTCTAGTTAGTGTCTTGCTGAGCATACCTATTTAGAAGATGTTCTAGTTAGTATCTTGCTGAGCATACCTCTTTAGAAGATGTTCTAGTTAGTGTCTTGCTGAACTAACCTGTTTGGAAGATGTTTTAGTTAGTGTCTTCCTGAACTAACCTGTTTGGAAGATGTTCTAGTTAGTGTCTTGCTGAACTAACCTGTTTGGAAGATGTTCTAGTTAGTGTCTTGCTGAACTAACCTGTTTGGGAGATGTTCTAGTTAGTGTCTTCCTGAACTAACCTGTTTGGGAGATGTTCTAGTTAGTGTCTTGCTGAACATAACTGTTTGGAGGATGTTCTAGTTAGTGTCTTCCTGAGCTAACCTGTTTGGAAGATGTTCTAGTTAGTGTCTTGCTGAACATAACTGTTTGGAAGATGTTCCAGTTAGTGTCTTGCTGAGCATACCTCTTTAGAAGATGTTCTAGTTAGTGTCTTGCTGAACATACCTATTTAGAAGATGTTCTAGTTAGTATCTTGCTGAGCATACCTCTTTAGAAGATGTTCTAGTTAGTGTCTTGCTGAACATACCTATTTAGAAGATGTTCTAGTTAGTATCTAGCTGAGCATACCTATTTGGAAGATGTTCTTGTTAGTGTCTTGCTGAGCATACCTATTTGGAAGATGTTCTAATTAGTATTTTGCTGAGCATACCTATTTGGAAGATGTTCTAGTTAGTGTCTTGCTGAACATAACTGTTTGGAAGATGTTCCAGTTAGTGTCTTCCAGAGCATACCTGTTTGGAAGATGTTCTATTTAGTGTCTTGCTGAACTAACCTGTTTGGAAGATGTCCTAGTTAGTGTCTTCCTGAACTAACCTGTTTGGAAGATGTTTTAGTTAGTGTCTTCCTGAACTAACCTGTTTGGAAGATGTTCTAGTTAGTGTCTTGCTGAACTAACCTGTTTGGAAGATGTTCTAGTTAGTGTCTTGCTGATCATACCTGCTTGGAAGGTGTTCTAGTTACTGTCTTGCTGAACATACCTATTTGGAAGATGTTCCAGTTAGTGTCTTCCAGAGCATACCTATTTGGAAGATGTTCTAGTTAGTATCTTGCTGAACATACCTATTTGGAAGATGTTCCAGTTAGTGTCTTGCTGAACATACCTATTTGGAAGATGTTCTAGTTAGTGTTTTCTGTCAGCTTCTTGCTCTGTCAACTCAAGAGTGGAGCATTTAATGGAGGTGTACTGTGTCATGTTAACATTCTGACCATGATCTCTCTCGTCGTGACGTGCGGTGGTCAGGCCAAGATGTCTACGTGCAGTCAGCAGTCCCGTTTCAACATTACTGGCTTCACACCAGTCTACAATCTTGCCCGCAATCTCATTGATACTGCTGTTGCTGCTGCTGCTGCTGCTGCTGCTGCTGCTGCTGCTGCTGTTGTTGTTGTTGTTTGTTGTTGTTGTTGTTGTTGTTGTTGCTGCTGCTGCTGCTGCTGCTGCTGATGATGATGATGATGATGATGATATAGCGGCTATATAGCGCCTGTCTTCGGTCAGAGACCAAGCTCTAATCGCTTTACAAACACGGGGTCATTTGTACAACAGGCTGCCTACCTGGGTAGAGCCGACTGACGGCTGCTATCGGGCGCTCATCATTCGTTTCCTGTGTCATTCTTCTTCTTCTTCTTCTTCTTCTTCTTCTTCTTCGTTCGTGGTCTGCATGCATGCAACTCCACGTTCACTCGTATGTACACGAGTGGGCTTTTACTTGTACGACCGTTTTTACCCCGCCATGAAGGCAGCCATACTCCGCTTTCGGGGGTGTGCATGCCGGGTATATTCTTGATTCCATAACCCACCGAACGCTGACATGGATTACGGGATCTTTAACGTGCGTATTTGATCTTCTGCGTGTGTATACACACGAAGGGGGTTCAGGCACAAGCAGGTCTGCACATATGTTGACCTGGGGAATCAGAAAAATCTCCACCCTTTACTCACCAGGCGCCGTTACCGAGATTCGAACCCCGGACCCTCAGATTGAAAGTCCAACGCTTTAATCACTCGGCTATTGCGCCCGTCTGTGTGTCATTCAATCAGTTTTTTTGTGTGTTTTTTGTTTTGTTTTTTGTTTATTTACCCCACCATGTAGGCAGCCATTATCCGTTTTTGAGGTGTGCATGCTTGGTATATTCTTGTTTCCATAACCCACCGAACGCTGATATGGATTACAGGACCATCAACGTGTGTATTTGATCTGCAAGCGTATACACACGAATGGGGTTTAGACACTAGCAGATCTGGACTTACGATGACCTGGAAGCTCGGAAAAAGCTCCACCCTTTACACACTACGTGCGACGGGGATCGAACTCAGGACACACGGGCCAGAATACAGCTCTCTAACCACTTGGCCACATCACTCGTTATGAATGCAACGATTGCATATTTGATCTGACTAAAACGGCAGTTAGTTTGGACAAGTATTTTGAAAACTTGCCGCCGAGGGTGCTTATTGACAATTGTTATGTACATTTTCAGGAATTTCACAAATTTTGCCAGAATAGCATCCACTTGACTGGTCCAACCGAACGTATGTAAGATAAGATAAGATAAGAATAACTTTATTATCTCCAACTGGAGAAATTTGGTCAGGTGCATTATCACAACATAGACAAGTAAACAACATGGAGACCGTAACTGTAAAAGTCAACAACAGCTTTTACGAATATTACTAAGATACAAATGTAAAAAATATCACATACATCGTTTCATACATACATCCACACACTGCAGGTAATAACTAGTATTCTTAATGTAAAAACAGAAAGAATTAAGAAACATTATTTGAATATAATTATAAACATAGCCTACTATACTGCACATTGATTATAATAGACAGATAAGATAGGAATAAAGATGAATTGCGGAAAAACCACAACCAGATAATCAGCACACACCCGCACCCCCCCCCCCCCCCCCCCCACCCCCACCCCCCACCCACCCCACACACGCGGATTACTTGATTAAACAAGAGTAATAAACATATGTTCTCAAATAAAAGCATTTCACATATTCGCTTTTAAAAACATTGCAATTAATTATTACATCGTAATTATTAAACAGAGATATATTTAGAATATGGACGTTAGCATTAGACATATTCCATTGTACATTCATCCTGCATATTGCACATTATTCTTCCTACATATTGCACATTCATTATAACCAATTGTCACGTTTTTAAGCTCAGTAAACACACACACACACACACACACACACACACACACACACACACACACACACACACACACACACACACACACACACACACCACAACTAGAACAAGGTACAGCCTATCATGCACGGACTTTCACACGTCTCACATGAGAGTGCGCGCGCGCACACACACACACACACAGAGTTCTCAAGAATGTGTTTGCTAAATACATACGTTTGCCCTCTCTCATACAACCTCACTGTGATGAAAGTCGTCACATCGAAGCAGACGTTTTTTCGTGTGGCACTACACTTTAATTGAAACTTGCAGTTTTGTTATATGCGTGGTTGCACGAGGCGCATGGGGCGCTCAAGTGAACATTTATTTTTCATGTGCGGATGTTCAGGTGAGAGCTCAGGTAGATGCATGCTCTCTGGCACAACTTGTTTGTCACCGAATATAGTATATATATATATATATATATATATATATATATATATATATATATATATATATGCAAAGATATCCGTCTCCTGTGTGATTACTATGCACGTGAACATGGCTGACTGAGGGGAGTGAGATCTGAAATTTTTCTGTATTTATGATAGTTTATCTAAACGGGTATGAATGGATATTTCTGCACTCACAACAAGTAATCAACCAATGGACGTGTTGAACATACCTGGGAATACCAGTTGGAAATTGATACTGACACGTAAAGCCTACCTGAAACGGCAACACCGAGGATAACACAGAAGCGAAGCATCATGGCGACAACAGACACACCGTGGAAAGGTGGCAGAGAAGCGATCTTTTCTTCACAAGAACAATGGAAGTTATGCTGTCCGCTCCATATGTCACATCTCTAGCAGACAAAACAATGCGGAAAGTAGTAGATGTTCATGTCGTCATCAGTGCTTATCTTAGATCCGGCTTGTGAAACCTTCGATATCACGAACCGTGTGTTTGTGCTCTCACATACGCACGCACATACACACAAGGCTATACTGTTTTATCAAAAATACTGAAATGTTGTATTTGCCCCATATGAAATTCTTATCTAGAAAACATTTACATTGCGTGGGATAAGCTGGGTTGGACAGCACTGCTCTGACGAATATTTCAGGTGTCTGTATCTCTCGGGCCTGGTGAACGGAGGAATATATTCAGAAATGTGTAGGTGTACAGTCTTATCACGCAGATTGAAATCAATAAAGCGTCTCCATTGCTCTACTACTCTCATTGTCGTCATCGGCTGTTACTTAAATAACAAGGGTGTAGGTGACTGGGTTGTTGACGTTAAGATAAGATACGAACATTAACTTGTTTAACTCACTCAGTACGACCAGTCCTCTCTTCTCCTCTACACAGACCCCTCGGATGTCCAGTGGGTGTCTGAATGACCCAACCTTTAGCTTCCGTCGTCAGAATTGTGGTATTCTTTGTCAACATTCACCTCTTCAGTATAAGAGCCTTCCGCTTGCAATATTTTGATGATGGTAATTGGGGTGAAACGCGTCGTCTCTTTCGTCGTTCGTATGGAGAGAGTTAAAGACTTGAAGCATCTCTAAGTCTCAGTTCAGCGTGTCCTTTTCACTGCTTTGTGCCAAGTGTCACCTTCATTGCTCTTTTTTTTTTCTTTTTAACTCTCTCCATACGAACGGCGAAAGAGACGACGTTAACAGCTTTTCACCCCAATTACCATCATCAAAATATTGCAAGCGGAAGGCTCTTATACTGAAGACGTGAATGTTGACAAAGAATACCACAATTCTGACGACGGAAGCTAAAGTTTGGGTCATTGAGACACCCACTGGACATCCGAGGGGTCTGTGTAGAGGAGAAGAAAGGACTGGCCGTACTGAGTGAGTTAATATCTAGAATACATCTGTTTCAGTAATATGTTATGACGTGTCCAGAAGAAAATAGAAAGTATTATTCGATGTGATTGAATGGAAAATATTACATATCACTGCCTGTTGTGTTTTCGTGACTATGTGGAGCAATGACATCAACTCGCGATCGCCGAAAATCAACAGCAACGAATTGTTTAAATGTCAACGGCATTGAAACAAATCATAATCGAAAACACATTTTGATCATTTGCTACGTCCTTTAATAACTTTGTGTCATGTAATTTGGTTCTCTCATTCCTGTCGTTCTTTTGACATTTTTAAAATATCTGAACCATGATAGTTGATGTTACCAAGTCGTTTTAATTATTGTTTGAACAAAGTATTTTATCGTATAAACCACGCTTTTTGAGTCACGTATTTTCGAGCATTTGTAACACACGTTTTGAACGTTTTAAGTATGCATTTTCATCAACTGGACCACGAGGTCGGATTATTCCAGAAATGCATTTGAACTGCGCTTTTTTCATAATTTGAAAGAAGCATTTTCACTTTTGAGCTCCGCATTTTGACAGCACAAACAACGCCTTCTGATGATTCTGTTAGACAACAGTACGGGTGGAACCAAGCAAGTGTTGTTTCTATGTCTGTCACACGTAACATTCAGAACTCGTTATTCTTAAAACCCTGCAGGAAGGTGGCAGAATGGTTAAGACGTTTATCTGCCAATACAGTGTCTGTCAGGGTCTGGGTTCCATTCCCGCTCTCGCCCTTTCTCCCAAGTTTGTAAAAATCAATCTGAGCGTCTAGTCATTAGTATGAGACGATCAACTCAAGGTATCGTGGAGTGATGGCCTAGAGGTAACGCGTCCGCCTAGGAAACGAGAGAATCTGAGCGCGCTGGTTCGAATCACGGTTCAGCCGCCGATATTTTCTCCCCCTCCACTAGACCTTGAGTGGTGGTCTGGACGCTAGTCATTCGGATGAGACGATAAACCGAGGTCCCGTATGCAGCATGCACTTAGCGCACGTAAAAGAACCCACGGAACAAAAGGGTTGTTCCTGGCAAAATTCTGTAGAAAAATCCACATCGATAGGAAAAACAAATAAAACTGCATGCAGGAAAAAATACAAAAAAATGGGTGGCGCTGTAGTGTCGCGACGCGCTCTCCCTGGGGAGAGCAGCCCGAATTTCACACAGAGAAATCTGTTGTGATAAAAGGAAATACAAATACAAATCGTGTGCAGCACGCCTTTGGCGCGCTGAAATACGCGATAAAGGGGCTGTCTTCTGGCAAAATTATGTTGAAGAAATCTGCTCTGATAGGTACACAAATACATTATGCTTGCACTCAAGGCGTGACTGAGCGCGTTGGGCTATGCTTCTGGTCGGGTATCTGCCTAGCAGATGTGGTGTAGCGTATATGGATTTGTCCGAACGCAGTGACGCCTCCTTGAGAAACTGAAAGTGAAGCTTAAAACCTAGACGCCTACATAGGGCCATATACGGGTTGAAAACACTATGTGGAAAACAAGACAAGAAAAAAAATTACAAATCTGAAAGAAAAGAAAGATACAAAACTACAATTGCATTCCAGCACCTACACCGGAATTGATCAAGCTCGTCGAAGTCTTTGACCGGAAAATCAGTTACAACTAAAGACAGTATAAGCCGCAATTAATTTTTAGAAAGAAAGGCATAAAGTGCCAGTGTGGTCGAACATTCAGTCCAGCAGAACTGCCCAGTAATCAGATCGAAAAAAAGAAACCACAAACAGAAAAGAAAAAACTTTATATGGTTGTCAAGAAAACATGACGGCTAGCCAGCTTGTAAACAGAAAATGAGATAGGAAGAGTTGAGAGGAACTGGAAAAAAAAATTAAAGAAGAAAAGAAGGGGGGAAGGGGAGGAGGAGGAGAAGAAGAAGAAGAAGAAGAAGAGAAGAAGAAGAAGAAGAAGAAGAAGAAGGCAGTAATAAAGAGACACGCTAGATACCAAACGATAGACAAACAAGAGACAACACTAGATAATTAACAAAACGCCACCTCCCCCCCCCCCTTGCCCCCCCCCCCCACCCCCCACCCCCCCACCCCCCAACAAGAACAGGGAGGAGTAGAAGGAGAAAAAGAAGAAGGAGGAGAAGGAGTAGTAGAAGAAAGAAAAAGAAAAAGAAGGCAGTAATAAAGAGACACGCTATATACCAAACAAGAGACAACACTACACAACAAACAAAACGCCCCATCCCACCCCCACCTCTCATAAAAGAAGAAGAAGAAGGAGGAGGAGGTGGAGGAGAAGAAGAAGGAGAAGAAGAAGAAGGAGGAGGAGGAGGTGGAGGAGAAGAAGGAGGAGGAGAAGGAAAACAAAAAGAAAAAAAAGAAGAGGAAGACAGTCATCAAGAGACACTAGATACCAAACAACAGACAACATTACAAACCGAACCAAACGCCCCGCCCCCCCCCCCCTCCACCAACCTTCCCCCCCACCCCACCCCCACCCCCCACACACACACACCCTCCCACACACCCACCCTCCTCCCTTCTCCCTCCATAAACTTTAATTCACTCTGTTCCGACAGGGTGATTTAACTAAGGAATGGGAGAGGTAGGACAAACTGGTCCTGGATTGGATGGGGCGTGGGGTAGAGGGGGTGGGCGGGTGGCGGTGCAGATGACAAAAGGAATGGAAATGATTCTCCGGACACACGCAAGTTGCCGACACAGAAATTCAACTTTGTGAGAGGAAAAAAAAAAGCCAACCAAACAGCATCGTCATGCAGTGACTGTTTATCGAATATATTTGCCTGCCGTGATGGTGCACTCTGTTAATATTTGATGTCCTGGGCCCCCTGACTGTGGGAAAAGGACTGATTAACTCAGGCCTTAATTACTTGTCGTTAACATGACACGGAGAGTGGCTATCACACCACCGTTATGGTGTTCATTTTTCTTGTAGTTGTTTGCGTACACACGCGCGCGCGCGCGCGCGCGTGCGTGTGTGTGTGTGTCCGTGTGTGTGTGTGTGTGTGTCCGTGTGTGTGTGTGTGTGGGGGTGTGTGTGTGTGTGTGTGTGTCTGTGTGTGTCTGTGTCTATGTCTGTGTTTGTGTGTGTGTGTGTGTGTGTGTGTGTGTGTGTGTGTGTGTATGTGTGTGTGTGTGTGCGTGCGTGCGTGCGCACGCGAGAGAGAGAAAAAGATGATTTCTTTCAAACGTCGTGCACCGTCAGTTCAGCAAGAACCAAAGACAGAGTTTTCAAACTGAGTATTGAATATAAAGATCTCTAACAATCCACTTCATGTCAGATCTCGATGATTTCAAACTGAAAATCCTCAAGTGAAAACTGTATACCTGGCAAGTTTCCTGCAACAGTTGTGTGCATGTCTGTGTGTTTATGTGGAGTGACTGTGTGTCTGTCCGTCTGTGTGCCTCTGTCTATCTGTTGGTTGCGTTTGTGCGTGCAAATGTGAGTAGGTGGATGTGTGCATGTGTGTGTTTTTGTGTGTGTGTGTGCGCGCATGTGTGAATAGAATAGAATAGAATACTTTTTATTGTCATAAAACCTTAAAGTTTATAAGACACAATGAAACATAAACATGAGCATATTAAGAAGAGAAACATTCATGAACAAATTTCGCCAGCCTTGGCTGTATTTCTGTTAGAAGGATCAATTCACTAGGCTTTGCATTTGGACGACATATATCGATTAGGAATCTGTGTCTGTAAGTATTGTACTTTACACAATTGTCTAACAGGTGAATCTCATCTTCTAAACTGTTACAAGTATCACACAGTCTTTGTTCTTTCGGTGTATTTTTATATCTTCCCTGTTCGATTTGTAAGTCATGGGCGCTGATTCGTAACATGGTCAGTGCTTTCCTGTGTTGTGTATTTGCTGTATTCTTTAAATACGGTTCAATTTTATAATTTGTCACAGCGTTCTTGTAAAATGCTAATTTAGATGAACTGTCATGTTTCTGTTTCCAAAATTTTATATATTCATTTTCAAGCTTCTTGGATACAGCATGCTTTAACTTTTTAACACTAAAAGTGAACTGATTTTTCCAAACATGATCTAATCCAGTGCTAGTTAATACATTTCTTATGAAAAGTAGCCACTGAACATTTTCATTTGTTTGACGATACATGCAGTTATATGTTGTGTATACAAGTGAATTTTGAGGAAGCTCTAAGATGTGTATCCAATAGCCAATAACTTGACATATTATTTTTAGGCTAATGTGTGTGTGTGTGTGTGTGTGTGTGTGTGTGTGTGTGTCTGCGTGCATGTGTGTGCTTGTGTGTCTGTGCGTGCGTGCCTGCGTGTGTGTATGTGTGTGCGTGTGTGTGCGCGCGCATGCGTGTATGTGTGTGTGCGTGTTTGTTTGTGTGGGTGTGGGTGCGGGTGTGGGTGTGCGCGCGCATGCGTTTTTGCGAGCGCGCGCGCGCGTGTGTGTGTATGTGTGAGTGTGTGCATGCGCCATGTGTGTGCATGAGTGCGTGTGTCTTTCTGTCTGCCTGTCTGTCTGTGTGTGTGCCCAACGTCCTGCTAACTCCTGGTTCCATACACACTCCACACACAGGAGGATGCAGTCAGACGTGCGATAAGTTCGCCAGCTCTCCAGATGGCATTATGAGCCAGGCGGTGAACGGTGTGTGTTATTACGGGGTCCAAAATACCTACACGTGGGACGATGCCAAAGACATCTGTGAAGGAGAGAGCACCCGCCTGGTGCACCTGCAAACTGTTGCCAAGCAACAGGACGTCTTTCAGGCTCTGGGTGAGTGGGCGCCGTCTCTCTCTCTCTCTCTCTCTCTCTCTCTCTCTCTCTGTCTGTCTCTGTCTCTGTGTCTCTCTCTCACTCTGTCTCTGCCTCTCTGTATCTGTCTCTCTGTTTCTGTCTGTCTGTCTGTCTGTCTGTCTGTCTGTCTGTCTGTCTCTCTCTCTCTCTCTCTCTCTCTCTCTCTCTCTCTATCTATCTATCTATCTATCTTTTCCCGTTCCGTCATTGTTCATTGCTGAAAAATAAACTAGATTTAAAGAAAAAGAAGATTAAAGAAAAGAAAAGCCGTTGCTGAAAGAATGTTTTCAGGCTCACAAAAAATATGCACATTATAGTGTGTGTGTGTGTGTTTTTGTTGTTGGTTGGTTGGCTGGGTTGGGTTGTTGTTGTTGTTGTTGTTTTGCTTTTTTATTGCTGTTTTTAACCAAACGTATATTGTTAATTCTGGCTAAAATTTCTTCCTTGATAGATTTCTTTTCTTTTCTATTCATACATTGGATGCTATGTTAATGTCCACACTAGGTGCCGATTTCGGTCAGCACTGGGTCGGCCTCAGATACCAGAGCAGCGTGTGGAAGTGGTATGTCGACTCCACGGCTGACATCATCGCCACTGATGACGTCGCCGGAAGGTTTGAAGGACCGGAAACGGGACCGGCAGCTTACACCACCACCTCATCCAACATGGTAATGCTGTTGACGGGGTGTGCGTTCAGCTCTGTTTGTCTGTCTGTCTGTCTGTTTGTAGTTGTCAGTCTCTCTTGGATGAAAGGATAGGTGGAGGAAGGGAGGGTGGGATGGATGGATGGATGGATGTGTGGGTGAATGGATGGATGTGTTGAATGATGGAGGTTGGGATATCTTGGTGGATGGATGGATGGAGGGATCTGTTCGGTTGATGGATGGATGGATGGATGGATGGATCTGTTGGGTGGATGGATGGATGGATCTGTTGGGTGGATGGATGGATGGATGGATGTATCTGTTGGGTGGATAGATGGGTTGGTGGATGGATTGGTAGATCTGTTGGGTGGATGGATGGGTGGATCTGTTGGGTGGATGGATGGATCTGTTGGGTGGATGGATGGATGGATGGATCTGTTGGGTGGATGGATGGATGTATCTGTTGGGTGAATAGATGGGTGGGTGGATGGATGGGTAGATCTGTTGGGTGGCTGGATGGATGGGTGGATGGATGGATGGATCTGTTGGGTGGATGGATGGATGGGTGGCTGGATGGATCTGTTGGGTGGATGGATGGATAGGTGGCTGGATGGATCTGTTTGGTGGATGGATGGATGGATGTATGGATCTGTTGGGTGGATGGGTGGATGGATGGGTGGATCTGTTGGGTGGCTGGATGGATGGGTGGGTGGATGGATGGATAGATGAATGGATCTGTTGGGTGGATGGATGGATCTGTTGGGTGGATGGATGGGCGGATGGATGGGTGGATCTGTTGGGTGGATGGATGGATGTGTGGATGGATCTGTTGGGTGGATAGATGGATGGCTGGCTGGATCTGTTTGGTGGATGGGTGGATGGATGGGTGGATCTGTTGGGTGGATGGATGGATGGATGGGTGGATCTGTTGGGTGGATGGGTGGATGGATGGGTGGATCTGTTGGGTGGATGGATGGATGGATGGGTGGATCTGTTGGGTGGATGGATGGATAGGTGGCTGGCTGGATCTGTTTGGTGGATGGGTGGATGGATGGGTGGATCTGTTGGGTGGATGGATGGATGGATGGGTGGATCTGTTGTTTGGATGGATGGATGGATGGGTGGATCTGTTGGGTGGATGGGTGGATGGATGGGTGGATCTGTTGGGTGGATGGATGTGTGGATGGATGGATCTGTTGGGTGGATGGATGGATGGGTGGATTGATCTGTTGGGTGGATGGATGGGTGGATGGGTGGGTGGATAGATCTGTTGGGTGGATGGGCGGATGGATCTGTTGGGTGGGTGGGTGGGTGGATGGATCTGTTGGGTGGGTGGATGGGTGGGTGGATTGATCTGTTGGGTGGATGGATGGGTGGATGGATTGATCTGTTGGGTGGATGGATGGGTGGATGGATGGATGGATGGATCTGTTAGGTGGATGGATGGGTGGATGGATTGATCTGTTGGGTGGATGGATGGGTGGATGGATTGATCTGTTGGGTGGATGGATGGGTGGATGGATTGATCTGTTGGGTGGATGGGTGGATAGGTGGGTGGATGGATGGATGGATCTGTTGGGTGAATGGATGGGTGGGTGGATGGATCTGTTGGGTGGATGGATGGATGGATGGATCTGTTGGGTGGATGGATGGAGGGATCTGTTGGGTGGATGGAGGGATCTGTTGTGTGGATAGATGCATAGATGGATGGATGGATAGATGGATGGATTAGTAAATCCCTGGGTGGTGAATCAAAATGGGAGGAGGAAGAGAACTAGACCTCCGTTAAGCACCAACAACGTTCAGCGGACACGACTTCGTCTGACGGAAAAGGTGACCCCTTACACTTACAGGGCAGGTGTGTTTGGCCACACACCTAAGGTGTTCTTAACATGCAGACACAGACTGCCACAGCGAGACAGACAGAGGGACAGACAGACAACCACAGAGAGACAGACAGAGGGACAGAGAGACAGCCACAGAGAGACAGACAGAGGGACAGAGAGACAGCCACAGAGAGACAGACAGAGGGACAGACAGACAGCCACAGAGAGACAGACAGAGGGACAGACAGCCACAGAGCCACAGAGCCACAGACAGATGGACAGACAGACAACCACAGACATACAGAGACAGAGGGACAGACAGACAGCCACAGAGAGACACAGACAGACAGAGGGACAGACAGACAGCCACATAGAGACACAGACAGACAGAGGGACAGACAGACAGCCACATAGAGACACAGACAGACAGAGTGACAGACAGACAGAGGGACAGACAGACAGCCACATAGAGACACAGACAGACAGAGGGACAGACAGACAGAGGGACAGACAGACAGCCACACAGAGACACAGACAGACAGAGGGACAGACAGACAGCCACAGAGAGACACAGACAGACAGAGGGACAGACAGACAGCCACATAGAGACACAGACAGACAGAGTGACAGACAGACAGCCACATAGAGACACAGACAGACAGAGGGACAGACAGACAGCCACATAGAGACACAGACAGACAGAGGGACAGACAGACAGCCACATAGAGACACAGACAGACAGAGGGACAGACAGACAGCCACATAGAGACACAGACAGGCGGAGGGACAGACAGACAACCACAGAGAGACAGAGGGAGGGACAGACAGAGGGACAGACAGACAGCCACATAGAGACACAGACAGACAGAGGGACAGACAGACAACCACAGAGAGCACAGACAGACAGAGGGACAGACAGACAGCCACATAGAGACACAGACAGAGGTGACAGACAGAATGAACGAAGGACGAACGAACATTTTTATTCAATAAAGGCCGTGGCCCCTCATGAAGGGGATCAGTGAACACAAATTGTCACATTCCAGAACAATGTGGAACAGAAAACACCTAACTACAATTCTAAGAATGCACATGCACACACAAAAAGCACAATTAATCACATATCAAACTGCAGATTTTGAATGCCTTATACAAGTATATAGCGAACTGTTTTACAATGGTTTCATTTGTTGATGACATTAGCAAGGAAAGTTGAAACACAGATGGATGTCTATGGTATTTTTGTGGAATTAACTGTAGCCTAAGGTCAAGCAGGGCAACGTATCACGAAATTAAGTTCATTTTCTTCGGCACATCTGCACAAGGGACAAATAATATCGTGATCATTCAATTTACTATAACGATAACGATGAAGAGAGAGATCGGAAATCCCAAATCTAAACATTGTCATAATATATTTCAAATGCCTATCCATCTTCATTGACAGATAAATCGGCAGTGAATGCATAGAAATAAACTGCTTATAAAACTCAAATCGATCGCTATCTGGTGACAGACAGACAGACACAGAGAGACACAGACAGCCACAGAGAAACACAGACAGACAGAGGTAATAGACAAACAGCCACAGAGAAACACAGACAGACAGAGGTAATAGACAAACAGCCACAGAGAGACACAGACAGCCACAGAGAGACACAGACAGCCACAGAGAGACACAGACAGCCACAGAGAAACACAGACAGCCACAGAGAAACACAGACAGACAGAGGTGACAGACAAACAGCCACAGAGAAACACAGACAGCCACAGAGAAACACAGACAGACAGAGGTACTGACAGACAGCCACAGAGAGACAGAGGGACAGACAGACAGGCAGATAGAAACTATTCCTTTTTTTTTTAGAACAAATCAGGATTCGGGAGACTGACAGACTCAGGCACACACACACACACACACACACACACACACACACACACACACACACACACACACACACACACTCACACTCTCTCTCTCTCTCTCTCTCTCTCTCTCTCTCTCTCTCTCTCTCTCTCTCTCTCACGCACACTCACGTACCTATCCATTCTCTATCCCACCCACTCACACACGAATTCTGGCCGCCTCCTTCCCTTCCAGGCGAAACTGAAGTCGGTATCTTTGTCCGGCCCCTACCGACCGGTCTGTGAGGACGACACCAGCACCTCATCACCTGATGCCACAGGTAAGGTCACCTGCACACACCTGGATGCCAGTCGTCAGGGACTCGGTCACCAACTGGCCTCACTGGCTGCAGCTTCTACCCTTCTGTCTGTACAAGTCTGAAGCCTCAACGCGTCCATTGAAAATAACTAAACGTTGCCTTTCAGTCCAGATACGTATGTGACTTGAAAAGACTGGTTACGAAAAAATATGCACTATGAAATATCACGCAACCCCAGCGTTAACAGCAAAATTAAGTATGAAAAAAGTGTTTACGTAATACATAACACTGGCTGGAACTTCTATCCCTGTGCCTGCAAAAGTCTGAAGCCTCAACGCGTCCATTGAAAATCATTACACGTTGCCTTTCAGTCCGTTACGAAAGAATGTGTGCAATAGAATATCACGCAACCTCAGGGTAAACAGCAAAATTAAGTATAAAAAAATAAAACACTATGTTCTCTTCATCGGCAGTGCTTATCGCCTTACATACTGGCCTTTCTACCTTCAACAGGGAAAAGCCTTTAGCCTGTGGCAAGTTCTGTTTAAAATCGCCTTACATACTGGTCGTTTAAGGCCTTTCTACCTTCAACAGGGAAAAGCCTTTTGCCTGTGGCAAGCTCTGTTTAAAACTGTGTCAAGTTTTATGTCATTCGCCAAAAGAAAGTTGCATAAATAGTACAAGAAAATTGTACGGTAGTGTTCTGCTGATCTGTTCCAAGTTACTATTTCCTATACGGCGTCCAACATTTATCTTTGAAACAAGTTCAGCATGTGACGAAAGATACAAGAGTGTGGACTGCTCCAAATATGATCTGTGAATTCAACTGATTCCACAAAAATAGTCAATACGATACGACAAGTAACTTGTATCAATTGGCTTTAAATCTTCATTGTTTTATTAAAACAAAGTTGTTGTTTTTTTAAAGTGTTTACATAAATACATAACACTGGCTGGAGATTCTGTCCCTATGCCCGTACAAGTCTGAAGACATGTCCGAGGAAAATTATTTCCCATTGTCTTTCAGTCCTAACAGGGCCTACACGACTTGAAAAGATAGGTTACACAAGAATAAGCACGATAGAATATCTACCAAGCCCAGGATATGATTAAAGTAGAGAAGAAGCGTTTACATAATTCCTCGACTTGTAAAGAGTGGCATCTCAAGTTGACGTTAAAGAAAACTGTATTGCACACAGTACAGACTCGTCACGTTGCACACAATTCTTCAGTTAATCTCTGGTGGTAATTTGAAAGTAATCAACAACAACAACAAATTGCTGTGCTTTACCGTGTGGCACGAACGCACAGTACAGCTGAAATCGATGCAGGACAGATAAGTGTTTTGAGGCCAAAGATTTTGATGTGCTGGGCATAACAGCTGGCAAAAAATTAAAACAACTTTGGGACCATGAGGCCCAATGCAATTTTTGTAAACTGCGAAAAGGACAACACAAAAGATAATGAATTCCATCGTCTTCACATAACGTGTACATGTACTCACAGTCTGTGTAACAATTGAACGAGACTTGTTTTATAAATAATATGTATAATGAATGAGACCGGGTCGTAAAGAACTGAAAGCAGTGAACAGAATATTCTACCGGTGTTGTAATCTGTCTTTCTCTCGGTCAAAACACAGCAAGAATGGTGCACCTAGCTCTAGTGATGACATCTTCTTGTTTGTATATTTTGTGTCGTACCACTACTTCTCGTCGTGTGTGTGTGTGTGTGTGTGTGTGTGTGTGTGTGTGTGTGTGTGTGTGTGTGTGTGTGTGTGAGAGAGAGAAAGATAAAGAGAGAGAGAGAGAGAGTGTGTGTGTGTGTGTGTGTGTGTGTGTGTGTGTCCTACTGTTTGTGACTCTTCACAATATAGCTGTGAGTGTAGCTTTGAACAGATTTTCTTCCCCCCATGTTTCTACTCTCAGACACGGCGAACAACGGAATGTATCAAAAGCAGACGACCTTGACAACAGCTCAATACCTGACCTTCTTCCCCTCTACCGTCACTGGAGCATGCGCTCTTCGCTGCCTAACGACTTCCGGCTGTAGCCATTTTGTCTTCTTCCCCGCAGCGAAGAACTGTTCGCTGTACGAAGAGAGCAGTTCTCCCACTTCCGATTTGCCCACCTGTGGGGGGGATGAGAACTGTTACACCCTGTCAGCTTGATGCTAAAGGCCTCGTGGATGTTTGGCAAGGGCTGTTTGATACAGGACAGTGGAGGTGTGGTACTCATCCAATGTTTTGACACTGGATTTTTTAGGTTTTGGGATGGGGGTGCGGGGGGAGGGGGTGTTACAAATTTACTTTAGCCTGATAGCTTCTTTTCGAATTTGAATATGCTTGTGATTATGTGTTTGGGATCATGCGCTGGTCATGATATTTTATAGATTCCAGACTGGCTAATTTTGTTGTTTGATTGAAAATGATGGTGATGTACGGATATTTTGATGAAGAGGAGGATGAAGAATAGGAGGATAATCATGAAATGGTATCGTTACTGGTGGTGTTAATGAGGTTCGTGCTACTGCAAAAGCTTACTTTATGAATAATGATTATGTCCACTATTGCTTTCACTTGTTTCGTTGCAAAGAAATAGACCAGGGTAAATGTACATAATATTCCGCACAAGTTAATTGTTTGCCAGTTTCTCAGTTTGAATATTGCATGTTTGAATACATTTGTAATCAATAACATAAATCTGAGGATGGAAGGTCGTGGGTTTGAATTCCACGAGAGACATATTATCTGGGTTCTGCCTATATGTTGTTGCTACGTACTGATGAGAAAAATGTGGACTGAAGGGGAAGATTGGGGCCACACAGGTAAGTGTCGTCCATTTCACGGATGTATCGTTGTGACAAATTTACTGAAGCTTCCTGGTCAGCATAGCAGGCGTTTATAGCTCTGGGTTTCGGTTGATACTGGAATGAAGAAAGCACACAGTACAGCTTCGTCACGTTGCTTCAAACCTTCTTCATCATCATCTTCTTTCGTGGGCTGCAACTCCCACATTCACTCGTATGTACACGAGTGGGCTTTTACGTGTATGACCGTTTTTACCCCGCCATGTAGGCAGCCATACTCCGCTTCAAACCTAAATGGCTGTCATTAGCGTCAACGTCACACCCATCCATCTATTACCGTCAGACCATCTATTACCGTCAGACCATCTATTATCATGACCTTTCACTGACGTGGAACTGAAGGATTTCTAGTAAAATCAGAGACGGAAATTTTTCTTAAAATCTGTATGAGGAAACACATCTGACACGGTTTTTTGTTTGTTTGTTTGTTTGTTTTTTGTTGTTGTTTTTTTTGTTGTTGTTTTTTTGTTGTTTTTGTTTGTTTGTTGTTGTTTTTGTTTGTTGTTTTTTTTTTTTTGTTTGGTTTTTTTGGTTTTTTTGTTGTTGTTTTTTTGCCAATCCAGAAATTTAGAGAGTCATCTTGAAACAGTCCCATGATTTAAACAGCAGAACACAGTACTGCAAAGCATCAATACAAGCAATTCAAAACTGATATTAAATCAATCTGGGCCATATTGGATTATTTTTGTCCAAAACAAATGGAATTTAAAAAAAAAAATCTGTTATGTACACGTGTAAATACATCGTATGCTCACCTTTCTCTATCCGCTTTTTTTTCTTCTTCTTTCTTTCTTTCGGTGCTACTGTTGAGAATGAGTTGACATCTTAAACTTTTTAAACCAAGTTCCCAATGCAGCGCGGGAATGAAGTGGGATATTTTACCTTCACATTTAAACGATATTATAAGCCATGACAAGTTCAAATACATGTTGCTTAAAGTACAAGACACACAGTGCAGAATGAAAAACA
The DNA here is from genome assembly GCF_041734735.1 of Babylonia areolata. NCBI lineage: Eukaryota > Metazoa > Mollusca > Gastropoda > Neogastropoda > Buccinidae > Babylonia > Babylonia areolata. The sequence continues at coordinate 24,215,401 of NC_134886.1, read as the reverse complement.
AGATTCCTCTATAACTTTTTTTTTAAGATTTAAAAAGAAGAAAATAATGTACAAATAAAGAACATCAAAATTAGATCAGATAGACAACGTGATTCCAGTCACGCAGTGACATGTAAAATCCATGCATGCAATAGGTGTGAACATGTGTATCAATGTTCCTGTCAGTTGTTACCTTTCATTCACCTTTAAAAATCATAATTACCAACTTCAATCAGAACGTGTTTGGTCAATCATGTGATACACATTGTCGTGTACATAAGGTTGTCAAGAATTACATGACCCTCTCTCTCTCTCTCTCTCTCTCTCTCTCTCTCTCTCTCTCTCCCTCCCTCCCTCTCTCTCTCTCTCTCTCTCTCTCTCTCTGCGGGTAATTGTGTGTGTTGAAAAAGTGCACTTAGTTCACTATTGATCTCATGTGTCGTCGAACAATGCTATTTGAATCTCCCAGTCAGACGGACTGTTCAGTTAATGATTGTAACCGTCAAAGTCTCAAAGGGTCAGAATGTGTGTGTGTGTGTGTGTGTGTGTGTGTGTGTGTGTGTGTGTGTGTGTGTGTGTGCGTACGTGCGCGCGCACGTGTGTGTGTGTGTGTGTGTGTGTGTGTGTGTGTGTGTGTGTGTGTGTGTGTGTGTGTGTGAAAGCGATAGATAGATAGATAGATAGATAGACTGTGTGTGTGTGTGTGTGTGTGTGTGTGTGTGTGTGTGTGTGTGTGTGTGTGTGTACGTTCGTTTGTTTCTGAACTTGGGATGTAAGAAAGAATTGCTGCGTGGGTGTAATATGAGCAGACTTTGTAGATCCAACAATATGTAAGATGGGTATCGTTTTCTCTTCTTCCCCTTCTCTCACACCTCTGACATGAAATGAGTCAATGGGGCTCCGCACAGAAAACAACTGTTCACCGGATTCTTCTAGGTCTGTTGGTTGTGTGTCAAAGCCTGGATCTTTTATAAAAGAATATTTGTTTTCGTTTTTACTGTCTTCCCCTCCGTCTCTATCCACCAACAGTTCCTTGGAGGATTGTTTCAGGCAAGACCACTGGAACTTGTTACGAGGCCATGCCAGCGTAGCTTTCTTTTCTTACCAGATATAGGCAGATGTTCGTAAGGTCCAGTGAGCTGCTTGATGGTTTGGGCGCACTTGATCATTGGTGATCTGTTCGGTGTATCTGATGTGCAGTATCTTGCGATAAAACCTTATTTCCATGACCTGAATTTTTTTGTTTTCCAAATAGCGCCTGAGAGGGTCCATGTCTCTCATTCATGCAGAAGATGGAATATATCACTGCACGCAGGAATCAATCTTGTTTTGTTTTGTTTTTTTCCAAGCGATGTTGCGTCCTTCCATATAGGTTTCAGTCTGGACAGTGTTGATGTTTTCGTATCAAATCGAATCATGTTGCTTTTTGTCCAGCCTACCATAAAGAGGCCATGTCAGGGTTGAATAATTTTATCATAAAATAATACTGTTGAATCAGCCTAGATGAAATAGAGAAGATTGCACATTGAAAAATAAAGTTTGGAAAAATCCACCCATGCTTAACTGTCATACACAGAAATAAACCAATTGACATGTTGTCTGTCTTTAAACGTGTATGAATGTTCCACAAAGATCTGAAATGATTCAGAATGTCACTGTGCTCCCTCGTAGTCACACACACACACACACACACACACACACAACAACAACAACAACAACAACAACAACAGCAACAACAAATACAATAACAACAACAACAACATGCCACAACCACTGTTCTTTAAACAGGATAAAAGGTGTTTTTACATATGTTGCCTTTATCCCAGGAGACAAATAGTCAAACAGATAAATGCGCACAGAGATCAAGACGGAAAGATTTAGATAACATAGCCTACACGTTCGCATACAAAGACCCCGCACACACACACACACACACACACACACACACACACACACACACACACAAACTGGCAGGTTCGATCTTTTTCCCTTTATTAATCGAGAGGGATGGGTCAAAAGTTTAAGAAGATCAGAATCAGAAACAAATTATTTGCTCAGACACACTAAGAGTAGGTGATGTCTGTGTGACCAACAGATTACAAGCAGAGTGGTAAAGGATGGCACGCAGCATCAATACTTACGCGCGAGCACACACACACACACACACACACACAGTACACCATCTGATGGTGTAATCCTGATTCCCAGCGCCTGGCGTGATGACACTGGCCACACAACGTGACGTATCTCTGACAGCTCACAGGCTGGTCACTTCTCTTCTGTGTTTCATTTTGTGTCCTTTCCTTTCATTACAAGTAAGGAAAACTATAATAACAGGGGAAACCGTGTCACTGAGGGGCACGGAGGTGGGGGGGCGGGGGGGGGGGGCACGGGGGAATACGTTGGGGTCAGTCAGAGAGACAGAGGATGAGAGAGACGGGTGGTGAGGGAATGAGTGTGTATGTGAGGATGAGGACAATTAATGCCACAAGAAAAACAGTGACTTCTCATGTGCACACTGTATTTTTCTTTGTTCCCATTCTGCAATGATCACACTGACGCGTCAAACTGCAGTGCAACAGTTGATTTTCATGGACAAATTCATACACACGCTGAAAATTGCCCTGCAGACTGACAATAACCAAGTCGGGAAAAAATACACGAATATACAAATTTCAAGCATATACATGCCATATACCTGCCCAGTTTTACCTGAGTTTACCTGACTTTTACTCACTGGTTGCTATTTAACCACCCTGTAAAGCTTTCATTTCTGTACCCTTGCCTGAAGAAGCTGTTTTTACAGCGAAAAATTGCTGCTTTTTTAGAATACAAGTTTTAAAGACATGAAGAGCCTATTGTTGTTGATATATATATATATTGATATATATATATATATATATATATATTGATATATATATATATATATATATATATATATATATATATATATATAAGGGAGGATTAGGACTGCGTAGTGCGCAGTTTACACCTCTCTCTATCGTGCGTGCGCACGTGTGTGTGTGTGTGTGTGTGTGTGTTGGCGTGCGCCTCTTTTCTGCCAAGTATTATTACCCACACAGTGCTTTTTTAAAAGGTAAGGAAACAAAACATCACCTCCCTGTCAGTAGAAGTAGTAGTAGTATTGTTGTTATTGTGGTTGTCGTTGATGGCGGTGGTGGTGGTAGTGGTGGTGTTATCATTATCATTGTGAAATTATTGTTTTCAGTATTGTTATTGTCGTCGCTGCCGGTGTAACTCAGCATGAAGAGAAGGTACAGCAGACAGTAGTTGTCGTCCACCATGTAACCGTTAAACCCGCAGTCAAGGTCTACGCCGCACACTTGCACAGCAGACAGTAGTTGTCGTCCACCATGTAGCCGTTAAACCCGCAGTCAAGGTCACAGTCGAAAGGACAGTCTGCAACATATGTATTCACTGCATGACGCTTGGACACTATAATGTCATTGGCCATGATGTCCTTATGACGTGGGTGAATGCATCAACATACTTTCAATTTATAACAAACCATTATATTGAACGAATGAGATGGTGAAAGCAAATAATGAAACAAAACAAAGTTCCTTCTTTGAGGAACAATGATAGCAACCAACAGGCCACCCAACACATAATAACTCCGTTCATTCATCTATCAATGCAGCATGCAACATATTCTAACACTGGCTACAGAAGAAAATTGTTAACCTATCTTCATTCATCTATCAATGCACCATGCAACATATTCTAACACTGGCTACAGAAGAAAATTGTTAACCTATCTTCATTCATCTATCAATGCACCATGCAACATATTCTAACACTGGCTACAGAAGAAAATTGTTAACTTATCTTCATTCATTGCATGAGAAAAAGAGAGAGGGAATGAGAAGGTGACAGACAGACAGACAGACAGACAGACCGTTACAATGTTGTGTGAGAGGACACTGTTGTGCACGACTAACCCTGGAAACAATGGCTGTAAAGAAGGGATGAAACATCTGATACATTTTTCTTTTCTTTTCTTTTTTCTCTGCATTTCAATTATTCAGTCCTTCGCTCGTACGTTCGCTTCTGAGAACAAGAACAACAACAACAGCAACAACAACAACAAACAGTAGTAGCAGAAACATAGTGGGAGGGATTTTTCGTTCCTCAGTTGTACAAGCCTGACATTCACTGCTTTCCTCAGTCCCTCACACAGCCTTTAAAACAAATCAAAGTAAGGTTAGTCGCAGAATGGTTAATACGCTCAACTGCCGATACAGTATCCGTGAGGTTCCAGGTTCGAATACCAATCCATCCCTTTCCCCTAAGTTTGACTAGGAATCAGACTGGGCGTGTAGTCATTTGGATAAGCTGATAAACCGAGGTCCTGTGTGCAGCACGCACTTGGTTCATTGAAAGGGAATCCATGGCAACACAAGTGCTGTCTCTTGGCAAAAATGTGTGGAAGAAATCCACTCTCGTAGGCACACAAATATAATGATATATGCATGCACTCAAGGCCTGACTAGCATGTTGGGTTATGCTGCTGGTCAGGCATCTGCCTAGCAAATGTGGTATAGCGAATATGGATGTATCCGAGCGCAGTAACCCCTCTTGAGAAACAGAAACAGAAAGCAAAACTCAAAACGTTCCTTTTCAAGCATTCCCAGTATAACTGCCACAACCTCAGGTTTTGAACCGTCATTTGAAGCCAATCTATCTAAATGTCTTCACGATTCCAAAATTTTGTCCAGCTGACTTGAAGTGATACCTAGGGTGCTGTTGGTCATAAGTTTTCTCTTTTCGGCGCTGATTTCCATGCTAAATGCAGAGCCCACTTTATCCAGATGCTCCACCAAGCTGACCAGTTCATCTTCACTTCTTGCAAGGCCAACAATACCATCCGCAAAACGCAGATTGGTGATCATTCTTCCCTCGTTGGAACTAAACAAAAACTGTCTTCCATCACAACTGACACAATCAAACTTGGCAGTACATCCATCCCTCTTTCCAGTTCAGTCAGGAACCTCGGTGTTGTCCTTAACAACACACTGTCCATGCAAAAATTTATCAGTCAGACATGTCAATCCTGCTACTGTCAATTGCGGCGCATCAGTTCCGTCCGGAAATATCTGTCTACTGACGCAACATTTAGAGTTGTCGTTTCTCTCATTCTCTCTCGCCTTGACTACTGTAACTTTCTATTGTCTGGTTTGCCTGCTTCATCCATTCAGTCCCTTCAGCGCATACAAAACTCTGCTGCCCGACTCGTCCTCAGAAAGAAAAGATCTGAGCACATCACTCCTCTTTTGCAATATCTCCACTGGCTCCATGTCTCACACATAATAAAGTACAAGATCAGCACTCTGTGTTATAAATGTATTCACAACTCTGCCCCTTCCTATCTCTGTGGCTGCCTTCACTTCTACACCTCATCTCGCTCTCTACGATCGGCTTCAGATCCACTCTGCTTACACATACCCAGATTCAAACACTCCACCGTTGGACGCCGTCCTTCTCTGTCTCTGGACCTTGCAATTGGAATGAACTTCTTCTTTCGCTTCGTCAGGTCTCCACACTCAGCTCTTTCAAGTCTGGCCTTAAAACCCACCTCTTTCCAAAATAGCCTCCCTTCCCTGCCTCTTCCTTGTCTTCAGTTTTTCGTTTGTTTCTTTCTTTCTCCAGTTTTAGAGTTATGCATGCGTTTGAATGACTGGTGCTTTGATTTGTCTCTGCACAAGATTCAGCGCTATATAAATATGATAATAATAATAACAATAATTTTTCAAGGCAGCTTCCATAATCCTCTCCAGAAAGACACTGAAGAGGGTAGGTGACAGCAGGCATCCCTGATGCACTCCAACCATAGTGTGGAACAAGTCTCCCTTGTCAGCGTTCATGAGTACAGCACTTGTTGCCATGCTGTATAATTGTTCGATCACTCAGACAAGGTTGGCATTGATGTTGCACATCCTCCTGGTAGACCATAAGGCAGCATACCACACCGTGTCGAAGACCTTGAAATCGACAAATATATTGCACAGATGTTGCTACACTACTATTACTACCACTACTACTACTACTACTGATAATGATAATAATATAATAATAATAATAATAATAATAATGCTTCTGCTGCCACCGTTACTAATGCTGTCTACTATTTCTACAATTAGCCAACTTCTACTACTACCACAATCATTCACAACAACGATGGTGGTAACATTTCAACCCAAACCAGTCGAACCTCCTTCTGAAGAGGTAGTGGTTGTAGCTGCTGCTGTGCTCTGCTCAGGCGCTGTCGTCGTGGGGATGGGGGTGGGGGTGGTGGTAGGTGGAGCAGGGGTGGTGGTGGGTTCAGTTGTCGTGGTGGTTTGTTGGGTGGTGGTTGGCTGGGTGGTAGGTGGTAGGGTGGTGGGTTGTTGGGTGGTGGGTAGCAAGGTAATAACTGGAGTAGTGTGTGGCACAAGATCTGTGAACACACACACACACACACACACACACACACACACACACACACACACACACACACACACACACACACACACACACACACACACCGTCAAACACCTCGAAAAAAACCCACAGCATTTTCGACGAAGGAAAAAAAACCAACATTTTTATATGTGTGTGTGTGTGTGTGTGTGTGTGTGTGTGTGTGTGTGCAACTTTTTTTTTTTAACTCACTTGTGCAAACAGTGAATCTATGTTATAACCCGCTGTTTGCTTGTCTGTGTATGCGCGCGCACATGTGTGTGTGTGTGTGTGTGTGTGTGTGTGTGTGTGTGTGTGTGTGTGTGTGTGTGTGCGCGCGCGCGCGCGCGCGCGCACCGCGTCCATGATAAACTTTAACAAATTAATTTTCTCTTGACATACTTTAGTATAACCAAATTTGGATTAAACAAACAGAAATATTTTTCCACTTATATTCATGATACGTTGTAATTCTTCCAGCTTAATCCGGATTTCCGAATAGTTAATGTTCGTTTCGTTTAGTCTCCGGTTTATTCCGTTTTGTATCTGGATCCACAAGATGTGATTTGGTCATTTCCACTTTATTACCGGAATATGTAGTTAAAACATAGCCTAACATCTGTTTCTTGTCCACAGTTACATGAAAATATAAAAATTCAGAGGCACTGTCTAAGGCAACCATCTTGCCTTGAATCAATCGTTTTTTTGTATTATTCTGTATAATTTAGGCCTTTGATCCAGATCTACAGGCCTATTATGTGGGAGAACACACGCCCAATCCGCAGATCATAATTTTGATGAAAGAAGCGAACAATAATATAGACAGGTCTGTAAGAACTGGTAACACATCCCCCCCCCACCCCCCCTCTCACCGCTCCCCTATACCGCCACACTTCCAAACTATTACTTGTACTAAACACTTGTACATTTATATTCATTAGCACGTGGTTCTACAACTCTTCGTGATGACATGTCAGTGAACGGAATCCGGTAAATTTCATACAGAGAAACATTTGTGGGCATACCTCATCATTTTCTGCATGATGTCTATGAACGACTATGTGATTCAACTTCTTTTTTTTATCACCTTCACTCGCATTCATCAGTTGCCGACATAATGTCCCACTCGCGGGTTTTTGTTCTGTTTGTTCGTTTGTTTGTTTTTGTGTTTTTTTTTGTCTGTTTGTTTGTTTGTTTTTTACTTTAAAATGTTGTCTCCTGGACCTTGGAGCAGCAAAGTGAAAAATAACTGGTTTAAAATAAAAGGTACCATATGGAAATGAAGGGACCACGTCTGGAGTCGCAGACTGTATCCCAAGTGAAGGGCTAAAAGGACGGTGTTGGGCGACAGTGGTAATTTTGTGGTGAATTCAGTTCACTGACTGGGTGATCTCAGCTCGGCTCACTGACTTGGTGTTTTCCAGGCAGGGTCCATGGTGGGTGTAAATGACAAGCAGAAGAAGGGGTGATTAAGGAAATAATATTCTTCTTCTTCGTTCGTGGGCTGCAACTCCCACGTTCACTCGTATGTACACGAGTGGGCTTGTACGTGTCTGACCGTTTTTACCCCGCCATGTAGGCAGCCATAATCCGTTTTCAGGGGTGTGCATGCTGGGTATGTTCTTGTTTCCATAACGCACCGAATGCTGACATGGATTTCAGGATTTTTAACGTGCGTATTTGATCTTCTGCTTGTGTATACACACGAAGGGGGTTCAGGCACAAGCAAGTCCGCACATATTTTGACCTGGGAGATCGGAAAAGTCTCCACCCTTTATTCACCAGGCGGCGATACCGAGATTCGAGCCCGGGACTTTCAGATTGAAAGTCCAACGCTTTAACCACTCGGCCATTTCATCTGTCAAGGGAAGATAGACACAGGAATGGGGGGTATGAAAGTGGGGTATGAGGGCGGGGTATGGCGGTTGAGGAAAAGAGTGTGGGGTGTCCAGGGGAAGGAGTGGGGACGGGGGGGTCAGATTGAAGTGTCACTCTCTGACGTTGTCTCTGAGGTTGAATGTTGCCTGGGCGTGAGATGACCTGGCTTTCCAAGAATTTGCGGTACAAGCAGTTCCCATGGCCACTGCACCAAAGAGCTGGCCTTCTGGTGTGTGAAAGGTTCAGTTGTCCAGAGTTGGAGTGGTTCGCAACAAGTGTCTTTTTTGGTAAGTATGATGCCCCCGTGTTCTTTGAAGCGGTCACTGAGGCCTTTGTATGTATCATCCACATATATTCATGGCAGAGGCTGCAAAACAGGGCGTAGACTAAATTAATTTTGGAGTATGTCACTTGACGCAGGATCTTATCAAGAGTTTGTTTCCTGAAGGGCCATGAACTTCTGTAGCTGGGTTGACACATTTGATTGTTTTGCATTTTTTTTTTTTTTTTTTTTTTTAGGAGAAATCAGTGGATGCCTAAAAGTTCTGCAAGTGAGCAGGATAGTTTCAGCATCCCTGGAAGGTTCTTTCTTTTTTCTTTTTCTTTTTTTCTTTTTTTTTTTTTTTTTTTTTTTTTTTTTTTTTTTTTTGTCTTTCGTTTTTTGTGGGGTTTTTTGTCTCTTTTTTTTCTTTTTTTCCTTCCATCATCATTTTTCTCCTTTCTGTTGTCTTTTTTTTTTCTTTCCTAATGTTTTTAATCTGTCTTCTTCCCAAACACCTACAAGACCATGCAACATATATTACACATACATGGCTTCACACAAAATCATATTCCCTGAAAGAGAAGCATGGTATACATACACACACACACTCTCTCACTCTCTCTCTCTCTCTGTCTCCTTTACTCACTCAATCCCCTCCCTCTCCACAAGCTCTACACCTAAGTACAATAATGTGTATGTGCACACTGAATACTACCCTCAGGATTTTTTGTGGGCCTGACTCAGTGTTCTGGTATCTTAACGGATACTGATCATAGGTTACGTAGGCTGAGTTCTGATTCAAAGATAAGGTCAAGATTTTTGCACTTGCCGTATTTAAATTTGGAGATGGACAGTTTTGCTATTAACAATATCGTATTGATTTCCTTTCGTTTTTCATGATTGTTTTGCATTTAGGTTTGCTGCACTCTTGTAATTACCTGACTGGGTTGTGGGGCGTGGATGGTGGATCGTACCAGGTGGTCTCCCAGTTTCTTGTCTCTTTTGAAAGCAGCCATTGGCGGCTGTCTGAAAATCTCTTTCAGTTCTAGGTCATCCTGCAGTATATTGAAATTTTGGCGAATGATGTTTCTGTAAGGAAGGGTGCGTGGTTGGCAGATCAGGGTGAGGACACAACGATTTTGTGCATCAGTGGTACGAGCGCGCACGCGCGCACGCACACACACACACACACACACACACACACACACACACACACACACACACACACGCTCAGCATCTACACCCATACCCCGTCAAACACACGCAAGCAGACAGCTACACTTACAAAATTCACAGATGAATCTCCCCCACAACTACAACACAGCCCACAATTTGACACGACACAGCACCACAGGATAAGACCGGATGTATTCATTTCAGGAAACCACGTCAGGGTACATAAAAATGCTAATTAAATGTTGCACGTATCTAGTACAAATATGGAAGACATTAGGTATTCTGCACGCAATCAGTTGCAACGGGCATACCAACAGGTCGGTTTAAGACAACGTTACAAACATCACTGGAATCCAGACATTCTCCCCCCCCCCACCCCCTCCCCCCCTCAACGCGCGCACATACTCATATACACATAAGTTTAACTCCACCACCCCACCCCCCAATCCCCCCCACCAAACACACGTACACAAACAGAGGAAGACGAACACATAGGCACAAATACTTACGGAATTCACAGATGAATCTCTTGTGCTGATTGGAAAAAATCCACGCGTCCGAACATCTGTAGTCATGCCATGTGCCCCCTTCACTGACATCCATGACACCGCAGTCTTGCAAGCTGCCCATGTCGCCAGGCTGGTCCGACGCCCAGTACGTGAACGTTGGTGCGGTGCCTGTGAGTGGCGGCGGACAGTGTGTCTTTAGCTTTAATCATGGCTTTGATAGTGTTTGAAAAGATGGAGTATAGTCAGAAGAAAAAGATAGACAGACAGACAGAGAGGGGGAGAGAGACAGAGAAAGACAGAGTGAGATAGAGAGACAGGGAGAGACAGAGACAGATATATAGATAGAGAGACACATAGAGAGGGTGTCAGAGACAGAGAGAGAGAGGGGGGGGAAGACAGACAGAGAAGGAGAGAAAGACAGACAGAGAGGTCGATCTATAGAGACGGAGTAAGGGAGAGAGAGAGAGTGATAGTAGAGACAGACACATAGAGAGAGAATGATAATTGAGATACAGACCTAGAGAGAGAATGATAGTAGAGATAGAGACATAGAGAGTGATAGCAGAGACAGACATAGAGAGAGAATGATAGTTGAGATAGAGAGAGATAGTGATAGTAGAGACAGACACATAGAGATAGAATGATAATTGAGATACAGACCTAGAGAGAGAATGATAGTAGAGATAGAGACATAGAGAGTGATAGCAGAGACAGACATAGAGAGAGAATGATAGTTGAGATAGAGAGAGATAGTGATAGTAGAGATAGAGACATAGAGAGAGAATGATAGTAGAGACAGACATAGAGAGAGAATGATAGTTGAGATAGAGAGAGAGTGATAGTACAGACAGAGACATAGAGAGAGAGTGATAGTAGAGACAGACATAGAGAGAGAATGATAGTTGTGAGAGAGAGAGAGAGAGAGAGAGAGAGAGTGATATTGCAGATAGAGACATAAAGAGAGAGGGTGATAGTAGAAATAGAGAGTAAAAGAGAGACACACAGAGAGAATGATAGTAGAGATAGAGACATAAAGAGAGAGAGAGTGATAGTAGAGATAGAGAGAGTAGTAGAGAGAGAGAGACAGAGGGAGAGAGAGATAGTAGAGATAGACATGGAGAGAGAGTGATAGAAGAGATAGAGACATAGAGAGAGGCAGACTGGTAGAGATGGAGAGTTAGAGAGAAAGAGAGAGAGACAAAGGCAGACTGGTAGAGATGGAGAGTTAGAGAGAGAGAGAGAAAGGAAAGGAGGGGGGAGGGAGGAAGGGAGAGACAGAGACACACACACACACACACACACACACACACACACACACACACACACACACACACACACACACACACACAGACCACTGACCGTCTACCCAGACCCAGTGTCCCTCAGACTCCTGATCCGTCAAACCGATCCACAAAATGTCATTATAATGAAGGTCGTTTTTCAGGGTGTTGTACAGGAAGCGCTGGGTGGCAAGGTCCCGGATGATGACAAGATGGCCGCCTCTGTGCCTGCATTCATTCTCAGCGTCATCAAACTCCCGTGTGTGGTCCAGCACGAACTGGTAACATCTGTTGCCGAAGGCCCTCAGGTGATCGTTTCTGGGGAGGTTGGCCGGACAGACGTTGACACTGACGGCGAGGCACACTGGTATAGGCATTTCGAATACCAAAGGGTTATCATAGTTAGGAATGATGCAGGTTATGTGGACAACTATTGAGTGCAGGTGTTGAGTGACAGAACATACGAAAGGGTATTGTACTCACTGAGACGTAAACACAGAAAACACGACCATATCTGTACATGTGTGTGTGTGTGTGTGCGTGCGTGCACGCGTGTGTCTGTGTGTGTCTCTGTGTCTGTATGTTCTGTGTGTGTGAATATGTATCATTTTTTTAATATTTCGATTCTCAATGAAACATAAATCATGTGTTCTGTGGGACATACCACGTTCAACACACAACACCTTTTTTTAAATGAAATATTTTCGTCAGTGATAAAAGAAAGTTAATGAAAATTGGGTTTTGAAACAATATAGCAGGCTAACATAAAAGAATCTGCCATTTCTCTCATCAGATGGTTGCATCAGGAAAGGTCTGTGTTTCCAAAGATCATGAACTAGTAACTATTAGCTATCATACCCTGAACAGTGTCTGTAATGGCCGGACGATCAAATCCTGCAAAGCAATTCTATTTCCCAGTCCTCGTATGGGAACGAATCGGCAGCTCACTTGACCTTGATTTCATAGTTCGTCTCCAACGAGCACGATCTTCGGAGATGCTTTCCTACTTGTTTGTGTATATGGCTATAGAGATTAGGTCTCTTCTGCATAGTGGATGTAACTATGAAAACATGAAGCCACGATACTTATTTTCAAGCTCGCCATATAGGAGGTTTTCCAGGATGGGCACCTTCTCCATCCTCAGACCATGGCCTAGCAATCTAAAACATCGCTGGCTGAGGACTTAAGTCATGCCTGTGGAACTCGGCCTCTTCAGGGCCTCATGGTTTGAAAGCAGGACATGTCTGAAGCAGCGCAGATGAAATGGACCCAGCTTCTTGTTTTGTCTCAAGTGAGTTGACCATTCCTGGTTGTCGTGTAAAAGGGAGGGCGCTGAACATGCATATTTGATAAATCTACAGTGCTTGCTCTTCATACCCACCCACCCCCACACATGAAAGAAGAGCCGTCGATGGAGAGGGAAGGTGCGTTGCTGACATTCTGACCCATGACCTCTGACCCCCTTACACTGATGGTCCGCTCCTGCTGACAAGATCGAAGGCTATGTAAAGGTCAATAAATGCCATGTACCGAGGTTTGCTTCTGTCATTGCATTTTCCTTATATCTACCTGGAGTCAAGAGAGAAGGCCTCTAACCGCTATACACAGAAAAGGGATGTCATGGTAATTGTTGCAGTTGCTGAGTTCACTTTATCTGACAAAGCTTATGTCTGGAGGGACTGTACCTCATCACGAACTTGTGGTGGAAAAGATGCATTTTGTGGTACTTTGCCTCTTGTGACCACGCCACTTGATTTCTTGAGCTCTGCAACAGATTGCTATTTGTCGAGTTCATCAGTAATTGACAGATTAGGTATCTGGGTAAAGGCTTTTTCGGGAACGGTGGTCACGTAGAGTTCAACGAGGTGTCCCATCAATCTCTCCATCTGCTTTTTGCGATCAGTTATGACTTGGCCAGTTCTGTATGCCAACGGTGCCGTCTTCTTTGCTGATGGGTTTTATATTTCATTGATTCTTTCAAACATCCTTCTGACATACTCAGTGTATGACGCCTGTTGGATATCTGAGCAGAATTTCAATTCAATGTGTTTTTGACACAGTTCAATGCAATTAATTTTATGGGGGCCCTGGCCTTGGGAGAATTCTTTCTTTCGATCTTACTGAACGCATTGACTTGAGTGTGAATGTATCTGTGTTTTCTGAGGCAGAACTGTGGATATTCTACTGAAGACGTGGTGAACTGCTTGGTCCTTGCAGAATGTGCAATGTTTCCAACACTGATGTGAGGCAGCCTTCTTGGATTTGAGTTATGCAGTTTGTTTGGAGTTAACGGTGTGCCGAGAAAGGTCCATAAATAATAAACGTAACACGATGTTTCGAGTTACATTTCTCCTGTTTCCCGTCCGTGATCTCACTGCTTGCTGGTGGATGCCAGCTTTTGTATTTCATGTTTGTTACTCTGTCTGATAAATATTGTTTTTGTGTCAGCTGGAACACCTTGACTGACAGTATTGTATTTCCTAGCCGTGTATTCATTTGATGTGACAAAAGCATTAGTAACATGGACAAAGTATTGTGAAGACTTGCCCCCGAACGTGTTTACTGACAATTGCGGTACAAAATTCCCATGGCTTTCGACAATATAAAAATCATCAAAGTGTTTCCTCCTTTCTGAATTATCTGTGAGATAGACATCTGTGATTTTAACAGTTGGGGTTTATGTAATTCAAACGCATAGCTGCTGACTGTACAGAGGCCAATACCAGACAGGTGTTATCATTTTTTGATTTAAGGAAACTAATACTTCTAATCGATAAACAAATTCACATAAATCAATATATATATATATAATATATATATGGACTTAAATCTATTTACATCTATGTTATTTTCATCGTGTATAATTATGTTCTCACTTTCTATTTTTTTTCTTTTTTTCTTTTTTCTTTTTTGTTTGTTTGTTGTTGTTGCCGTTGGTTGTCACACAGGGTAACAACAACAAAAAAAAAAACAACAGACAATGAATATAACAAAACCGTGAAACCTACCTGAACCTTCAACACACAGCGTAACAAAAATCAGACAGTGAATAATAGAACCGTAAAACCTACCTGAGCCTACAACACCCAGGGTAACAAAAAATCGAAGCATCATGACAACACCGGGCAGTGGAGAGTGATCTTTTCAAAACAAGCACAATAGAAGGTGTACTGTTTGCTCCACATGCCACAAATCTGACAGGTCATGTGAATAAAGAAAAAAAGCATGGGTATTAATAGGTATCTACGTCATGATCACTGCTTATCTTAGGTCCGCTTCGTGAAACTTCTGATATCATGAGATGTGTGCATGTGCATTCACACGCACGCAAATTCAAACAAGGTTGTACTATTTATTCAGGAATATATTTTGCTTCAGTTTTATTTCACTCATTGTCTCCCGTGAAATTCGTATCCAGTTGTACATAGCGTGAGCTAAGCCGGGCACATTGGGATCACAGATGAGATGTCATTCACTTCATAGATGCACAGTTCAGAGCACTGCTCAAATTATTTTACCAACATTGCAGGGTCTCTCGGGCCTGGTGCACAACGAAATATATTGTGGAAGAAAGCGTATAGAGTCCTACCGTGTACATTCAAATCAACAAAACGTCTCCATTGTTCTGTAAACGTCGTGAACATCCACGTCAGTTATTGAAATAAAATCAAAATTATTATATCTTCGTCAGTTATTAAAAGAAAAACAGTTGAAAACACATCTCAGACTCGGCCTCTCTGTGCCGTTCTCCCGAAACACCCATGACCACTCGCATATCCGTGGTGACATGGTGTCAACGTCAAGGGATCGATGAATCATACAGAACTATTTGTCATTGAATGTAAACATTGTCTCATCTGGAGGAAATGCTCATTATGCCCACCGAGACAGCCCCAAGACCATTGCGTTATTGTCAATTTTATGCATGAACGATATTCTGCAAAATATTTCATCAGAACAGGCACTTGTGTACACAGAAGTGGTACAGCAGAATTCTGTACTCTCCTTTGGAGACCTGAAAGAAACTTAGCTTTGATCATCACCATTGCGTTCAGGTGACGGCTTTACCATTTTGTTTTACAGACACTGGATTGAGTAGACAATATAAATGTGATGAACCCCATTTGCATTGGCAGCGTCAGATATGAAGCTGGACTGACGCTGGATCGTCGACTGAGAATCATGCTATAGGAAGCAGTATTTATTTGTATTTGTATTTGTATTTCTTTTTATCACAACAGATTTCTCTGTGTGAAATTCTGGCTGCTCTCCCCAGGGAGAGCGCGTCGCTACACTACAGCGCCACCCTTTTTTCTTTTCTTTTTTCCTGCGTGCAGTTTTATTTGTTTTTCCTTTCGAAGTGGATTTTTCTACAGAATTTTGCCACGAACAACCCTTTTGTTGCCGTGGGTTCTTTTACGTGCGCTAAGTGCATGCTGCACACGGGTTCTCGGTTTATCGTCTCATCCGAATGACTAGCGTTCAAACCACCACTCAAGGTCTAGTGGAGGGGGAGAAAATATCGGCAGATGAGCCGTGATTCGAACCAGCGCGTTCAGAATCTCTCGCTTCCTAGGCGGACGCGTTACCTCTAGGCCATCACTCCACATGAGACACTGCGAATCATACCATAGGAAGCAGTATTTTGAGACACTTGACCATATCATAAGAATTCTACAAAATCGCATTCAAAATGACAGCTTTGACTTGCCGGGGCATTCTGAGAATATGTTTTGGGAGGCGAAAAAACAATGGGTTAAACACTTGAATACATCAATCGGTACTTGAAACGTATATACGCATTTGTTATTTACTGTATATTTGATAATATCTCTCTCTCTCTCTCTCTCTCTCTCTCTCTCTCTCTCTTCCCCCCCCCCCCCACCCCCCCCGCCCCCACCCTTCTCAATGGTTTAATGGAGATAGGAAACCAATTCATATACATACTGAGTATGTTATTTACAACAAAATTGAGCCTGATGTATGCGTGGGCTGTCTCGAGCTGGCCTGTAGGCGCTTGTAATGAAACCAAACATTCCATGACTAGAAATACAGGCTAAATACAGTAACAGATTGGGAGAGACACGTTCTAAGTCAGATCAGATGGTGATCAGATACGATCCACCGCCGAAATGTTCTTTCAAGCCCAACGAGTGTGAGAATTGGACAGAAGATATCCGGCGGTTTAGAGGGCAACCAAAATTCGTGAGGAAGATGGAGATATCCAGAGAGATTCTCTTCTCTATGCTATGGGCACTAGAGAAGCAGTGAAGATTCTGAGAAACGAGCAGAAAAGGGAAGAAAGGTGTAATTCTGATTATAAAATCCCTCAAGACACTACGTACGGCTAATGCACACCTTTTCTGGAAACTTTCGACAAAACAAATTGAACCAGTCTTGAACTGTGGAGCTGAAATATGGGGACGCACAGCAAATAACTGAATGGAGAAAGACACATGCTTTGCAGTTAAGCGCTTTCTTCGTCAAACATGAAAATATATGACACAACTGGTAGATATCCATTGTGTATTGAATCATTTGTAAAATGCATAAAATATTAGTTCAAACATACCATCGTCACGATCATGTAGGCAAGCAATTCAAATTTAAATTCAAAATTCAAAAACACTTTATTAATCCACATGGAAATTAACGTGTGCAATCACAGGCTCGTTGCAGACACCGACATAAAAATGAACATATTATGTACCATACAATACACTAAAACAAGTCAGATAAAAACTCTCAGTAGCTGACTAAAATAACCCCACACCCCCACACATGCGCACACATTAAGACAATAAAGTATTGCACAACAATGTGTACCGATAGAAAACATCCAGCAAATAAAATATAAATATTTAACTCTCACCCTCATCCCCCCCCTCACACACACGGATGTAAAGACAAGGTAGTGTATCAGTATCAGTGTCAGTATCAGTCGCTCAAGGAGGCGTCACTGCGTTCGGACAAAACCATATACGCTACACCACATCTGCCAAGCAGATGCCTGACCAGCAGCGTAACCAAACGCGCTTAGTCAGGCCTTGAGAAAAATAAATAAATGAATAAAAAAAAAATTAAAAAAATAAAATAAAATAAAATAAATGATTTTTTAATTAAAAATAAATAAATAAATGAATAAATAATATAAAAAAAATAAAATAAAATAAAAGAAATAAGTAAATAAATAAATAATAGATAAATACATAAAAACTACTACTAATAATAATAATATTTATAAGGCGCAAAAACTTGATGAAGTCACTATAAGCGTACAAATAATAATGATAATAATAATAAATAAATAAATACATAAATGAACAAATACATAAATAAAATTAAATTAAATAAATGAATTAAAAAAAGACAACAATGATGATAAATAAGCAAATAAATGTAAAACATGCAGACACATATTCACACATACACACACATATGCATAACAGATATGCACCAAACATGCAGTTTCACAGATATGAAAAGCACAATCAAATACACATAAACGTACATGAGCCCCAACACACACACACACACACACACACACACACACACACACACACACATTACCCTACACACCCTCTACCCCCCTCCTCCACACACTCATTTCTAGGCTACGTATCGCAGCTTCCACGACACACACACACACACACACACACACACACACACACACACACACACACACACACACACACACACACAGAGGCACACTTACTTGTACAAGCACACACACATACGCCCATATCCCCCACCCCCAACCCCACACACATATATGAAAAAATATATATATACACACCCGCACGTTCCAATATTCCGTTGCTCCCACAGAGTAGGCAAGCATACACACACATACCTCATCATAAACCCACTCCCCCCCCCCCCCAAGACCCCTCCTCCCCCCACCCCCACCACACACACACACGCACAGAACTCTCCTGACACTTGTGTATCCTTACACCCTCGCGCACGTACACACGCACACAAACACACAGACCCACACAGACACACAAACACACACATACATCCACGCACAGAGGTTGCCACTGATTGGCCGTAAGAGGGGTGGGAAAAGATCTCTGATGCCAAGAATGTGGCGTCTAGTGTGTTGCTCAGTCTGTTGTACTTGGAAAAGCCCACAGAGACTCTGTTCCGTTTTGAAGAAATTTGAGCAATGTTGATTTGGAAATGATGCTGATATTTGTTTGATTTGCAAAGCATTGTGCTCTACCTTTCATGCTAGACTTACGGCCGCTCCCTCTCTCTGCCTTTATTTCTTTGAGGCGATCGATGATGTGATGGCCTTGTACCTGTTCTTTTTGATATTCTTTAACTTTTCTGAGAATTTCCGATTTTCCTAGATGTAGGCCGCTCGTTGTTGTTGCGTTGCCAGCAAGTCTGTCAGCTCGCTCATTCCCCTTAACACCTGCATGTCCCGGGCAGAATGACCATGTAAGTTTTTTTAATCTGACAGTTGCGCATTGCCTTATGCAACTCTGGGCTTCCAATTACATTTTCAATTTTCTGTATGAGGTTCATTGAGTCGGTTAGAATCATGGCATGTTGGTTTCCGGGCATATGGATAGACGATAGCCACTGGAGGGCATGTGTCACAGCATCAACTTCTCGTTTGGCTGGAGGTTGTGACTTTGTAGGCAGCATTCTCTTCCTTAATTGTTTAGTGTACAACAATGTAAAAAAAAAATCGAGAAAGTGGGGAAAGGACTGCACAACTCCTCCTCACTAAAACAAAAAAGAAGTCACCTGTGCTGGTCAGGTAACGAGACTCCATCACACACATCCATCACACACACACACACACACACACACACACACACACACACACACACACACACACACACACACACACACACACACACATGCATGAATGCTTGTGCGCCCGCACCCTCTCACAACATATGTCACGCCAATAAAATCAGTAAACTAACATTAAGATGCATGAAATTCATTAAATCACAAGCACGTACACACAAAGTAACGCTTGCCTGTGCTCAGCCACACAGTCCCACACAAAATGTCTGCGCCCTGGCACTCGCCTACCGTTGAGTTCAGGTGGTGCTGGGAGTGTGTGGGGGGTGGGGGGGAGTTTGTGTCACAGTCCTATGAGTGAGTGTATTGCATGCTTTGATTGTGTGCGCGAATAGCTGATGGAATGAATGAGCTAATGTAACGAGATGTTCTTGCGCGTGGGGCTATGAACCTGCCACTGCTGTCCCATCGTCGACTATTAATGTCATCATGTAGTGGGTGTGTTTCGTCTGTCAAAACTGTTTTCAGTCTGTCAGTCAGTTTTCTATTGTAGATGTCGCTAAAAGTGTCTTGCCTTTTACCCACCACCCTACCCGCTTTCCTAATGACTTTTTCCAACTTGTATTTGTCGTGTTTGGTCTAGTCACCCCACACCCCCCACCCCACCCCCACCCCCTTATCTCTTACATGGTTAGTGATTCAAAGTCTGTTTGTTTAGTTGTTGTTTTACTGTTCCACTTTAATCATTTTCACCATTATTGTTCTTTTCTGTGCCCCCATTTCACTGGTGCTGTACAGCTAATCACATTAAACATAAACATTTCAGTATTCAGTGTTCTGTGTTCAGTGTTCTCTCCCTCTGTGTGTGTGTGTGTGTGTGTGTGTGTGTGTGTGTGTGTGTGTGTGTGTGTGTGTGTGTTAGTTTCACCTTCCAGGGCTGGATGAAAAAAAACATTGTATTGCTTACTCTATTACCCTAAAAAAAATTCATTCAATTCAGTTTATTTTCTCTCTCTTCCCCCCCCTCTCTCTCTCTCTCTCTCTCTCTCTCTCTCTCTCTCTCTCAAAAGGCACATTACCCCCCCCCTCCCGGCATATGTACTTTAAACTAATGACAAAATGCCAAAATGTCGCAAATCTCTTATTAGTTTATGTTGTTTCAATTCTTTTTTTTTTCTTTGCTGTTCCATTTTATCTATTTTGCACTATTTTGTTCTGATTAGTACCATACTATGTCACTAGAGCTTTACATCTAATGACATTAAACATTTCAGTGTTCGGTGTTCTCTCTCTCTCGCTCTCTCTCTTCCTCTCTCTCTCTCCCTCTCTCTCCCTCCCTCGCTCTCCCCCTTCTCTCTCTCTCTCTCTCTCTCTCTCTCTCTCTCTCTCTCTCTCTCTCTCTCTCCACACCCAGTCAGATGTTCAGGCTCAAACACTGGTGTGCAGCGGTAGGATGGAAAGTAGATGACATAGGTAGGGCAGATGGAAATTGTCTAGACGTACCCAAACCACTAACTACCCTCTCTATGGTTCCTATGCCACAGTTTGAGAACCCCAATCGTGCGACATATATATATATATATATATATATATGTGTGTGTGTGTGTGTGTGTGTGTGTGTGTGTGTGTGTGTGTGTGTGTGTGTGTGTGTGTGTGTGTGAAGACTTGATGTTTGATGTTTGTATATAGAATCTCGAATTCAGAGAATATGTGACTGCAAACACCTTATGAACTTGGACTTTGTCTTGCAATTATTGTGACTCTCTCTCTCTCTCTCTCTCTCTCTCTCTCTCTCTCTCTCTCTCTCTCTCTCTCTCTCTCTCTCTCTCTGTGAAGGTCAATCGTATGTTCACTTGATGAAGAATGGTTCTGTTTACAGTATTCGTAAACTGTGCATTTATATATTTAATGCCCTGAAGATACGACAGGAATTCTGTGACAACAATGATGAAAGTTAGAATTAATTTACTATGCACGAGAAGCACTTTTGTTCTACAGGTTAAGTTAGTACGTAGTTTATATTTTGTTGTGGCTGAGTGTACTTTTGACCTCTTTCTAGGGGCCGGAGGTCTGGAGATTAAAGTTTTGTTCTTGTTCTCTCTCTGCGCTATCTCTGAGCAGAGAGATATATGCGCAGAAATAAAATGGTGAGATAAAAGAGATAAACAGAACCACACACGTTCACTCACAGACACAAAAACACAAACAAGCACACACACACACACACACACACACACACACACACACACACACACACACACACACACACACGCACGCACGCACGCACACACACTCACAAATTTCCACAACCCCCCCCCCCCCACACACACACACACACACACATCCCCACCCACAGAAACACACACACACACACACATACACACACACACATACACAACACACACACACACACACACACACACACACACACACACAACACACACACAGAGTACACCATCTGATGGTGTAATCCTGATTCCCAGCGCCTGGCGTGATGACACTGGCCGCACAACGTGACGTATCTCTGACACTGGCCACACAACGTGACTTATCTCTTACAGCTCACAGGCTGGTCACCTCTTTTCTGGGTTTCTTTTTGTGTCATTTCCTTTCATCAGAGGTAAGGAAAACAACGATGACAATGGTGGGAACAATGTCACGGGGAGGGGAGTGTGTGGTGGGGGTAGGGGGGGGGGGGGGTGGCAGAGGAACGGGGTGGAAGTGCTGGAGGCTGGAGGGAGACAGGGGGAGAGAGAAGGGTCAGTTTGAGAATGTGTGTTTGCGATTGAGTGTTGTGTGTGCCTCCGTTCGTTCATGTTGTGTGTGTGTGTGTGTGTGTGTGTGTGTGTGTGTGTGTGTGTGTGTCTGTGTGTCTGTGTGTGTCTGTGTCTGTGTGTGTCTGTGTCTGTGTCTGTAACTTAGTGGACATGTGTACATTATGTGCATATCTTTATGTCTGTCTGTATGCGTACGCGTATGTAACTCTGTGTGTGTGTGTGAGTGTGTGTGTGTGTGTGTGTGTGTGTGTGTTCATGTTCATGTCATTTCTTGCAAACCACTTGTCCTGTTTCCATGTGCCTTGACCAGTGACCACATCCATTGAACAGGAATTGAAAATAACTGGACATTTCAAACATCTCTTTCAACATCCCCTGGCAAAGCATGCGTCTTGTTTCTTCGTATATCAAACAGAACGGGGGAAAACATCGTCTGACTTTGCTATGCCGTTTTCTTCTGTATCTTAGTGAGGAGCACTTTGTGACGTCTGTCTGATCAGTTTGTCTGTCGCTCTGTTTGAACGCGATTCAACTCCACAAAGGCATGGCTGAAGTGCTCCAGTATTCCCTCTTCCACTGCCAGTATTCCCTCTTCCACTGCTCACAAGTATTCCCTCTCCCACTGTTCTCCAGTATTCCCTCTTCCACTGCCAGTATTCCCTCTTCCACTGCTCACAAGTATTCCCTCTCCCACTGTTCTCCAGTATTCCCTCTTCCACTGCTCTCCAATGCTAATGCAAGAGATCAACAGCGATCCACTGCTCTCCAATGCTAATGGCAAGAGATCAACAGCGATCCACTGCTCTCCAATGCTAACGGCAAGAGATCAACAGCGATCCACTGCTCTCCAATGCTAACGGCAAGAGATCAACAGCGATCCACTGCTCTCCAATGCTGATGGCAAGAGATCAACAGCGATCCACTGCTCTCCAATGCTAATGGCAAGAGATCAACAGCGATCCACTGCTCTCCAATGCTAATGGCAAGAGATCAACAGCGATCCACTGCTCTCCAATGCTAATGGCAAGAGATCAACAGCGATCCACTGCTCTCCAATGCTAATGGCAAGAGATCAACAGCGATACTGAGAAGGAATCAGATTCAGATGGTTCATTCATCTTAAGCCCAGGCCCTTCATGAAGGGGGATGTGAACAGACAATAATCACAATACCAAATATAGACATAAGAATCAAAACAATGCAACTACGGATATATCAGGCTAATCAGGAACATTACGAAATAAGTATTTCCCTATATCTAAAGGCTTTGTAGAAAAAACACAGACAAATTTCGCACAATAATCAGGGTCAGTCAAGACAACAGTGAAACCAGTTTGAAAAGACAAGGCTGGCGACAGTATCTGGGTGGAATGAAAGTTTCTCTGATTTCTTTCAGTATTTCACAACTGAGAACAAAATGAGCTTCGTCTTCTTTTGAACGTTTACACATGGGACAAATCAAATCAGATTCTCTAACATATACTGATAAGGAGTAGAGGAATGAGGATGAGGAGGGAAAATGATAAAATGATGATGATGGCGTGTGTGTGTGTGTGTGTGTGTGTGTGTGTGTGTGTGTGTGTGTGTGTGTGTGTGTGTGTGTGTGTGTAAGAGAGAGAGAGAGAGGGACAGAGAAAGAGAGAGAGAGAGAGAGAGAGAGAGAGCACGCGTCTATATGAAAGCATGTGTGTGTGTGTGTGTGTGTGTGGTAATCTATGGTTCCCATTCTGTTACACAAGATTTCCCAGACGCTGATCATTCTCGCACTGTGATGTCACGAGGTCCCTGACCTGCTGACCTTGACACTGACCTTGACGAGTGGACGACAGTGGACGTGAATGATTGTCCGACAAGAATCCGTTGGATAGTCAAGTATTTTATGTACGCCTCTTCCAGTGTCGGCACCAGTGTTGTATTTTGTGTGTCGATGACTGGTTAATCGGATAGTTGATTGGTTGATTGGTTGGCTGGTTATTGTTTTGTTTTTTTTCGCTTATCTTATTTAGGGCCGTTTTCTACAAACTTATTATACTTGCATACCTATTTGGCAGTCTTAGCTAAAGTGTGTGATTTTTTTTTTTTTTTTTTTTTTTTTTTTTTATCTGTTGGTGTTTGTTCGTTAGTTTCAAGCCAAGTGAAAAGGGCATGTTTTTCTTTTCTTTTCTTTCTTTCTTTTCTCCTCTGCAGTTACTGACATTGATGACCCATGAGTGACATGTGGAGTGATGGCCTAGAGGTAGCGCGTCCGTCTAGGAAGCGAGAGATTCTGAACGCGCTGGTTCGAATCACGGCTCAGCCGCCGATATTTTCTCCCTCTCCACTAGACCTTGTGTGGTGGTCTGGACGCTAGTCATTCGGATGAGACGATAAACCGAGGTCCCTTGTGCAGCATGCACTTAGCGCACGTAAAAGAACCCACGACAACAAAAGGGTTATTCCTGGCAAAATTCTGTAGAACAATCCACTTGGATAAGAAAAACAAATGAAACTGCACGCAGGAAAAAAAAAAAGGGCGGGGGGAGGCGCACAGAGAAATTTGTTGTGATAAAAAGAAATACAAACACAAATATAAAAGATACTCTCATAAGAAGTATGTTCACTTCAAAAATGTTGAAAGAGGCTTTTCTGAACTTGAGACATGCAGCGCATGCCAGTGTCAAACCACACAAACTGATGGATAAGAGCTTGGTACGGGCTCGAAGTGCCGCAGTTTAAGGTATAATCAGTAGCGCAACACTCGTCTGTTTCAAGAAAAATGTTTAAAAGGATGACAAATAGTAACACGTACACAAAACAAAATATTGAAATACCCATATGGAACGATGAGTATGTACATATTATGCCAATGTCTTTTAAACACGCCACACGGCATTAATTAACAGAGATTCATATACTGTAGATCAGCGAAAAACCCAGACATTCAATTTTTTTTTCTCATTACAATCATCAAACATTAAAACGTAGAAGAGTGTGTCCATGATTAAGCTGTCTCAAAGACAATAAATGTTACCCGGAGAGGTAAATCATGCTTTCTGGATTACTGCTAATTATTTTAGAAGAATAAAAGTAATAAAGTACCTTTATTCCGGTCTTTGCCCGCCGCTTTACCAGCATATGTCCGACAAATGATGTTGTTTGTTTGTTTGTTGTTGTTTTTTTCTTTTGTTTTAAAATACCCAAGCCCAAAAAGCGTGATAAAGAGAAGAAAAGAGTAAAACATGTAAGATTCGATCCTCACATTTTGCCTGTACAATAAAACGCTGAAATGTGGATCAGTGTTGACGAGAGCATCTGATTTTGTAGGAAACGTCTACATATCAAAACATAACTTTCTATCCGACAAAAACTCCCTGTTTGGAGGTTAGCAAACTGGTTCGAAATTCTCTCTCTCTCTCTCTCTCTCTCTCTCTCTCTCTCTCTCTCTCTCTCTCTCTCTCTCTCTGTCTCTCTCTCTCTCTGTCTGTCTCTCTCTGTCTCTCTGTCTCTGTCTCTGTCTCTGTCTCTGTCTCTGTCTCTCTCTCTCTCTCTCTCTCTCTCTCTGTCTGTCTTTCTCTCTCCCACAGCTGTTGTTTTCCTTTTTCATCAATGAATTCGCAGTGGAGTTATCAAAGAAGGGTAGACATGGAATACAAATGATACCTGGCGCAACAGAATTGATCTTAATGCTATTTGCTGATGATGTTGTTCTCTTGTCTCTTATTTTGTTCCAATTCTATTTTTCCTTTCTGTTCCATTTGGATTTGTTTTGCACCCTTTTGTTCTGATTAGTACCTATTACGTCACTAGAGCTTTACAGATAAGGACATTAAACATTCCAGTGCTCAGTGTTCAGTGTTCAGTGTTATCTGTGTGTGTGTGTGTGTGTGTGTGTTTTGCTTGTGCTAATCTTGTTTACATTACTACCAATTTCTGAATTTCTGAACATCCTACAAAAGAGGGCTATGGCCTAATCTGAAGAACAAAAATGTTCGTAAATATATTCTTTCTCTCTCTCTCTCTCTCTCTCTCTCTCTCACACACACACACACACACACACACACACACACATATATATATATATATATATCTTTCTCTATCCCTCTTTCTGTCTGTCTCTGTGTACGTCTCTCTCTCCTCTCTCCCTCACACACACACACACACACACACACACACACACACACACACACACACACACGTTTCATACTGTCAACTGATGGGTTTTTTTAAACAGACCGAAGATAAGCACTCATCACGACGCAGTTATCAATGCACACACTAATTTCCTTGTTCTCGTGACCTATTAAAGATGTGGCCTGATTTGCATATGGAGCGAACAGCATTACTTCCCTTGTTCTTGTAAAGAAAAGATCACTTCCCTTCAGACACCCTTCCAGCGTGTGTCAGCTCCCCTGTCTCATCATGATGCTTCGACTCTTTGTTTTTCTGGGTGTTGTCGCCTCGGGTAGGTTTTAAGGTTCTGTTATTGAGTTAAGCCTGATTTGCTAATGGTACAGGGTCAAGAAAGTTCTCTGTACGTTCCACTCTTTACTTTAGTGACTACTTATTGTTGGATTACATGATGCAGTACGGACAGACATCTTCGTGTACGTTTTGTTCATGCTGTTTATGTTCCGGCTAATCTTAAGAGTCATCTATGGGTTGACAACACTGAAAAACAAGATATTCACAATTCATTAAACTATTTAAGAACTTCTAAGTAATGAAATTGACAAGACTGAAAAAAGAATTTTCCTTTGAAAAGATTTATTTTTAAAAACAGTAAAAGTAAAGGGTGCAATATTGTAAAAAAAAAAAAAAAAATGTCTTCACAGAACGGGCAGTGTAGTGTTTGTGTCGCTTCATCAATAATTGAATTCCTGGGTATTTCCCTAACACACAAGTTAATCTGGAAAGGATATTTCAGTGTTATTGATGTCAACAGATGTGGAGCCTTTTTTATCATCACATATTTTGAGGGAAGATTTACCTATGGTCAAGAGATATTTTTCTCTGCACCCAAAACTTACTTGAAGAAATTACAATGTCTTGATATATATGTTCTAATGCTTACATAAATACATTGAAATTTTATAGAGCAGCACTGTTTTTCTATATATGAAAAAACAACATCAGAGCTAATATTGCGAATTCTTTAAGCGAAAAAACTCGACATTGTGTGTGCCTTTTCATTTCATATGACCTTTATCACCATACATTTCATTAATCAAGTAACTTATTCTTTGTTTTCCGACCAACTTTGTGTTATAGAACCCAGTAGGCGATTAACTTATAACCTGTGATTTAGATTTTTTTTTTCTTTTTTTTTTCTTTGTTTGTTTGTTTGTTTCTTGGGGGGTTGTATATGTTTCATAGTAAACTTTTCGTAACAATTGTATGGTTAATTAGTGTGTGTGTGTGTGTGTGTGTGTGTGTGTGTGTGTGCGTGTGCGTGTGTGTGCGTGCGTGTGTATGTGTGTGTGTGTGTTGGAAACAGCTACGTAATTTTCAGTGTCTGAGCCTTTATCTTTCTGTCTCTCACTGTCTCTCAGCGTCTCTATCTGTCCCCCCCCCTCTCTCTCTCTCTCTCTCTCTCTCTCTCTCTCTCTCTCAAGAGACTGAAAATATCAACCAAATCAACCTTCCAACGTAAAGTATGTGTGCTTAATATTATGTGAAAATCCAACAGTTGATAATAAGATGTTGGATGTTAAGGGTTTATCACAAGATACACACAACAGAGCTATTTCATCTCTAAGATCGTGAATTCAGAAGAAAGAAGTGACCTGTATGTATCCTGCATAAAACAGTCACCCGTTCTACACACAACAGAACTATTTCATCTGTCAGATCGTGAATTTAGAAGAAAGAAGTGACCTGTATGTATCCTGCATAAAACATGTCAGATCGTGAATTTAGAAGAAAGAAGTGACCGGTATGTATCCTGCATAAAACATGTCAGATCGTGAATTTAGAAGAAAGAAGTGACCTGTATGTATCCTGCATAAAACATGTCAGATCGTGAATTTAGAAGAAAGAAGTGACCGGTATGTATCCTGCATAAAACAGTCACCCGTTCTACACACAACAGAGCTATTTCATCTGTCAGATCGTGAATTTAGAAGAAAGAAGTGACCTGTATGTATCCTGCATAAAACAGTCACCCGTTCTACACACAACAAAGCTATTTCATCTGTCAGATCGTGAATTTAGAAGAAAGAAGTGACCTGTATGTATCCTGCATAAAACATGTCAGATCGTGAATTTAGAAGAAAGAAGTGACCTGTATGTATCCTGCATAAAACAGTCACCCGTTCTACACACAACAGAGCTATTTCATCTGTCAGATCGTGAATTTAGAAGAATGAAGTGACCTGTATGTATCCTGCATAAAACAGTCACCTGTTCTTTCGTTTTTTGAATGACTGGTGGAAGGATTTTTTTTTTAAACCAGAATGTCCTGGAATAGGTTTGTGTCCATGATGAGGATCAATTCCTCTTGCTAGAGTTCTTTTTGTACGATTGAACCTCCAAACGAATGATGATTTTATGCAGCGGGAAAACAATTTTCGACATAACCCTGAGCCTAGTAACGAAATGCACGTGCATCCTGCGCACCTAGATGAACACTCTAGGTCATGTTAGAGGTGACGTGAAAGGTCCCATAGGCCCGTACAGCCATAGGGATAGTGATTTCATATCCACTGTGTCAAGGGCTCGACATGGGAAGCGGGGTCTTATCCTCTCCCTCAGCTGTATCAACCTCCCCCGACCGTCACATACCCAGTCACACGTGAGTAGTGAGAGGAAAATCGGAGTCTAGCGTCTTTCCCAATGACAAAACACAAATTCGAAACGGGGCCTCGAACTCCAATTACAGGTGACCAGTGGATCAGAAGTCCAATGCCTAACCCACTGTGCCACTGTGCCTCCAGAAGAATATGGACAACTATGCAATTCACCAATAATTCATTATCTACAAAGTTGTTGTTTTTTACATACCACGCGCAAAGAAATCCTGTTTTTGCGCGTAATCACCGCTTGCAAAGCGTTAACTCACTCAGTACGGCCAGTCCTCTCTTCTCCTCTACACAGACCCCTCGGATGTCCAGTGGGTGTCTGAATGACCCAACCTTTAGCTTCCGTCGTCAGAATTGTGGTATTCTTTGTCAACATTCACGTCTTCAGTATAAGAGCCTTCCGCTTGCAATATTTTGATGATGGTAATTGGGGTGAAACGCTGTTAACGTCGTCTCTTTCGCCGTTCGTATGGAGAGAGTTAAACTCTCAAATGGCGCATTACACTTTACTTTCTCATAAACAGGGAGCAAAGTATCCCTTTGTATTATCTTTAAGTCATATCACTCTACACATACAATTTTTCATTGATCCTACAACATTCCCATCATTATCTTTGTTTACCAACATCTCCTACCAGTATGCCTCGCCGTCAGTGTCAACGACTGTCCGGCCAACCTCCCCAGAAACCAATACCTGAGGGCCTTCGGCAACAGATGTTACCAGTTCGTGCTGGATCATTTGAGGGAGTTTGGTACCGCGGAGAATGAATGCAGGGCCAGAGGTGGCCATCTTGTCATCATCCGGGACCTTGCCACCCAGAACTTCCTGTACAACACGCTGAGACAGGACTTTCACTATGATGACATCGTGTGGATCGGTTTGTTCGAGCAGTGGCTTGGGGATTACGTGTGGGTGGACGGTCAGTGGTTTGTATCTATCTGTCTGTCTGTATATCTGTCTGTCTCTGTCTCTCTACCTGTCTGTGGCTCATTGTGTCTCTCCCTCCATGAATGTTTCAGGTTTATGATTCCCAGCATGATTAGGCCTCAAGGTTGTAGTACTTTGAAGCGTAGACCGCA
>NC_134886.1:24125458-24180458 GCF_041734735.1 Babylonia areolata | reverse complement strand
CAGAAACGATGGACAAACGAACGAACGAACGAATAAATGCATGAATTAATGAAACGTAAGAAAATGAAATCGGACAGAGAAAACATAGAAATCTTTTTCTTTTTCTTTTTTTTTCTTTTTTTTTGTTTGTTTGTTTGTTTGTCCTCTGCTTTCAACCATCATTATCCAGATCAGGAGTACACACATCTGTCATGTCACACGGCACACAGACCTGTCCTTATCTTTATAACGAAGTCACTTGTATTTCTCCACTTGAAAAAGACTCTCTCTCTCTCTCTCTCTCTCTCTCTCTCTCTCTCTCTCTCTCTCTCTCTCTCTCTTTAGCTTTATTCCCTCTTTTGGGCGAGGGCTGGATGTAAAAAAAAAGTATGTTACTTGCTTATCTATTACCCTCGATAATAAAGATTCTGTGTGTGTGTGTGTGTGTGTGTGTGTGTGTGTGTGTGTGTGTGTGTGTGTGTGTGTGTGTGTGTGTGTGTGTGTGTGTGTGTGTGTGTGAGTCTGTCTACCGATCTATCTAGATATTTGTGTCTCATTCAGTGACTGTGCGTGTTGCAGGCTGTCCTCCTTTCAACTGTAACGTTGACTGCGGTCTGAGCGGTTACAAGGTGGATGACAACAACTGTCTGGTGTGCCAGTGCGAGGAGTAGACCATCACTTCATGTAGAATCATAAGAAAGAATAGATTAATAAATAGATAAGTAGATAGGAAGAAGAAGAAGAATTTGTCTACATTGCTTCCAAAAACACTGTACATATTACATTAGAATACTGATTCGATAGAATACACACACACACACACACACACACACACACACACACACACACACACACACACACACACACCACGCACACACACACACACACACACACACACACACACACACACACACACACACTTTAACAGAATCAGAGACGTAGAGATGTAAACTTACGTAGCAAGCTTCAGTCTTAAAACGAAAGGTAGTAATCAACCATCCTTCATGGTGGCGTTCTGTGTACACTGATGATGAAAATAAAAGTAAAGTCACTGCTGTTCACTGAGTCAAAGTGTTCTTCACATATGGATTCTACAGTGTGCATGTCAGTGCTTGCCCACACAGGGCACAAACACGCGCGCAGGCACGCACGCACACACACGAACACACACACACACACACACACACACACACACACACACACACACACACACACACACATGAACAGGCTACGTTAGATTTTCAGCAATACGTCATCATGTTTATCAAAGAAACTTTAATTAAACGACATGGTAAAAAGATATGTTGCTGGAGGCCTTCTAAAAGTCCCTGAAACAGTAAACACCATTGCTGTTATTTTGAAATCTACAAGTACAGCCTAAAGACTGAATATACATTGCTAGTGACATACTGAAATTCCCTGGAATAATAAACACCATTGCTATTATTCTGAAATCTGCAGCTATAACCACATTGGGAAAAAGACACTTCAACCACATTGGGAAAAAGACTCATTTCAATCGTTTTCCATTTGAACTCACAGCCGTCAGGTCAGTAACATTGGAAGAACCTAGGCCTGTGGAAATATATGTTCCATTCTAACACACACACACACACACACACACACACACACACACACACACACACACACACACACACACACACACACACTAATTGCTATTATACAAGCTCTGAACTACTTAGTGAGCCATCAAATAGTTTTCTCAAAAGTAGCATTCTTTGTTGATTCCAAATCAGTACTTTATGCTCAAAAATTATTTAGCCTTGAAACAAGACCTGACTTAGTTACTGAGGCAAATCATTTGGTACATTGTTTGAGGATTAAAGGGACTGAGGTCAATTTTTGTTGAGTGCCTTCTCATGTGGGCATTCATGGCAATGAAACTGCTGATAAAGCAGTTAAAAGAGGAGCACAAGATTCAGAAAAATCGACAAAAATATATGTCCGTCTTTCCGTAAAAGAAGCATACATTATTCCCCGAGAATATTATTAAAGAAAAGATACCGAATCCATCAGCTTGCTGTACAAGATTGATAACCTCTACTTTCTTTCGTATAAAACTTGATGCGCTGAAGATAATTGCATGTTAGTTATGTAGTTTTGGTAGTTTTCTCCCTTTTCTCTTTTCCTCTCCCCCCCCCCCCCCCCCCCCCCCCCCCCCCCCTTTTTTTTTTTTTTTTTTTTTCGTCTAATATCACTGATAGTGAAAAGATGCTAAACTTAAGAACGAACACACACACACAGTCTGCTGTTAGGAATGCTTCTTCTTGCACTCATCCTGGAGTTAAACCTGTGCGCACTACAGACTGTTATAGCTTTTACTGATTTTTTTTTATCTATCCTACAAAAGACTGGTTTTTGGACCAGCACAAAAACAAGCTCCTGCATAAATTGGAATATTCCATCTTGTTGTATGCACTCGAAACTGGGATACTTGCAGTGGATATGGAAAAAAAGTGTTCAAGCCATGGAAATGATGTGTCATCACAAGATACTAAACATCAGATGAATCGATCAGATCTCCAATGACTAAGTACACCACACCATCAACCAGCACCTTGGGCCACGTGAAGATCTGGTGACATCAGTCAATAAAGAGAACTACGTTGAGAAGGCCATGGAACTGTTGAGGGAGAAAGATGGAGGGGAAGAAAAAAACAAAAGAGGGGCTTTCAACACTGCAGGAAGGACGGAGAAAGGGTGGGGAGGGGAGGGGTTGATGGGTTGGGGGATAGGGGTGGGGCATCCCAGGCTTTGACATACAACAAACAGACCTGGAGGAGTTTGGTGAATATCTTCAGGGCGGCATTTTATTGACTCTTCACAAGGCCACAGGAGAAGCAGAAGAAGAAAAAGCGGCACGGCCCTCAAGACTCACTTGTGATACACACTTAATTAAAGAAAAATTATAGTAATAAACTTTTCTTTGAATTAGTTTCTTGAAATGTGTTCTGTATTTGTTATTATAATCATATAAAGCTTCGCGTTTCAAAAGAATAAGTTAATAAAGATAAATTAAGTAAAGACTTCAAAGCAGACTGAACCATTGATGTTCGGGGCTAGAATGAGTGGTTTTTATACAGTGCGCTAACACGGGTCTAACGATAACGTAAAATAATATTATCTGAGCATGTTATGTTAGTGGAATAAATCGACAACAGTAATCGAAGTGATAACGCCGTTTAAATCATGTTAATTTGGTATATCTTGGGCATTTCAGGATTTCTTTCAAGTCCAAGGTAAAGGACACGTTCCCATCACCTCAAACACACTGTGTAATATGTGTCCGTTTTGGGGGTGTTTTTTTTTGTTTTTTTTTATAGATCTGCAGAGATCCGTGTTCAACAAGCTTCAGTTTATTACACTCACTGAGAAACTACGACACCGTCCGTTCAATTTCTCTTTTCTAGTTAATTCAGTATCCACTTTAAAACATTCATATGCAGTAAACACGTGGATGGTTATCTAAGATATCACATTGATTCAGCCGCAAAGGAGACGTTGCCATCGCGTCTGGCTTTGCAACATGTTTTGTCAATATCTGTACAGACAAGTCTAGACAAGGCTGACCTTAACTCAGTGAAACGGTAAATTCCATTTTTCTTTTTTTTTTTTTGATACTAGTTAATTCAGTGTCCACTTTTGAATATCCATATGCAGTAAACACGTCAATAATGTAGTTAGTGTCACTCTGTCCTGTCCAGAATTTGTATTTCATTGTTTTTTAACTGTGAACAAGAAAGGAGAGGTCACGGCGTCTTCTTACCAGACATAGCCTGGCTTCTGGAAAGGGGTAACAGTGTTTTCGGAATCCAGAACCAGCATCAACGAAATAAACCGTTCATAATTCGGAAATGCGGCTAAATTTGGGAGACATAACACTTATTATTGGTATTGCTGTGAAGATTTCTTTCCTACTATGTAAGAGTCAGTTTTGGTATTGGCAGAGAAAGTATTTCCAGAGTAAAACGGCAATGTTAAAGTTTACCACGGATACACACACACACACACACACACACACACACACACACACACACACACACACACACACACACACACACACACACACACACACACACACACACACACACACACACACACACACACACACACACACACACACACACACAAACCGAACACCGTTTTATCACACTTTATTTAAACAAGTGAGTCAAAAACATATATATATGTACATGTAAAATATCCTTGAATTCATTTAGCCCCAAAACCATTGTCATTTATGGTTTCTGACACCGTCAATCAAACGAATTGTTTCGTACCCACACAAAATATTTTCAGAGTAAATGAGATGAAATTTACTTTACGATTCTGAAAATAAGTTTGTGTCAATACCAGAAATAAATGTGTGTGTGTGTGTGTGTGTGTGTGTGTGTGTGTGTGTGTGTGTGTGTGTGTGTGTGTGAGCGTGCACGTGTGTGTGTGTGCGTGTATGTCTGTACACATGTGCACACGCACACACGAACATACACACGTTATATCATTTTGATCCAAAAACGTTTCACTTCATTTTTCGTATTCTGATAAATTTTTGCCTACAGCTGTTTATGGGCTGAATATTTCATGGGCTCACCTCCTTCAGGTGTCATTTCACAAATGCGCAGTTGGGATCACTGTTCAGTTTATTTGACCACCATTGCTGGTGTATTATTTCTCAGGTCTGTTAAACAAACAACAACAACAACACACACACACACACACACACACACACACACACACACACACACACACACGTTCAATATTGTCAAGTGCTTTTTGAAACAGACCTAAGATAAGCACTGATCACGACATGGAAAATTATCAATACCCACACTGATTTTCTGTTCTCGTGACCTACTAAAGGTATGGCCTTATTTGCATATGGAACAAACAGCATAACTTCCCTTGTTCTTGTGAAGAAAAGATCACTTCCCTTCAGACAACCGTCCATTGTGTGTCCGTTTTCAAGATGCTTCGAGTTTTCGTTTTTCTGTGTATCGTTGCTTCAGGTAGGTTTCACGACTCACTGATTATTTACAGTGTGATTTGCTAATGATGTAGGCAGAGGAAAGTTAAGTAAGTTCCATTCTTCATTTCAGGGATGGACTACATACAGGTATATTAAGGTACTTAACTGCTTTTCATACTAATCATGTTCCAGCCGACCTTAAGAGCCATCTTGGCGCTGAAGTCTGGAGATCGTGCAGACCACACCATGTGCTAGAGTCTCTTATCAAGGTACTGCTTGTTGACCAAGACGCAGTGAGGATGACAAATCTTGTCCATCGAAAGAAAGCCTTCAGATGTCATGCAGGACATGCAGATTTGCTCTGCCCTGCAGTGTGATTCCTCTGCATACCATGATGAAGCCACCAGCTTGTGAGCCCTGATAGGCGACGTACTGGTTGGTGAAACACTTGTTCTGGTATCTCCAAACTCAGTTGTCTGGGTCCGACACAATCTCTGATTCTTTGAATGCAACGGGGATCCATTCAGCCACCGTCCAAGAGACACGTTCCCTTGCCTAGGTCATCATTTACTGGTCGTTGCACGTTCCCTTGCCTAGGTCATCATTTACTGGTCGTTGCACGTTCCCTTGCCTAGGTCATCATTTATTGAACGTTGTACGTTCCCTTGCCTAGGTCGTCATTTACTGAACGTTGCATCAGCTCAAAAGAACTCGGATCACCGAGACTTTGGAGCACAGGCCAACTTCGTGTTGTTCTAACATTTTAACTCACTCAGTACGGCCAGTCCTCTCTTCTCCTCTACACAGACCCCTCGGATGTCCGGTAGGTGTCTGAATGACCCAACCTTTAGCTTCCGTCGTCAGAACTGTGGTATTCTTTGTCAACATTCACCTCTTCAGTATAAGAGCGTTCCGCTTGTAATATTTTGATGATGGTAATTGGGGTGAAACGCTGTTAACGTCGTCTCTTTCGCCGTTCGTATGGAGAGAGTTAAAAGGAAATACGAATCCCAGTCACATTAGAAAGAATGACAAGAAATGTGTTACCTCTCTGAGAAGTGATGTCTATTCCACCACTATTTGTCACCGTGGTTCAGCATCGACTCACAAACAGAAGCGTTCAGCACACTGATCCCGCTGACTGTCTCCTTTTCGGTGAACAAATTAATAGTGTTTATAGTGGAGAAAATCTATTTTCTGCACAATCATGGCTTGCGAAAAAGCTAATGTCGTAAATCTTTAATGCATCAATATTATAGACACATGCTTGATAGGTCTGGAATGACATTTATTCTTTTATTTATACATATATACGCTTTCACACACACACACACACACACACACACACACACACACACACACACACACACACACACACATACATTGATGTATTTATGTATGTATGTATATATGTATATGAATGAAAGGTAAGTGATCGGCTAAACAAATTTTAAATGATTTATGATAAAACATCTGGTACCCCGAATTGTGATCTTACTCCTGAACATCGAGTACCATCAAAGGTTTATTTCTTTTTGTGTGTTTGTTGTTGGGTGTTTTGTTTTGTTTATCTAATCGAACCTACAATATACAAAGCAATGAATGGTTAATAACATTCTTCTTCTGGAAATCCACATGCTCCTACCAGTGTGCCTCGCCGTCAGTGTCAACGACTGTCCGGCCAGCCTCCCCAGAAACCAATACCTGAGGGCCTTCGGCAACAGATGTTACCAGTTCGTGCTGGAACAAATTCGAGAGTTTGATGCCGCGGAGAGAGAATGCAGGGCCAGAGGCGGCCATCTGGTCACCATCCGCAACCTTGCTGTCCAGTCCTTCCTGTACAATACCCTGAGACAGGACTTTCGTTATCTTGGTATTGTGTGGATCGGGTTGTCGGATCAGGAGTCTGAGGGTGACTTCGTGTGGGTGGACGGTCAGTGATTGGAATCTCCCTCCATCTCTCTCCCTCTCTCTCTCTCTCTCTCGCTCCCTCTCTCTCTCTCTCTCTCTCTCTTTCGCTTTCACATACCCCTTTGCAATTATTCATTTGCTATTTGTCTGTCTTCTATCTGTGATTCTTAACTAGTTATCCATCTGTCTGTCAGTGTCTATCTGTCTCTGTCTCTGTCTCTGTCTCTCTCTCTCTCTCTCTCTCTCTCTCTCTCTCGCTTTACAAACCCTTTTGTGATTACTCATTTACTATTTTTCTGTCTTCTAACTATTAATCTCTGTCAATGTCTCTTTGTTGCTTTGTCTTTCTTTCTGTCTCTCTCTCTCTCTCTCTCTCTCTCTCTCTCTCTCTCTCTCTCTCTCTCTCTCTCTCTCTCTCTCTCTCTCTCGTTTTAGAACAACGGCAGGTGTGTAAGTCGGCCAAAGTGCTAATGTCTTCACCGTTGGAAAATAAAGATTCATTCATTCATTCATTCATTCATTCATTCATTCATTCACTCTCTCTCTCTCTCTCTCTCTCTCTCTCTCTCTCTCTCTCTCTCTCTCTCTCTCTCTCTCTCTCTCTCTGGCTCATTCCCTATGTCAGTCCCTAAATTAATGTTTTGGGTTCGTGATTTCCTGTATGAATATGCCTCTATAATTTATTACTGTATTGTGTAAGGCAGACACACTCAGTGTGAGAACCAGATGTACGAAGATGTATAAAGATGTAAATATGTTGTATGTGTAGACGATCTATAGTAGAGTGCGTGTATGTGTGTATGTGTGTGTGTGTGTGTGTGTGTGGCTGTCTGTCTGTCTGTCTATCTGTGTGTGTGTGTGTGTGTGTGTGTGTGTGTGTGTGTGTGTGTGTGTTTCTTTTGTGTGCGTGCGTGTGTGTTTGTGAATACATGTGTTTGTCTTCCTGTCTGTGGTTGTGAGTGTTCCTTTGAGCAAACTATTCATGATTCTCATTTCTCAAAATCACAAAATGTCAACGAATCCGTTTTAGAATCATTTCAGACATTTAGAAATAAATAGGTCTTTTGTTCTTCCCACCTATTTCTTTTCTCCATTATTTTAAGTGCTGTTTAACACGACAGCTAACCCACACAGGCTCTCCGGCACAATTCACGTTCTGGGCATGGAACCAGCCTGGCAGCATTCTGGGCAGTTTCCAGAACTGTGTGGCCATGGACGTCTATCACGGGGGCAAGTGGCACGTCTCTAGATGTTCTGACGGACTCGTTTCCAATCATCACGAGAAATTTGTCTGTGAATTCCGTGAGTGTAATATATATTTCCGTGTATATATGTGTGTGCACGCGTGCGCATGTAGTAGTTTGTGTGTGTGTGTGTGTGTGTGTGTGTGTGTGTGTGTGTCCTCTGCTGTTCTGATGGTCATAGTCGGACTGAACTGACTATCATACATGTGTGTGTGTGTGAAACAGAAAGATGCCGACAGACAGTCTTCCGTTTCACATAGCGTTTAATGGCGCTGTTGTCACACCGCTCATTTGATGAGGTGAATACTTACAATAGCGCCTATGCTCGGTAGAGACCAAGCTCTAAGCGCTTTACAAACGCGGAAGTATTTGCACAACAGGCTGCCTACATGGTTAGAGCCGACTGACAGCTGCCGTTGGGCGCTCATCGTTCGTTTTCCATGTCATTCAGTCAAGTTTCAGTCACGCGCACATACATACTCATAGTCATACTGCATGCTGGATATGTTCTTGTTTCCATAACGCACCGAACGCTGACATGGATTACAGGATCTTTAACGTGCGTATTTGATCTCCTGCTTGCGTAAAGACACGAAGGGTGTTCAAGCACTAGAAGGTCTGCGCATATGTTTACTGGGAGATCGAGAAAATCTCCACCCTTTACCAACCAGGCATCGTTACTGAGATTCGAGTCCAGCGCTTTAATCACTAGGTTATTGCGCCTCAAACCACAAGAGAGAACCTATTTCTGGATAGCTCCTTCTGCTAGAACAGGGCAAGGACTACAGCATGGTGTTGGTGATCAGTGAGAGCGACAGTGAAGTTATTGACAGCCATTTGGGCTGGACACTTCCTGATCAGTGAAAGTGGTGATGAAGTTATTGACTATCATTTGGGTTGGACACTTCCTGATCAGTGAAAGTGGTGATGAAGTCATTGACAGCCATTTGGGCTGGACACTTCCTGATCAGTGAAAGTGGTGATGAAGTTTCTAACCATCATTTGGGATGGACACTTCCTAATCAGTGAAAGTGGTGATGAAGTTATTGACTATCATTTGGGATGGACACTTCCTGATCAGTGAAAGCGGTGATGAAGTTTCTGACTATCATTTGGGATGGACACTTCCTGATCAGTGGAAGTGGTGATGAAGTTATTGACTATCATTTGGGATGGACACTTCCTAATCAGTGAAAGCGGTGATGAAGTTATTGACTATCATTTGGGCTGGACACTTCCTGATCAGTGAAAGTGGTGATGAAGTTTCTGACTATCATTTGGGATGGACACTTCCTGATCAGTGAAAGTGGTGATGAAGTTATTGACTATCATTTGGGATGGACACTTCCTGATCAGTGAAAGTGGTGATGAAGTTTCTATCATTTGTGGCTGGATCATTTGGGCTGGACACTTCCTGATCAGTGAAAGTGGTGATGAAGTTTCTGACTATCATTTGTGGTTGCACACTTCCTGATCAGTGAAAGTGGTGATGAAGTTTCTATCATTTGTGGTTGCACACTTCCTGATAAGACTGTACACTACCTCATATGGTGTATCACGGCGACTGCCAGGCCCGAGAGATACAGACACTGGCAGGCTCGTCAGAAAAATGAAGAAACACAAAGGATACATCCATGATATGACTGCTTGCTGCCAGTCATCGCAGCTGACCCATCACTCACTCAACTGTGGGGAAGACCTGGCTGGAGTTATGAAATCCAACAATGATAAAAGAGGCTTTCTTATTGAGATCGGATACATATACACACCCATAACATGGAGGAGAATCGACTGCTAGCCCCCAGTCTTCCTTGTTGAACCGTAGTTCACTCAGCAAAAAGCCCACACTGATATAACAGGGACTGAATGGGATCCTATCTGTAGCTCACTCAGCAAAAAGCCCACAGTGATATAACAGGGACTGAATGGGATCCTATCTGTAGCTCACTCGGCAAAAAGCCCACAGTGATATAACAGGGACTGAATGGGATCCTATCCGTAGCTCACTCAGCAAAAAGCCCACAGTGATATAACAGGGACTGAATGGGATCCTATCTGTAGCTCACTCAGCAAAAAGCCCACAGTGATATAACAGGGACTGAATGGGATCCTATCCGTAGCTTCACAGTCTACGTGTGGTTTGCTCGTGCGCTGATTGCGCGTGTCTGTGGGCTGTTCCCTTTCTCGCACGTCTCTTAATACTGAAGCGTGCGTGTGTGTGCGTGCGTGCGTGCATGCGTGCGTGTGTGCGTGTGTGTGTGTGTGTGTGTGTGTGACTTTTCACAGCTCTTGTGTCGGGCACAACTCCGGCGATAACCTCGCCACCCACAACCCAACCCCAACCACCCGCCACCACCACACCACAGACCACCCCTGCCCCACCTACCACCACCACCCCCAAAGCCACGACGCCGCAGCAGAAAACGACTGTGGCACCCGAGCAGAGCACAACAGGGACACCTACATCCACTACCCCTTTTGGAGGTTCCACTGGCTTTGGGTTGAAATAATTGTTATCATCATTCTTGTTGCAGTAATGAAAATAGCTGAAGCAGCAGCAGCATTGGTGACAAAAGCAATTTTGTTATTGCTATCGTTATCTGTTTATGTGATATTATTATATCGTCATAACTGTTATTGTTTTTATAATTGTTGTTTTCCATTCTGAAGTTGCTGTTGTTGTTGTCATAGCTTTTAAGGTTAAGGCTCTCAAGAAACGAAGGACAGAACGATCTAAGGAAGGAAGGAACGAAGAACGAATGAAATGCAGAAAAAGCTAAATCAGACAAGATGAAACAAATGAAATCTAGTTCACCCTTTGTTTGTAGCCACCGTTATCCAGGTCAGCAGTACACAAACCCGTCATCTCACACAGCACGCAGACCTGTCCTTATCTTTATAACAGTCACTTTTTCTTTTATCACTTCAAAATAATCCTCGTAACATAACGGTTTATACCTCTGATACCAGTAACGATGCCACTGAACTTCCATTGATATGAGTATATATATGTTCAGTAAAACATTCGTATTCGAAATTATATGTGTGTACTCTCTCTCTCTCTCTCTCTCTCTCTCTCTCTCTCTCTCTCTCTCTCTCTCTCTGATTGTTTTTCTGTCCGTGCTTATTCCTCTTCCCTCATTCAAACAATTCCCGTTCTTCTTGTCCTTCTCTCTATCTATCGACCGATCTATATATCTATCATTTTCTTTATTTCTAATTACCTATTCACCTAGCTAGATAACTGGCTATTTCTCTATATTTTACAGTGACGATACGTGTTACAGGCTGTCCTACTTTCAACTGTAACCTTGACTGCGGTCTGAGCGGTTACAAGGTGGATGACAACAACTGTCTGGTGTGCCAGTGCGAGGAGTAGACCATCACTTCTTGCAGAATGATATCAATGAAAATAAAAAGCATTTCCAAACCATCCTTTATGATGACTTTCTGTGTACATGTGAACTTTTTGTGAAGCATTGCAGTTTAAGGAGTTAAATTGTTCATTGATCCTACAGTTTGCATGTGAGCGCACGCCTGCACGGGCGCCAACACACGCGTGCACACATACACCCACCCGCACATATGCACACACCCGCATCCACATACTCATCAACTCATATGAAAAGGCTACGTTATATCTTCAAGCACACGTCATAAAGTCTATCGATTTTTTTTTTTTTCAAGCGACATACATGACGGGTAGCCTACTAAAAGTCCCTGGAACAATGATCACCACTGTTATAATTCTGAAATCTACAATCATTACCAAAACAGGAAAAGAATCGCGTCATGTGCTTCATTTTAATCATTTCCGGTGTGAAGGCACAGCCATGAATCACGTTGGAAGAACACGCAGCCCGTAGGCCAAGGGAAATAGATTTGTTTGCATCTGAGATCCCGTCCCTGCACCTATACTCTCTGCTGTTGGGATTGAACACTTCTTGTATACATCCTGGTGTTTTCCTGAGCGCTATACAAACTGTTTATGGCTTTGAATGTTTCCTCTGTACAAGCCTGTTCTCGCCTTAATCTTCAAATCTATCCAGCAAGAGTTTTTTTGGTTGTTTTTTGTTGTTGTTGTTGTTTTTTCCTTTGCAACCAGTTCATACGGACTGAAGGCTCCAATGTCACATCAATATTAAGGCGTGTAGACCTGATGAGGCCTTTCGCCCGCTGGAAGTTGGGGAGAAAGGGAGAATCCGCACATTTGAGTATTTTCCAATATTGAGTGCGCATTGCTTGTCAGTTCATAAGTTTTTAACGTATTCACTGTTCCTTGGGAAACAACATATTGTGGCATTTTTTTCCAAACATTTGTTACCCAGTTAATCTAAACATAAATGTGCGAATCTGAAAGTTTTAACTGAAACTTTACCAGTTTGTAGGAATGTCCTCTTGTAACAGTGTTCTGATTCAATGTAAACAAAGAATATATCGTTCTACTGTCATATAATCCATGAGTTATTTCATACATCTCTATGAAATCACCACGCAGTCTTCTATACTCAAAATTAGGTGACTGAAGTGTTTGCAGTCTATTTTCATAGTCCATATTAGCTAAGCCAATATTTCTTTTAGCAAATCTTCGTTGAATATTTTCAGTACTGTCTATATGTTTCACAAAGCCTGTATTCCAAACAACATTCCCATATTCCAAGACCAACCTGCCTAATGACTTAAATATTGGCCCCATAATGTTCTTACTTATGTGATAACAGGTTCCTCGGATTCGATGATCATTACGAAGAGGGTCAATTGCACTCCAAAGTGTTGAACCTTTCCTGACGGTTTTTGAAATAAATTTGTACTAAATTTTTAATGATGGGAATAGATTGGGTCGGCACACTAAAAAAAAAAAAAAAAAAAAGACTTATTAAAGAAAACGTAAATGGTTTCACATTCGACTCGCTAATTCAAGAATAGAATTCTTGAAGAAACGCAACTTTCTTTATCCTTGATGACACCTGCTGCAACATCTGCAGAAGAAAAGCTTTAAAATATTCGAGAATTTGCTCAACAGTTTTGAGTTTTTCTTGAAACATTCTTAAGCGTAAATTGTGAGAATATCAACTATAATAAATTTGATTAACAATTTACACCCTTGGGATATTCCTAGATTTTTAATTCAGATGATTTACTTGAACAAGGATTGACTGGGGAACGTATCTGCAGAAAACCATTGCAGAGACCCAGGCTTTGACACACGACCGACAGACCTGGAGGAATCTGCTGACTGCACAAAGTGGAGGGAGAAAAAGAGGATTAAGGAAGAGGAGGAGGAGGAGGAGGAACATCCAATCTGTGTTGCCACCAAAACAAATAAAATATTGTATTTAAATAGAAAAAGTATGTTGCAAATACCTTTACACAAATGCCTTGCTGCCTTTGCAATAAAATGGTCTTACTACAT
Source organism: Babylonia areolata (assembly GCF_041734735.1). NCBI lineage: Eukaryota > Metazoa > Mollusca > Gastropoda > Neogastropoda > Buccinidae > Babylonia > Babylonia areolata. The sequence goes on along the minus strand of NC_134886.1, from coordinate 24,166,924 downwards.
GCCTGTTATTGATCACATCTAAGTATAGTTATATCTAATGCTTCCGAAGTTCTTTTAAACTTACCAGAATGGTGCATGCATAGTTTGCCCTTTTTGTGTCCTGATTTCCGCTTTCTCTTATCTTTTCTCCTGGACAACGAAGTGGAGACGTGGCTTTTTACATGTAAGACTGATAGTGACAAAAAGAAATGTTCTACTTTATGTTCAGCCTCTCTCTCTCTCTCTCTCTCTCTCTCTCTCTCTCTCTCTCTCTCTCCAATCCCTTCTTGACTAGCCTCGAAGTTCATTCATCAACTGTCAATTTTACCCTCTTAAAGATACAGATCAATTTGAATACAATCTGAAATAGTTTAGCATTTGCGCGTTAATTCGTGATAACAGAATGGAATATGAATATATCTGAGTGCTTCTGGATTTCTTCCATGAGCGTGTGGAGAAGGGAGATGGAATGAAAGACCACGTCGATATTTCCCGAGACCATATTATTCAAAGGAGACGATGCAGTCCGCTGAATTTTATACAGAGATTGGTTTGTGAAAAGACCGCATCGCTTAGTGCATTATGTCCATGAACGATCATCAAAAAGAACAGAACTACTTGCCTTTCGGGTGTGGATCACCAGCATTAAATGTTTCCTACTACAAACAGAACAGGTAAGTCCACATGGGAAAATGCAGCTGCTGTTGCATATGAGGTGTATGAAGGATTTCAAAGAAAAGAAGAAACACTAGCAGTAGCAATCGACCTTGAAGATGCCCACAATAAAGTTCAGTTTGCGCACCTCATGGAGCTGCCACTAAGGTATGGAGTAAGTTTGACACTGACAAGATGCATAGCAGCAGCGCTTCAGGAAAGAACCGTTGTCCTACGCCTCGGAGATTGGATGTCTGCACCTTCTAAACTATCCATGGGACTGCCACAAGGGTCTCTACTCTCTCCTGTCTTCTACAATGTCTACACGAAGGGCCTTGCAGACTTAAATAACAATGGAACAGCTCGGGTGCTTACTCTTGCGGGTGATGGCCTGGTCTTCAAAACTTCGAAAGATGCTCAGGAAAGAACTAAAGCCGTCCAGAAGCAACTAAACAATATTGCTCAATGGTGCAAAGACACAGGATCTTCCATCAATCCAGCGAAAGCCCAAACGTTGCTGTGCACCCTCAACAACAGAACCGCGAGCAAATCACCATCACCTGTGTCATTCGACGGGATTCAGATCGAGAAAACCGAATGCCTATGCTACTTAGGAATACACTTCGACAGAATGCTGACCTTCAGAAAACATACGGAAAATACTGTTCTCAAATGCAAAAAGGGCCTTTTAGTCTTAAAAGCAAAGGCAACCAAAGGTATTGAACAACGCCACCTCTTCCTGCTATACCAATCACTCGTCCTCAGTGTGATCGACTACGGTCTTTGGCTAACAACACCATCTCAAAGCAACCTCCTAAAATTAGAAAGAGTTCAAAATGAAGCTATGAGGCTGATCCTTGGAACAACAAAAGACACGCCCACGGAAACCATGCAATACCTGCTTGACCTTCCTTCAGTGCAGGCCAGAAACAAGTCAGAACAGGTTAAGACCTACTTCAAAGTATTAGAAAACCCTCAAAACCCACTGCATGACGCAGTCAAAGAACCAAAAGGCAGCCGTCTAGTACGAGGAAGATCATGGATGGGGCAAGCAGAAGACACAATCCAGCTAGTATGCCGACTACAAGACCTGAAAGAAACAAAAGAATGGGAGAAAAACCCCGAAAACCTCAACCATCTATTCAACACAGCCATTTCACCCACTCTAGGAAGACATTGTCGGGAATGGCCAGAGGGCAAAATTGATGCGGAAGTGAAGCTACTCATAGAAGAAAACAGTAAAGAAGAGGACATCATCATATACACAGATGACTCAGTCACCAAAGACCAGTCCGGTTGGGGATTCACTGCGAAACAAAATGGAAAAACAATTAGGGAAGAGAATGCTGCCTACAAAGTCACAACCTCCAGCCTAACGATGGAAGTTGAAGCTGTGACACATGCCCTCCAGTGGCTATCGTCCATCCATATGCCCGGAAACCACCATGCCATGATTCTAACCGACTCAATAATCCTCATACAGAAAACTGAAAGTGGAATGGGAAGCCCAGAGTGGCATAAGGCAAGGCGCAACTTTCAGATTAAAAAACTTACATGGTCATACTGCCCGGGACATGCAGGTGTTAAGGGAAATGAGCGAGCTGACAGACTTGCTGGTAACGCAACAACAACGAGCGACCTACATCTAGGAAAATCGGAAATCCTCAGAAAAGTCAAAGAATATCAAAAAGAACAGTTACAAGGCCATCACACCATCGATTGCCTCAAAGAAATAAAAACAGAGAGAGGGAGCGGCCGTATGTCTAGCATGAAAGGTAGAGCACGATGCTTTGCAAATCAAACAAATATTGGCATCATTTCCAAACCAACATTGCACAAATTTCTTCAAAACGGAACAGAGTCTCTGTGGGCTTTTCCAAATACAATAGACTGAGCAACACACTAGACGCCACGTTCTTGGCATCAGAGATCTTTTCCCATCCCTCTTGCGGACAATCAGTGGCAGCCTCTGTGCGTGTGTGTATGTGTGTGTTTGTGTGTATGTGTGGGTCTGTGTTTGAGTGCGTTTGTGCATGCGCGAGGGTGCAAGTGTACACAAGTGTCAGGAGAGTTCTGTGCACGTGCGTATGTGTGTGGGGGAGTATGAGGGGGGCGGGAGGGTGGGGGGCAGTGGATGAGGTATGTGTGTGTATGCATGCCTACACTGTGGGAGCAACGGAATATTGGAACGTGCGGGTGTGTATATACATATCTTTGTATATATGTGTGTGGGGTTGGGGGTAGGGGGTATGGGCGTATGTGTGTGTGTGTGCTTGTACAAGTAAGTGTTCATCTGTGTGTGTGTGTGTGTGTGTGTGTGTGTGTGTGTGTGTGTGTGTGTGTGTGTGCCGTGGAAGCTGCGATACGTAGCCTAGAAATGAGTGTGTGGAGGAGGGGGTAGAGGAGGTGCAGGGTAATGTGTGTGTGTGGGGGGGGGGGTGTATGTGTGTGTGTGTGTGTGTGTTGGATTTCGTGTGCGTTTGTGTGTATTTGACTGTGCTTTCGTGTCTGTGAAACTGCGTGTTTGGTGCATATCTGTTGCGCGCGCGCGCGTGTGTGTGTGTGTGTGTGTGTGTGTGTGTGTGTGTGTCTCCATGTTTTACATTTATGTGCTTATTTATCATAATTGTTGTCTTTTTTATTTATTTATTTATTGTCATTATTATTACTTTTTTATATTATAATTATTACTTATTTATTTATTTATGTACGCTTATATCTGACTTCATCACGTTTTTGCGTCTTATACATATTAGTAGTGTTAGTAGTTATTTTTTATGTATTTATCTATTATTTATTCACCCCTTTTTTTTCTTTTTCTTTTTTTTTTTCTCAAGGCCTGACTAAGTGCGTTGGGTTACGCTGCTGGTCAGGCATCTGCTTGGCAGATGTGGTGTAGCGTATATGGATTTGTCCGAACGCAGTGACGCCTCCTTGAGCTACTGAAACTGAAAAACTGAAACTACTACACACGTGCTTCTGATGTCATCACGAGAATATCACAAAGTGTTTTTTTTATCCGTTTTCTGAATGGATCAGTGAGAGAAAATCATTTGAGATTTTTTTTTTTTTAAAGATGGGTATGCATTCTGATAGACTCCGAAAATGAGTAGCAGTTACATTGGTGGTGTTTGTGCCGAAGATAAAGTGCAGAAAGAGGAACGAACAGGCTTGGACAACACAGTTTGTAGTTTTACAAGTGTGCACACCTCAGGTTACCCTGATTTTCCTATTTATATTCATAACAAGAGGAATCACACTAGATCCACGAAGGTTTTGCAATTACATAATTGTACTCTTCTGCAAATTGATATCCATTTCCCACAATAAATAACAACAATACATTCATGTTGAACCAGACCGATTTACAATCTGATATACCCTGACAAGGGCATGGTATCAGTTCAAAGCGTTGCAGTTCATTGATGGAAACTCAGGACGCCGGTAGGGCTAATCATGAAGGGAGTAAAGTTGTGAGACACCTTTCTGTTTATCTATGACTGGCGAGGAGGACAACAGCAACAACAGTGGTCTACGGGGAGGCAGTCTTGTTCTGAATCTGGATGAGAGGACTCTGGACTCTGTACGCTTTCTACCACTGGTAAGCAAGCCTGCTTTCTACCACTGGTAAGCAAGCCTGAATGATAGAAACACCCGCAATGTAGGTCATAGTTTGAACTCTCAAATGCGCATCCACGAAATATTTGGGTGACACCTGACTCGTGGTTGCAATCTTCCCAGATACGTCAACGCAGTATTAGATTAGATTTAAAAAAATCTTAGGCATACCAAAAAGAAAAAGGGTTATTTGTTATAGAATACTGCTATCTTGCTTTTGTGCGCACAGAGAGAGAGAGAGAGAGAGAGAGTTCATGATGTCTGATGCTTTTCAAAGTGGACCAAAGATAAGCACGTATCACGACACAGTTATCAATACCCACACTGATTTCCTGTTCACATGACCTATCAAATGTCTGATTTGCATACGGAGCGAACAGCATGACTTCCCTTGTTCTTGTGAAGAAAAGATCACTTCCTACTCCAGACACCCTTCCAGTGTGTGTCAGGTCCCTGGTGCAGTCATGATGCTTCGACTCTTTGTTTTTCTGGGTGTTGTAGCTTCAGGTAGGTTTTAAGGTTCTGTTATTAACTATTGTCTTAGCTAAGGTGTAGGGATGGGTAAGTTAAATACGTTCCTATCTTTACTTATTTTCAGACTAAATGCAAGAGGTCTTAAGTGCTTCTTTAGATACGTTCCTCAAATCAAATTATATTCCAGCTGACCATAAGAGCCATTTCTTGAAAACACTGACAACATGGAAAAGAAACTAAACGATGTAAGAACCACTACGGAGAAAAGGGACAGAACTGAGAGCGGTTCTCATTAATCTTTCATCGTTTTTGTTTTGTTTTTTTCTTGTTTTTTTCTTTCTTTTTTTTTTTTAATTGTTACATTTAATTTAAAAACAAAAATACTGCAATAAGTGGATTTTGTAGAGCTGGTTGAGAAGCGTTTAATTCGTGAATCAGACGTTAAATTTCTGTGTGTGTGTGTGTGTGTGTGTGTGTGTTAAACAAGATGCACATGTTCATGTGAAAAAGATACCGTAGCATTGTGTAGCAATGTCTGGAGCGTTTTCTTTTCTTCTTTTTCGGTTTTTTGTTGTTGTTGTTCTTGTTGTTTGTTGTTGTTGTTTCTTCTTTTGTTATGCGTACACCTGTGGGGCAAGATTACAAAATTCTTGTCCAACGTGCCTCCCCATTAGTCAAATCTATATTTATCTATGGTCAAGATTTTTTTCTGCACCTAAAAGTCAAATGTATCAGAATAAGTAGAATGATTGTCGTGTAAATGCAGCTCAAATGGTCCCAGTTTACATAGATACAATGAAATATTCCAGTGTAGTAGGTGGGGTTTGTTAATATTTCAGATTATGATTTACGAATTTTTTGATGGCATAAGCAAAGTGTGCAACCAATGTCAGTATTGTTGAAAATTATTTTTGAGGGGTACTAACTCTAAATTTTGTGCTGTATTCCTTTTTGCATGAGCTTTACTATCACATGCTTTATTAATAAGTTATTTCTTTTAAACAAAACAGTTCTGTTGCATTACCCATCAGGTGATTTACTGATAGTCTCTTAGTTCCTTTTTATACATGAATACATTGAAACAATTGTAATAGCATTTGATAATAATAATAATAATAATTGGTGTGTTTATTCATCTATTAATCTAGTTATTGATTGACCTCCCAGGAGGCCATCGCCTCATAAACGTACCTTTAGCATCTCTCTCTCTCTCTCTCTCTCTCTCTCTCTCTCTCTCTCTCTCTCTCTGTCCTGTTTCCCTCACTTGTGTAAGCAAAGTGAGTATGTTTTAACCTGGTGTTCAGTTGTCTGTGTATGTGTGTGTGTCTGTGTGAGTGTCTGTGTGTCCGTGGTAAACTTTAACATTGCCATTTTCTCTGGAAATACTTTGTCTGCCAATACCAGATTAGGCTTAAACAGAGTATGAAAAAAATCTTCACAGTCGCATCAATAACAGGTTGTAAGTCTCCCAAATTAAGAAGTTTTCCGAATCATTAACGGTTTATTTCGTTCATGTACGTTCCGAAATCCGAAAATTCTAAAAACCGCTTCCCACTGAGTTAGGCCTACTAGAAGGTAGGTTGTGTTCGAAGATGACATGACCTCGTTTTTCTTGTTCATAATTAAACGGAACGAAATACAAATTCTGGACAGAACACATACAGTGATACTAACTACACCATCGACGTGTTTACTGCATATAAATATTCTAAAGTGGACATAAATTAGCTGGAATGAACATTAAAGAAAGATTGAATTGATCGTTTCTTTCAGCCGATTGTTGCGGTGGGCTTGAAGCGATGACAACGTCTCATTCACCGCCGAAATAAATGAATAATCGAGATAAAACACAAAAACATAATTTAAACGGCATTATTTCGTCCACTACATTCACATCTAAATGTGGCACGAAGAAGAAAACGTTAGTTTTGCTTTAACCGTTAAATTCAGTCAAATGACGTCCACTGCGCCCCAGCAGTGGGGATTAGTCTGCTTGCTTCGGAATTGAACATAGATGGTTCGATCCCGCTCGCATGTGTGTGTGTGTGTGTGTGTTACTGATTTTTTTCTTCCAAGTGTATTCTATATCGTGTTTAATACAGAGACTTTCCAACGATTTTTAAAATCTCTTCTCTTTTTTTCCTCCTCCTGATTCCTTTACTGGATGAAGCGCGAAGCACATGTGAGTCTTGAAGGCTTTGCCTCTCTCCCTCTTTTTTTTTTCTTTTTTTTAAATCTAAACAAACCCTGAATAAATTAACCAATCGACCACCCTATGTAAAGTGTCCGTGCTTGATATTATGTTAATTCAATAGTTGATAACGAGACGTTGACAATGGGGTTATCACAAGAAACACACCATGCGGTTTCTTAATCGTTCATACTGCTTACCTGCTGCTGATGGAACCCCCCACCCATTGTTTAAAAGGCCAGTGCTTTTCTCCATTGTTTTAGAGAAACCACTCACACATTCTTCTTGAAGAGCATCTGCCCAGTTCTGGAACTGTGTGGGGATGGATTATTCTCGCAGGCACAGTTCCACCAATGATAATCCATACATGTTCTAGGGGCAAGATCTTGCAGGCCACTCTGTATGCTTGATTTCCTTATCAAGGCACTGGGTGTCAAACCGGGCGTGGTGTGGTAGAGTAATACTAGCTTTTCAGAGCATTTTTGGCCAAAACATCGATAACAGTGTACTTTGTATTCTCTTAACGTTCTTTTATCCCACACACACAAATCTCCATTGAACCTATAATGTCCACAACAATAACTTTTTTTGTTGCTCCACGTGTATCCAACAGTATGCTACGCCAGCAGCATCCATGACTGTCCAGCCAACCTCCCCAGAAACCGATACCTGAGGGCATTCGGCAACAGATGTTACCAGTTCGTTCTGGGCCATCTGAAGGAGTTTAATCCCGCGGAAAGAGAATGCAGACAAAAAGGCGGCCATCTTGCCATCATCCGGAACCAACGCACACAGAACTTCCTGTACGACACCCTGTGGTTTGATCTGGATTATTATGGTGATGTGTGGATCGGTTTGACGGATCAGGAGTCTGAGGGTGATTACGTCTGGGTGGACGGTCAGTGATTCTCTTATGTGTGTGTGTGTCTCTGTCTCTGTCTCTCTCTGACTCTCTGTGTCTGTCTCTTGACTTAGCGTTACTTTTACAAAATGAAAACAGGCTTATGACTCGCTCTGTGGCAATGTATATTTATTACGCCTTAAAAAAAAAGAGAGAAGAAGAAATGACAAGATTATATAACTTTTCAAAAAACCTTAAAGTTACTCAAGGAAATGTCACGAGCCAATAATCTTTGTCTACTTTTTCAGTTATGAAGTGTTGTGTCCATGACATTGGTCCCTCCCCCCCCCTTTATTTTCGGTATTTTGTGTGTCGCAATTGTATGTATGTACCTCCTTTGCAAACAGGCCGGTGGCTTTGCAGTAAAATATTTCTGAGTTCTGAGTTCTGTGTCTGTCTCTGTCTCTGTGAAGAACTGTTGGATACCCCGTAGAGATGTGTCTGCGAACACCTATCTGCGTAGTGTGTATGTGTGTGTGTGTGTGTGTGTGTGTGTGTCTGTCTGTCTGTCTGTCTGTGTGTCTGTGTGTGTGGCTGTGTATGTAAATTTGTGTATGGGTCGATGGCCTTCACAACTGAAATATTTGTCTTTGTCATTGCCACTGTTTCTCTGTCTCTGTCTCTCTGTCTCTGTTGCTCTGTCTGTCTGTCTGTCTGTCTGTCTCCCTCTCTCTCTCTCTCTCTCTCTCTCTCTCTAACTATCTATCTATCTATCTCTCTATCTCTCTCTGTCTCTCTCTTTCTTCATTGCCTTTATGTCCTCTGTGTGTGTGTGTGTCTGTCTGTCTGTCTATCGACCTATAAGTTCCTTTGGTCAAATTTCTCATAACTGATCTTTCTGTTAAACCACTTTGGAATCATTTAACAAGTGGAAAGATAACCTCTTGTTACAATAATGTTTTTGTATAGTGCCATGCACCATTCCAATTATACACAGGTTCTCCGGCAAACTTCACGTACTGGGGCGAGAATTGGAGCCACGAACATAAAGACTGTGTTGGTATGCATGTCTATTACGACGGCAGGTGGTTTGACTATGGATGTTCAGACGGGGTCTTCTACAGTAATCACTTGAGATTTATCTGTGAATTCCGTAAGTCTCTCTCTCTCTCTCTCTCTCTCTCTCTCTCTCTCGCTCTCGCTCTCTTTCTCTCTTTGTGTGTGAGTGTTTGTATGTTTGGTTGTTTGCTTGTTAGTTTCCGCACGCGTGTTATGTTTGTGCCTGTCCTTTGTTTCTTGTTGTTTTGTGTGTTCGTGTGTGTGACTTGGTGTGTGCGAGTTCGTGTGTGGGGGTTTGGGAGGGGTGTCGGTGGGGGTGTATGCATGTGTTTGTGTTGAATCACAGTGCAAAAAGCAGGGCATGAAGGACCATAACATTGTGTTAGTGATTAGTGGGAATGGTGTGAAGTTACTGACAGCCATGTGGGTTGTACACTTCCTGATTAGTGGGAGTGATGATGAAGTTACTGACAGGCATGTGGGTTGGACACTTCCTGATTAGTGGGAGTGATCATGAAGTTACTGACAGTCATGTGGGTCGGACACTTCCTGATTAGTGGGAGTGGTGATGAAGTTACTGACAGCCATGTGGGTTGGACACTTCCTGATTAGTGGGAGTGATGTGAAGTTACTGACAGCCATGTGGGTTGGACACTTCCTGATTAGTGGGAGTGGTGTGAAGTTACTGACAGGCATGTGGGTTGGACACTTCCTGATTAGTGGGAGTGGTCTGAAGTTATTGACAGCCATGTGGGTTGGTCACTTCCTGATTAGTGGGAGTGGTGATGAAGTTACTGACAGCCATGTGGGTCGGACACTTCCTGGTAGGATTTTTCACACTTTTCATGGTGTATGAAGGTAACTGCCAGGCCAGAGAGATACAGACACTGGCAGGCTGATCAGGAAATTGAAGAAGCACGAAGGATACATCCATAATATGACTGCTTAAGCTACGTTCACAGCAAGCCCAGCCAGTTGCTGATTGTCAGTTGCTATCAGCCTGACACAGCAACACATTTCAGTCAGACACAGCCAGTTGCTTCCACCAAGACACAATACGGCGCTCTCCAGGTCGAAGAAATGAAAATCTTTGGGATTCACGCTTCTGGTATCATTGACGAGTTCCCTCCTGTGGACCAGCCATCCGTCTCATTTGTGTGCATGCCACAAATCAAACAGCTGACTGTTGATGGCTGGAGATGGCTGGTGGCCAGTGTGAACACTGACTGCTGGCATACATGGCGGGAAAGCACAAACTGACGTGCGCACAATTCTTGGCCAGTTGCTGTCAGCTGCTGTCAACAACTGAGTGAGCTTAGTGTGAACATAGCCTTAAACCCAGAGCTCCTAGTATTCCCAGTTGACTCAAAGCACACTGAGTTCTGGCTGGAGCTAAATATTCCACAATGGTATAACTGCACAGTATAGGTACTGTTTATAGTGTACGGTATTGGTACCACAATCAGTATGTTGTGTATTCGTGCACTGCATGTGTGTGTGTGTGTGTGTGTGTGTGTGTGTGTGTGTGTACATGGATGCGTCTGTGCGTGTATACTTATGTTTTCACAGCTCTTGTGCCACCCACCACCCAGCCACCCACCACCCAGCCACCCACCACCCAGCTACCCACCACCCAACCACCCACCACTCAACAGCCCACCACCCAGCTACCCACCACCCAGCCACCCACCACTCAACAGCCCACCACCCAGCTACCCACCACCCAACAGCCCACCACCCAGCCACCCACCACCCAGCCACCCACCACCCAACAACCCACCACCCAGCCACCCACCACTCAACAGCCCACCACCCAAGCACCCACCACCCAGCTACCCACCACCCAAGCACCCACCACGCCACAGCCTACGACGTCGGCACCTGAGCAGAGCACATCAGCAGCAGCTACAACCACTGTCCCTAAAGGAGGTTGGATTGGCTTGTAATTGTAGTACTGGTCGTAGCTGCAGAAGTAGTAGTAGTAGAAGTTGTAGTAGTAGAAGTTAGCAGAAGTACTGTAAGTAGCAGCTGTTGTGATAATTGTTATTGCTGTTATTATTGTTGACGATTGTGTTATTGTTGTTGTTATTCTTGCTGCAGTTCTTGTTGTTGTTATTCTTGCTGCAGTTCTTGTTGTAGTTACTCTTGCTGCAGTTCTTGCTGTAGTTACTCTTGCTGCTGTTCTTGTTGTAGTTATCAGAAACGAACAAGCGAGTAAATGAATGAATAGATAAAAAAAATAACGAAGGAAGGAAGGAAGGAAAAATGTAGAAAAACGAAATCAGAGAACAGAAAGAAAGAAATCATACCAGATGTTTTTCATCCTTCGCTTGCATCCATCATTATCCAGGTCAGTGGTGCATCAACCTGCCACTTCACACAGCACACAGCCTTGTCCTTATCATTATAGCACAGCCACTCCTTTTTTTCTCTCTGTCTGTCTCTCTGTCTGTCTCTCTGTCTGTCTCTCTCTCTCTCTCTCTCTCTCTCTCTCTCTCTCTTTCTGTGTCATATAGCTCAGTGACTTACAGCGACGTTTGTGTTACAGGCTGCCCTCCTTTCAACTGTGACGTTGACTGCGGTCTGAGCGGTTACAAGGTGGATGACAATGGCTGTCTGATATGCCAGTGCGAGGAGTAGACCATTACTTCATGCATAATTATAACAGTGATAATGAATGAATCGATTCAATAAAGACATGATTGAATAGGTAATGATAATGAAAAGGGAGCTGATTTTCAAAAGAGATGTTTCGGTACTGATTCAGTAGGAAATTCTCTCTCTCTCTCTCTCTCTCTCTCTCTCTCTCACACACACACACACACACACACACACACACACACACACACACACACACACACACACACACACCACACCACACACACACACACACACACACCACACCACACCACACACACACACACACACACACACACACACACGCCGGAGCTGACACTTGCAGTGACAGAGACAAATGTAAAACAGTGCATCAAACTCTGTTCTTCAAACGAAAAACAGCTCTAACCTTATCTCCATGATACAAGAGTAAATACTTAAGTAATTATCAAATAAACAAGCAAACCAGTAAACATAAGAAAGAAAGAAATATGTATACAAAATTGGCACGCAAACAGTAATAATACGTATTGAACATCGGATACACAAACTAGGAAAGAATGATAAATTTGTAATCATACGTGGAAAGTAAATGACCTAAGGCCGAACAGAAATAAGTAAACATGGTAGTAAACAATTCGTGCAGGTTTCGTTTCAATTTAGAATTTACCTTATTCAGTTCTCCGCGCAGGTTTCAGTGTGTTTTGAAATTTTCCTCTTTTTTTTTTTTTTTTTTTTTTTTTTGTTTTTTTTTTTTTTTTTGTTCATGTGTAAGCTCATGACTCTTTACCATAGTCTGTCTCAGATTGTCGAGCTGTTTGCATATTTACATATGTTATGTACCGTGTATGAATTTGCCCTCATGATACTCCTAAGCTACTGAAATTCGACTTTTTATCTGGAACTTAAGTCGCCCTTCAAACTTACAGATGACAATGTGCACAGTAGCCTTTGCTGTCAGCTTTTGACTATTCCTCTTGATGAAATATTATCAGAGTCTGTATTTGATTGTTTCTGTGTATAATTATTGATGAAAATAAAGCGAAGCATTGCAGCTCATGGAGTCAGGGTGATCACTACATGTGGATCTTACAGTATGTGTGTGCATGCATACCCGCAAAGGAACACATACACGCCCCCCACCCCCGACCCCCACACACAAACAAAAACACACACGTTTATTATCACACACACACACACACACACACACACACACACACACACACACTGATGATGTGTGGCAATAGATGTATTTATATATACACACACACACGTGTGTGTGTGTGTGTGTTAAAAAAAAAAAAAAGAGATAAGCAGGAAGTGCCCTACTTGAAGTCTTCGCTCCATAACCACCACTGCTAATATTCCAAACTATACTGCTTTAGCAGTGTTACTTTACAATGTTTTGTAGAAACTTTGGTTCTAAGTACTCACGTAAAAATGGTAACTGCTAAGGCAATAGCGAATACCAAGTTCCAGTGGAATTGCAAATATGAAAAGTAAATCCTATCTTTGTAAAGCATTGTGGGCAATACAAAATGAGTCCATAGTACTTCTCACCAAGCACTATCATTACATTTTTCTTCTCATCAAGCATTATCATTACATTTTTCTTCTCATCAAGCATTATCATTACATTTTTCTTCTCACCAAGCATTATCATTACATTTTTCTTCTCATCAAGCATTATCATTACATTTTTCTTCATGTCCCATCAGTGGCACCAAATTGATAAAAATACAAATAATGTACATAAAAATGATTTTAAATGCCTGATGTCGTTGGGCTGTGCTCATCATGTTGTCTTTTAAAATACATTGATGCTAAAATGCATTATTTTCCTCTTCTAATGCAAGCAGTGCACAGGGCATTATCAATGCCAGACTTCCTAACCAAAGAAGCCTCAAGAATTCTGCTGAAAAATGTCTGTGTACACAAATGCGAATTCTGAACATACCAAGCATACCAAAATTTATGCGACCCATGCAAATGACAGCACCTACGTGGCTTCAGATTTTGGCTAAGTGGTCTAAGTGAGCTTATTTCAAATGAACAGTTCCTACACTTCATTATCAACATTTTTTGTATATTTCGTGGCTCTGGTGACTTTGACATCTGCTCACCACAGGTAAGGACGTGGGAGTCAGTACACCTGAGACACCACTGGAGCAAGGCATTTGTTTTGTTTTGTAAGTGTTGAGGATGACAGTCAAAAAGACAAGAGGCAAAGCCTTCAAGACTCACTTGTGCTTCGCGCTTTATCCAGTAAAGGAATCATGATGAGAAAAAAAAGATTTAAAAAAATCATTGGAAAGTGCTCTGTATTCAATATGATATATAAATAATCTTCGGAGAAAAAAAAAGACGAAGAAAAGGAGCGTGCGAGCAGGAGTGAACCATGCATATTCAGTTTCGAAGAAAGCAGACTAATTCCCACTGCTATGAGGCATCTGACGTCGTTTGACTAAACTCAATATTTAAAGCAATTATTGACGTTTTATTCTTCGTGCCACAAATAGATGTCATTGTAGTGGACGGAATAATGACATTTAAATCACGGTTTTTGTGTTTTTTATCATATCCCGATTATTCCTTTACTTCGGCGGAAAAGGAGACCTTTCCATCGCTTCAAGCACACCGCAACACATGGTAGAACTCCAGATCTGCACGGACGAACCACTCGACAATCGGCTGAAAGAAACGATCAATTCATTCTTTCTTTTATGTTCATTCCAGTTAAGCTATGTCCACTTTAGAATATTTATATGCGTCGATGGTGTAGTTAGTATCACTGTATGTGTTCTGTCCAGAATTTGCATTTCGTTCCTTTTAATTGTGAACAAGAAAAACGAGGTCATGTCGTCTTCGAACACAACCTACCTTCCAGTAGTGCGAAGCGGTTTTTAGAATTTTCGGATTTCGGAACGAATCTCAACGAAAGAAACCGTTAATGATTCGGAAATACGGCTTAATTCGGGAGACTAACAACCTGTTATTGGTATGTCCGGGAGGACTTTTTTCATACTATATTTAAGCCAAACAAAGTATTTCCAGAGAATATGGCAATGTTAAAGTCTAACACACACACACACACACACACACACACACACACACACACACACACACACACACACACACACACACACACACACACACACACACACACACACACACAAACTGAACACCGGGTCATTACACAGACTCACATTGTTTACACAAGTAAGCCAAAAACCAGTGCAATGGAGAGGTTTTGTTAATCTGAATCTGCCTGGAAGGACACTGTGCGCTTTCTTTCTGAAATTCTCTCCACCATCAAGAAAGCCTGAGAGATGCAAACACTCACAATGTTTGTCATATAATTTGAGCAGTACTCTCAAGTGCATCACAGCTACGAACTGAGTGACGCATTACGTGTGATCCCATTGATCCCATTTAACCCATTCAACACTGAGGAGTTGACAGCATCGGCAGGAGTCCATCCCATATTCATGTGGAAAAACACAGACAGTTTTGTTGTTTTCCCTCCAGATTATTTGTGGACACATCTGGAAATACTGCAGAAGTTAGTTTCATTTGCTTGCGGTTTATGCAACTGTAGGAACGCGAGAAACGTTTGAATGAGACGAATTATGATGCCAGAGAATTGCTCGGGCACAGAGCTCAATAAATTAAGCCAACACGATAATAAACTAGATAAGATTTTTTCAACAGACAAATTGTGTGTGTGTGTGCGTGTGTATGTGTGTGTGTGTGTGTGTGTGTGTGTGTGTGTGTGTGTGTGTGTGTGTGTGTGTGTGTGTGTGCTTGCGTGCATGCATGTGTGTGTGTGTGTGTATTCGCGAGCTCGCAGCTCATGTCAGATGATTTCTGAAGTGTAGCCAAGATAAGCACTGATCACGACACAGACAGTTATCAATACCCACACTGGTTTCCTGTTCACTCGACCTATTTGAGGTATCGTGTACTTTTCATATGAACCTAACTGCACAATTTGCATAACTCGTGCAAAGAAAAAACACTTTCCTTCAGACTCCCTTCCATTGAATGTCTGTTGTCCAGTGTCGTCATGATGTTTCGCCTCTATATTTTCCTCAGCGTTGTGGCATCAGGTAGGTTTCATGGCTCCACATTCATCTGCTGACTAAAACATACCTAAAAGGATAAGTGCAATGTCTTGATAGATATGCTGTCATTGTCAAGCAGTAAATGTCTGAGTGGTATAGTTAACATCAACACAAGGAATGTTGATCAGCAGTGTTTTTACGTATAACATTATGTTAAAAATAATAAACCACTGGTGTCAGAAAAGTGTGTAACAGAGCTAATACTGTTGAAAATTATTTTAGGATAGAACTAACTGAAAAAAAATGTGTATCATTTTTATTTGGAATGAAAAGGTGTTTGTTTTTTTTTTGTTTTTTTTTCTTCACCAAACCTTTCAACACCTGTGGCTGGCTCCAGCTCAAAGCTGAGTTAGCTATAGGTTCAAATAGGGAGACAGGAACTCCACAGTCGAGTCACCGTTCACAGATGCGTCTTTGGGAGTGTTGTTCAAATTTCATGACCAACACTGGATGTACTCATCTGCATCTCTCGAGTCTGGTTGATTCAGGGATATGTTATGAAAAGAACTGTATAGTACAGCTTTGTCATTCAGGGTTGTTTTGTTTTTTTGTTTGTTTGTTGTTGTTGGTTTGTTTGTTGTTGTTGTTGTTGTTGTTGTTTTTTGGGGGGGTTGTTTTGTTTGTTTGTTTGTTTTTTGTTTTGTTTTTTGTGACAGTACATGAATTCCGTGATACTGAATTAACGGAAAAGAATACGCACTACTTCCAAAAAATCAATATTTAATATCAGAGTTTTCCTTTGAATCTGCAGTTCTTTTGTTATTCCACATGACTCCAACCAGTGTGCCTCGCCGTCAGTGTCAACGATTGTCCGGCCAACCTCCCCAGAAACCAATACCTGAGGGCCTTCGGCGACAGATGTTACCAGTTCGTGCTGCACCACACACGGGAGTTTGATGCTGCGGAGAATGAATGCAGGGCCAGAGGCGGCCATCTTGTCGTCATCCGGGACATTGCCACCCAGCACTTCCTGTACAGCACTCTGCTACATGAGTTCGATTATTACGGTGTTGTGTGGATCGGTTTGTCCGATCAACTGTCTGAGAGTCACTACACATGGACTGACGGTCAGTGGTCTGTCTGTCTGTCTGTCTCTGTCTCTCTATCTCTCTCTCCACACACACAAATACATATAATCTCTCTCTCTCTCTCTCTCTCTCTCTCTCTTTCTCTTTCTCTCTCTCTAGATATATATATATATATATATATATATATATATATCTTCCTCTCTCTCTCTCTCTCTCTCTCTCTTATACCGTTTCCGTGATTATTTTTATCGCCTTTCTGTCTGTATTTTGTCTGTTTTCTTAACTATTTCTCTTTCTGTCTGTCTCTGCTCTTCTGTATGACCCATTCTCTGTGTGTCTCTCATTAATGTTTTGGGTTTGTGATTCCAAGCATGTGTATACCTCGAAGATTTGATATGTCTGGGTCTGAGAAATGGATGCTTAAAAAAGCAAAACAAGGATTATCTATCACCGTCGAAAATAATCTATTTTGCCTCAAAGTCAGTATATTTGGTATGTGGTGAAGTTCGCATGCGTGCGGGTCCCTGCGTGTGTGTATGTGTGTGTGTGTGTGCGTGTGTGTGTCTGTGTGTGTCTGTGTGTGACTGTGTGTCTGTGTGTCTGTTTATGTGTGTGTGTGTGCGTGCGTGCGTGTGTGTGTGTGTGTGTGTGTGTGTGTGTGTGTGTGTAGAAAGAGACAGAGAAAGCGTGTGCATCTGTCTGTATATCTGTCTGTCTTTCTGTGTATCGCCACTGTCATTGTCCTGTGTTCCTATTTTCCGAAACTACTTATTTCAGAATGTTTTCATATGTGTGCCGGACAAAAAGCAATCTTTTGTTATTTTCAGTTTTCTTTCTTTTCTTTTCTTTTTTCTTACTTTGCTGCATCATTTCAAACACTATTAAAACCAATGCTAAATATCGATTCACTGTCTGCTGCCTTCCACAGGCACTCCGGCACATTTCACGTTCTGGGCGAGGGGACAGCCTGGAATTGTGGACAGTTCTGAAAACTGTGTAGCCCTGGACATCCTTGAGGGGGGGAAGTGGACTAACTATGAATGTTCAGACTCATTCTTTAACGGTCATCACGAGAGATTTATCTGTGAATTCCGTAAGTAACTCTGTCTTAGTCACTGTGTTTGTGAATAATGTGCTTGGCTGGGTATGGGTGTACAAGTTTAACTGTTCGAACTGAATGTGTGTATGAGAGTGTTTGTGGTGTGTGTGGGGGGAGGGGGGTGGGAGGCGTGCGGAGGGGGCGGGGGGGGCAGAGAGAGATAGTCAGCCAGTCAGTCTTTCTGTCTGTCTGTTTGTCTGTCTGTCTGTCTGCCTGTTTGTTTGTCTGTCTGTCTGTCTGAATGCGTTAATGTGCATCCGTGTATGTGTGTGTATGTATGAGGGAGAGAGGGAGAGAGAGAGTAAGAGAGAGAGACTCTTATTTTCTATAGCATTTTAATGGCAGTGCTGTATGTGTTTGTGAGTGTGTGTGTTTATGTTTGTGCATATGTGTGATGTTCATGTGCTGTTAGCCTGTGTGCAATATGAATATACCGTACAGCGCACCTCAGTATATGTGTACTTACGAGTGTGTGTGTGTGTGTGTGTGTGTGTGTGTGTGTGTGTGTCCGTGTGCGTGCGTGTGTGTGTGTGTGTGTCTGTCTGTCTGTCTGTGTCTGTGTGTGCATGTGTTTGTGTGCGCGCGCGTGTGTGCGTGCAAGATGAATATACCGTATAGCGCACCTCAGTATATGTGAACTTACAAGTGTGTGTGTGTGTGTGTGTTTGAGTGTGTGTGTGTGTGTATGTGTGTGTTTGAGTGTGTGTGTGTGTGTGTGTGTGTTTCACAGCTCTTGTGCCGCACACTACCAAACAACCCACCACTCAACCACCCACCACCACCGTACCACCCACCGCCCAACCACCAACCACCACCCAGACTCCGACAACCAGACCACAGCCAACCACGACGGCACCAACCATGGGGCCGATCTCCACCCCTGCCCCATCTACCACCGCCACCACCCCCACACTGACGACGCCGCAGCCAACGACGCCGACGACGACGAGTGAGCAGAGCACAGCAGCAGCAACTACAACGACTGCCTCTTTTCAAGGAGGTTAGATTGTTTGGGGTTGAACAATCATCATCGTCGTCGGCGCTATTTGCTGTTGTAGTTGTGAAGAAACCAACAACAAAAGTTCCTGCTGCTTTTTGTTGTAGTTGTAAAAAATAAAAAATAAAAAAATTAAGTAAATAAATAAACAGTTCCTGTTGTTTTGATTGTTATTGTTGATGTTATCATTGTCGTTGTTGATTGACTCACTTGTGTAAACAAAGTGAGTCTCTGTTTTAACCCGGGGTTCGGGTGTGTGTGTGTGTGTGTGTGTGTGTGTCCGTGGTAAACTTTAACATTGCCATTTTCTCTGCAAATACTTTGTCAGTTAACACCAAATTGGGTTTTTTTTCTCTAAACTTAGCACTTTGATCTGATATTCTGACACAACAACAAGAGCAGTCATTTTTTTCATTTTTTGTTCAAACAGGAACTTCTTTTGCTAACCATGGAAGTTATATTTCTGGTGCATGTCTTTGCTGCAGATAGTAAAAAAGGGAAATTAATCTGCAATTAATGCTGGGGGTGGGGGGGGGGGGATTTGCTTTAAACTGATCTTTCTCATCTTAAACGTTACATTTTGAAATTATACTCAATACATAAAGAGCTTGTGTGTTTTGCTCTCAGTGTACAGGGCTTCCACTATGTTCATTCGCCCAAGTGGTCTTTTTCGGAAAATATTAAAATCAATACAACGAGTGGACTTTATAGATCTATTGGCTGAGCCCTGAAAGTCATGGGCAAAAATCAATTGCCTACACATAATTATACATATTCAAAGCGCGTGCTCATATTCTTCGCGAACGCGAAGGCCGCCATTTTGTTTCAAGTTGTTGACCTGCCTGTTCAATCATATATTCAATCGACAATACACGATAACATGCGATGGAAAGTTGGAGAAGGAGACCGTTAGATATTTATTCAGTGAAAGATTTGTGAACACCTCATCACTTACTGGATTATGCCCCAAACTGCCATAAAAATATCAACAAAATCAGTCGGAATTCACAGTTAAAAATATTAAACCATGACAGTTAATACCCTTGATGAAACGTAAAAATTTCCAGTCTTGACTTTTCTCAAAATGAAGTCCTTTTCACTTCATACGACGTTTAGAAGTACTTGTACTTGGCTCTACATGTTATTAGTTTAACAAAATACTCAATTTTCATATAAACTTTAAAACTATAAAACTAGAATGAACATAAAAGAGAAATTGAATCGATCGTGTCAGTCGTACATCCCCGGCGGGTGTAACTAAACTTGTACATCTATTTAGATCCAGAGAAAACGACTAAATGTTGCAGTGTGATTGCGGCGATAGCCACGTCTCCTTTACCGCGGACTTTAAAAGAATTTTGAATTGCCCTTAAAGATTTTTTGAATACCCAAGATACACCAGAATAATATGATCTAAACAACGTTCTCACTGCGAATACCGCAATCGATTTATCGCCCTTTAAAAAAGCATGTTTAAATGTTGAATTTTGAAAGTCAGTTAAGGAGCCACGATAGTGTATTGGGTAAGACAGTTTCTTCTCACCGGAACGCCGCGTGGGGTTCGAATCTGCCGTCAGATTTTTTTTTTTTTTTTTTTTTTCTCTCTTTTTTTTTCTTTTTTTCTTTTCTTTTTCATTTTTCTTTTTTTTTTTCTTTTTCTTTTTTTTCTCTCTTTTTTTTCTTTTTCTTTTTCTTTTTTTTTTTTTTTTTTTTTTTTCTACCCGAAGCTTTATAATAACAAACACAGAACACATTTTAACGATTACAATTTTTTTAAGTGCATCACAAGTGAGTCTTGAAGGCCTTGCCTCTCTTGTTTTGTTATTGTTGTTGTCTTCGCTGTTATACCTATTTCTGCTGATTCTGCTGTAGCTGTTGGTGGTAATGTTGTTGCTGGTGATACTGTAGTTGTTTGCATAACTTTCAGGAACGAACAAACGAACGAATGAAAGAACGAATGAGAGAGTGAAAAAGCGAACGAATGATTGAACAAGTGAAAATTAAGACCAGAAAGAAAGAAATGACATGCGTGTTGGTGTTTTTGTTTTTGCCCTTTGCTTGTAACCATCATCATCCAGGTCAGGGTTTTTTTGTTTGTTTTGTTTTTCTTCCAAATTTCACCCACATTTTTACCCTCATTTGCCCAGTTTCCCCCAACCCTCCATTCATCCACATCTCCCACCCCTTCTAACCGATAATACTCAGATGTATTCATAAATACTTTAACAAAATGTCTTCAATCACCGATATGTGTGACGGGACATTAAACAAAAAATTCCTCCTTCTTCCTCCATCCAGGTCAGTGGGACACCAAGCTGCCATCTCACACGGCGAACAGACCTGTCCTTATCTTTATAACACAGTCATGCGTTTTTCTTATCACGATAAACAATCTCTCTCTCTCTCTCTCTCTCTCTCTCTCTCTCTCTCTCTCATTCAGTGACATTGCGTGTTACAGGCTGTTCTCCTTTCAACTGTAACGTTGACTGCGGTCTGAGCGGTTACAAGGTGGATGACAACAACTGTCTGGTGTGCCAGTGCGAGGAGTAGACCATCAAATGCAGAAGAAGAAGTATATGAAGATGAAGACGAAGGCGAAGATGATTATGATGATGATAAATGAAGAGAAACATGAGATAGCTATTTGGCTGCATGGCATTAAAAAAAAAATCACTGGAACATAATCTGTCCTTGTAACTCACGGTTGAGTTTTGTTATGAAATTTTGGCTGGACTTTCTTTTTTCTCTTGATGAGAGCTGGTGAGTGTGTGCCCGGAGTTTCTGTATATATGTGAACCACTTGTTGAAAATAAAGTGAATCACTTTAGTAGGAGTCAGAGTGGTCACTGCAGATGGGTCTCATGCTCACACACACGGAAGCCCCCCCACGCACACGCACACACACATACACAGACACACACGCACGCACGCATTTCCCATCTCCCACACCACAGAGAGAGAGAGAGAGAGAGAGAGAAATTAAAAGAACCATGTCTGTATACATCAGTGTGTATTATGATAACATGCATTCTGTACTTCCCCCGAAAACGGAGTATGGCTGCTTAGATGGCAGGGATTAAAAACGGTCGTACACGAAAAAGCCCAGTCGAGTATACGAGTGAAGGTGGGAGTCGCGGCCAACGAAGGAAAAACAAATTACAAGCATACCAAGACTTATACAACCCATGCACAACACCTGCATGGCTTCAGATCTTGAAAAAAGAGGGCTAAGTGAGTTTGGGTTGGTTTGGTTTGTTTTGTTTTTTTGACTACACTCCATGATCAGCTATTTTTGTATAGTTCATGGCTCTGTTGACTTTGACATCTACTCACCACAGGTAAGGACAAGGGCTTGGTAATAACTGAGACACCACTGGAACGACGCATGAAGGGCAAAAAGGTGGGAGACACTTTTCCTTTTTTTTTTTCTTTTAATGACCGGAAGGATGAAAAGTAACAAAAATAGTGCAACGGACAGGCATTGTTGATCTGAATCTGCACGAGTGGCCTTTATTCGCTTTCTTTCTAAAGATACCCTGCCAGTGAGCCAACCTGAAAATACAAAACACCCACAATGTTGGTCATGTAATTTTACGGTGTCCTCAAAAGCGCATCTTTCGAATGGGTGACACCTGCCTCGTCGTCCTCATCTTCTCAGCTATCCCCACACAGTATTCAACCAGATAAAGATTTTTCGTGACACACACAATTTTTTTTTTTTTTTTTTTTTTTTTTTCCTTTTATGAAATAGTGCAATGTCGTGTGTCTGCGTGTGTCTGCGCACACACATTCCCAGTTCACGGCAGCAGCTGCTGTTCAAAGCGAACCTGAGATAAGCACAGATCACGACAGAGACAGTTATCAATTCCCCACACCCATTTCTTTGTCCCCGTGGCCTATTGAAGGTGTGGTCTGATTTGCATATGGAGCAAACAGCATAAGTTCCATCGTTCTTGTGAAGAAAAGATCACTTCCTTTCAGAAACCTCACTGTGTGTCAGTTGCCAAGAGTAGCCATGATGCTTCGACTCCTTGCCTTTCTGGGTGTCGTAGCTTCAGGTAGGTTTGACGGTTCAATGATTATTCATTGTCTTAGCTAATGATGTTGGGAGAGGTAAGTTAGGTGCATTCCACTCTTCAGTGATTAGTTATTTTGGCGTTCAACAAGGGAGTGCGGAATCTTGAGGCATATTCCCTAAATCAGTTCTTTCAACAAGGGAGAGCATAATCTTGAGGCATATTCCCTAAATCAGTTCTTTCAACAAGGGAGAGCATAATCTTGAGGCATATTCCCTAAATCAGTTCTTTCAACAAGGGAGAGCATAATCTTGAGGCATATTCCCTAAACCAGTTTATTTGTTTCATGAAGGGAGTGCGGAATCTTGAGGCATATTCCCTAAACCAGTTTATTTCTTTCAACAAGGGAGTGCAGAATCTTGAGGCATATTCCCTAAATCAGTTTATTTTTTTCATGTTTTTTATATTTCACGTGAACTCAAGGTCCGTCAAGCCGTGAATGAAAATATATTATCAAAGAAGAACTTATATAATGAAAATGATAGAACTAAAAGACACATTCAACACACACACACACACACACACACACACACACACACATATATATATATATATATATATATATATAATCATTATTACACACGTTCTCTTAAAATGATAAAACATGGGATATCGCAGCCTTTATGAAGACGGCAGTGAAGTTCTGTACAGCATGTTCAGCAGGGATTAAATCTGTATTTACTTGACACGCAAGTTAACATGGAAAACGAAACTGTGACATTATTCTGTCAAAAATTCATGGACATATTTAGCTTCTGGTCAGTAACCATCCTTTGGGTCAAAATTCCAAAATTATTGTTCAGTTTGAAACTCCGTCAGTAAGATCTAGATTAACGTACTGTCAATAAATACTTTTCTCTGCATCTGTAACTTTTCTGGTGTATAAACATAAACCGCAAAGTCTCAATTGCAAAGCTGTTACGTTCATACACACACAATAGTCTTTCAGAGTAGCAGGTATTTTATCAATTAATGTTATGGCAAAATTAGCATCAGCAAAGTATATAGAAGGAACTGATATTATTGAAATGTATATTGCGTTGCCTTTTACCTTTTTTTTTTTTTCAAAGTCCAGCTGCCACTTTTGTCCAGATTTTTCTTTTTTCCAACAAGCCATTCACCTGACAGGTCATTTACTGCAAACAAGACAAAAGATGACAAGAGAGGTTTGGTTGTTGTTTTATTTATGTTGTTGTTGTTGTTTTATATAACAAACAAGGACATTGTATGAAATATCTAGATATGATTGCAGTGCTTCATAAAGGACTCGTTATTTTTTTTCTTTAATTAGGTAGACAGACAGACAGACAGGCAGATAGATAGACAGATAGATAGATACGTATGACTGAAGATTAAAGTTCTTGTGTGTAGACAGATACATAGATAGATAGATAGACAGATAGATAGATAGATAGATTTATCAATGATTGTGCACCTAGCTTTGTATATATGTATGTTATATGTATGCATGTACATATCAAATTTGTGTGTGTGTGTGTGTGTGTGTGTGTGTGTGTGTGTGTGTGTGTGTGTGTGTGTGTAATGTCATTTTTCGATGCTGATTCGCGTTTATAAAAATTCATACATATCAAGAAGAAGAAAAAAAGAAATCAAAGCACTATACATAATGATCATTTACACGCATGCACACGAACACTCAGGCACGTATAAATTACAATGACAAAAATTCAAAGCATTATACAGATGCTCCAGAACAGCTTAGAAGTCGGTCGTATTATGGGTCAGAAGCAACATCGGATAGGATGGCAATGCACACACACACACACACACACACACACACACGCCTCCCTCCTCCTTCTCCCACCCTCTCCCTCCCCCAGCCCCACCCCTCGCCCCCTCAAACATATACATACATACAGATAGACAGTTGCCATGCTTATGGCCTTGTGTCACATTTTAGATCTTTCTAAAAACCATAGACAAATTCTCCTTTGCGTAGATTCGAAATCAGTATTGCATGCTCTTCGATCTCCGAATCAAAAATTCCGTCTTGAGATAATAATCGAAATAAAACACGTAAAACATTTTTTGTCAATCAAAGGCACTCGTGTGACTTTCTTATGGGTGCTTTCGCACTGTGGGATTTCTTCAAATGAGCGGGCAGATCAGGCTGCCAGAAAGGCAGCGCGCAATTGTGTAGGCTCAGTCCTCTTCAGTATACCAATAGATCTACAAGAATGTTATAGATGTATTGAAAATGTTCCCCGTGATCGGTTTAAAAATAGGCTAAAAGATTCCGACTGCCAACATTACCGTCACTGTATAAAGGCAGTTACAACAAACAACCCCAGGGCTTTCTTGTATTATTTATCTGTCTCCCAGTCAAGGCCAATCATAAGTCTGATTTATCGATTTCGTTTGAATGCCCTTTGTACAAAATATTGCAAAAACATACAGTGTTTATGCGGAAAAGAAGTTAATGTCTATCACATACTTGTCGAGTGTCCTAGAACAAAACAACTGGTCTTTCAAAAACTCACTGACCAGTTTCCACTGAACACATCTTTGTCCGTAGGGGGGGTACCCGTTATGCCGCCGTCCCGCTATGCCGCCGACCCGCTATGCTGCTATCCCGCTTTATTCCCTTTCGCTTTTCATCACATGCGCGTGAAAGTGATATATGACAGTAGCAGTTTTCACAAATGACGTATATTATGATGTAAACACTGAATGACACTAAAACTCGCCATTTAGAGGCGGGCTCGTGCAAATGCAAACTAAATGATAAAAAATATGTATTCAGGACAAATGTAATACTTTCAATTTTCTACATTTTTAATGAGAAACAAAACCAATAACAAGCAAAAAGAAAATAGTGTGCTAGAAACGAATTTTAAAGGAAAGTTTCTTGTAAAGATCATTTCTCCACTAGTATCTATAGCCCAAAACAAGGAAATGGCGGAAACAATCTTCCAATGTACTGCAAATGTAAAATGCCCTGGTACCGAAAGGGAATAAAATCATATTACCGCAGACCCATTGTCAAACAATCTCTCTCTCTCTCTCTCACACACACACACACATACACACACACAGACACATACCCAATCACACTCAAAAAGAAATAAAAGATCATAACAACCAATGTTTGTCCCAAACAAACTTTTTTGTGACAAAAGACAATCCGTAAACGGGTCGGCACAACGGGTCGGCGGCATAGCGGGTCGGCGGCACAACGATACGCTCCCGTCCTTAGAAGATATTTATTTTGAATAATCATTCATTACTCCGATAAATCACAGAATATTTGAATCATAGTCCAGATGGTATCTACTTTTTATTGACTCACGTGTGTAAACAAAGTGAGTCTATGTTTTAACCCGGTGTTCGGTTGTCTGTGTGTGTGTGTGTGTGTGTCTGTGTGTCCGTCGTAAACTTTAACATTGCCATTTTCTCTGCAAATACTTTGTCAGTTGACTCCAAATTAGGCATAAAAATAGGAAAAATTCAGTTATTTCCAGTCATCTTGTTTAAAACAATATTGCACCTCTGGGATGGGCACAAAAAAATTAATAAAAGAAGCCAAATTATATACAAACTACATTTACTGGTTGTTGTTTTTTTTGTTTTTGTTTTTTGGGGGGGTTTTCTCTAAACTTGGCACTTTGATATGATATTCGACACAACAACAAGAGCAGTCATTTTTATCATTTTTTGTTCAAACAGGAACTTCTTTTGCTAAGAATGTAAGTTATATTTATTTTGCAAACGTTTTGGTGCAGTAGTAAAAAAAAGGGAAATTAATCTGTAATTAATGCTAGGGGACTCAACTCCTGAGGTTGAAGAGTGAGCCATCTGTGCGGTACCTGATGCCAATGCCTACGTCAGCGTCTCTGAAGGCATCTGTCAGCATGGCTGAAAACATGAGACTGAACAGGGTGGGGGTAAGAACACACCCTTGCTTGACTCCGTTGGAGACAGGGAATGGTTCTGAAGTCTCTCCGTTGTCTTGGACTCGGGCCAGCATCCCATCGTGTAGTTGCCGTATGATGGTGATGAACTTTCTGGGACATCCGTACTTCGCCATGATTCTCCAAAGGCCATCTCTGCTAACAGTATCGAAGGCCTTGGTCAGATCGACATATGTGGAGTAAAGGTTGGCGTTCTGTTCCTGACACTTCTCCTGGAGCTGCCTGGCAGCAAACACCATGTCGATCGTCCTGCGTTCTTTCCGGAAGCCACACTGGCTCTCTGGTAGGAGACCATGCTCAAGGTGCGCTATGAGACGGTTGAGTAGCACTCTGGCCAGAGTCTTGCCTGCGACGGACAGCAGGGATATTCCACGATGGTTGTCACAGGCCTGACGATTTCCTTTGCGCTTGTACAGGTGTATGATGGAAGCGTCTTTGAAGCCCTGTGGAACTGCCTCATGCTGCCAGATGAGCTGGAATAGCTGATGAAGCTTCTGAGTCAGCGCCATACCACCTTCTTTGTAGACCTCAGCTGGAATGGAGTCTGAGCCAGGGGCTTTGCCATTGGATAGCAGACGGATAGCTTTCTGGGTCTCTTCCAAAGTTGGAATGGCATCCAATGACTCACTGACTGGCACCTGGGGGAGTCGGTCGATGGCTTCATCATTGATGGTGGAAGGGCGGTTCAGTACGCTGTCAAAGTGTTCAGCCCATCTGTCAAGGATCCCGTCCTTGTCAGTGATTAGGGTAGAACCATCAGCACTGAGGAGTGGAGCAGATCCGGAGGTGGTGGGACCGTAGACTTCTTTCAGGCCGTTATAGAAGTTCTTCATGTCGTTCCCGTCTGTAAAGCCCTGGATCTCATCAGCTTTGTTGCTCAACCAAGAATCCTGCATCTGAGGCAGCTTCAGCTGGATGGTGCTGCATGCGCTCTTCAGTGTGTCTTTCTTTGAATGTGACTTGGGATCTTCAATGTGGGCTCTGTAGGCTTGGCGTTTGTCTTCCAGCAGCTGCTTGTTCTCAGTGCAGTTCTCATCAAACCAGTCTTTGTGCTTCCTGGCAGAAGGCCCCAGGCACTCCATGGCAGTGTTGTACACCGTCTCATGCAGTGCGCCCCATGCTGCCTCCACATTCTGGTTGTCCAGCACAGTGGACCCAAGGCGTTCCTCCAGGGTGTCAGCAAAGCTCTGCTTGATGTTGCCTAGCTCCAGCTTGTTGACATTCAGGCGTTTGGGTGCTTTCATGTCCTGAGGCCGTCTCTTGGGCTGGATGCAGAGGTTGAGTTTGGAGACAATAAGGCGGTGGTCTGTCCAGCACTCGGCGCTGCACATGGCCCTCGTGACTCGTACGTCCTGCCTGTCCCTCTTCCTGGCGATGACAAAATCGATGAGATGCCAATGCCCAGAGCGAGGATGCATCCATGACGTCCTGTTACGGGTAGGGAGGCAGAAGACGGTGTTTGTGATAAGAAGGTCGTGTTCGGCACATGTCTGGAGAAGTAGTTGACCATTGCTGTTACAGTTGCCAACCCCATACTTCC
Source organism: Babylonia areolata (assembly GCF_041734735.1). NCBI lineage: Eukaryota > Metazoa > Mollusca > Gastropoda > Neogastropoda > Buccinidae > Babylonia > Babylonia areolata. The sequence goes on along the minus strand of NC_134886.1, from coordinate 24,138,696 downwards.
CAATCACGCCTTCCCAGGAGGTGCTGTCACAGCCAACTCTCGCGTTAAAGTCACCAAGAATGTTGAGCTTGTCTGCGTTGGGAATAGTGGTGATGACAGCGTTCAGGTCCTCGTAGAACTTTGTCTTTGATCTCATCCGGGTTGGTCATGGTGGGCGCGTAGGCGCTGACAATGGTGGTAAACTTCTTCCCGTTGCATAAAGAGAGTTTCATCGTCATCAGGCGATTGTTCACTCCTTTCGGGGGGCCAGCTAGCTTGCCAACGAGGGTTGTCTTCACTGCAAAGCCAACTCCAGCCTCACGTCTCTCTTCAGGTCCGCGACCACTCCAAAAGAAGGTGTAGCCAGCGCCTCGCTCACAGAGTTCGCCTTCTTCTGCCAGTCTGGTCTCACTTAAGGCAGCGATGTCGATGTTGTAAATGGCTAGTTCACTCGCAATGAGTGCTGTGCGTCTCTGTGGTCTGTCCAAGTCGCCTCTGTCCAGAAGCGTACGCACGTTCCATGTGGCAATGGTCAATGGGGTGCTCCTTGTTTTCTTCTTTCTTTCCTTTGTGTGTCGACCGCTTGAGTAGGGTCCCCGTCAGCCGCGGTATGCTGACTAGGGTGGTGTGGAGCAGGCAATGTTTAGGGCACCTTTTCTAGCCCCTTCTTCATGCCATGGAGGTGAGCAGTGCTGTCCTGAAGAGGGATGCTCAGTCCCTCAGGGGGCTGCCGATCTCCACTGCTGCTCCAGTCAGTGAAAAACGACCCTATGGCCTGAGCCGCCTGTGTGCTGGTCCGCGGCTACGACTGCCAGTGTACCCACACACCTGTCGCTTCGTCGCTCGCCTGTCGCCACAGGGCTTGGGGAAAATGATGGTATGGGATGAAGGATGAAATGATGGTATGGGATGAAGGATGACATGACTTGCGCGATGACTTTGTTTATAATGAGGAGGAGTTGCGCACCGTCGACCTCACTCTCTTGTCTGAGACCGTCTGTATCCAGTGGCAAGACGAGGTCAAGACGACTGGAGATGGAAACGGATGCAGTGGATGACCAGGATGTCCTATGTGCCTCATCCTGCCCTCAGCACTCCACAGTGCTCTGCTGCAACCGCCTTCCACTCCGTTGAACCATAAAGGTTTCTTCCGCAGAGCCCGCCGGATCCAGTCTTCACATGCTTGGGGAGACAAGCCCTAACTCACCGAGGGTTTGCGACCCATCGGCTACCCTCACCTAGTTTAGCCAGCCTGTCAAAGGAAAAAAAACTATTAAAAAACACACACAAAAACAAAAAAAACTATAAAACTAGAATGAATATAAAAGAGAAATTGAATCGACCGTGTCAACCGGGTGTAACTAAACTTGTACAGCCATATAGATCCAGAGAAAACGGCTAAATGTTGCAGTGTGATTGCGGCGATAGCGATGTCTCCTTTACCGCGGACTTTAAAAGATTGTCCGTAAAGATTTTTTGAATGCCCAAGATACACCAGAATAATATGATTTGAACAGCGTTCTCACTGTGAATACCGCAATCGATTTATCGCCCTTTAAAAAAGACATGTTTAAATATTATATTTTTGAACGTCAGTTTTTTATATTTTTGAACGTCAGTTAAGGAGGCACGATAGTGTAATGGATAAGACAGTTTCTTCTCATCCGAACACGCGGTGTTCGAATCTGCCATTAGGACCTTTTTTTTCTTTTTTTCTTTTTCTTTTAACCCGAAGCTTTATAATAAATACAGAACACATTTTAACGATTAGATTTTTTTTTTCTTTTAAGTGTATCACAAGTGAGTCTTGAAGGCCTTGCCTCTCTTGTTAATTATATTTTCGTTACAATGATTACGCTTAATCCTGTTACAGGAATGTTTGAAATAGTTATATATTACTCTCAGTTAGTTCAGTCTTTAGTAGTACTTCCTGCTCTAACCTCCGGCACTTATTTTTTATGTATCTTTTAGTGTATCTTTTAGTGTATCAGTCATTCCAAGACCTCTTCCCATCGCCCCTCCCCCACACCCCAACCCCCACGCGTGCACACAGATATACTACCCCATGCCCCCATTCTGCCTCTGTCTAATATCGCTTACCAGTGAAAAGACGTTCAACTAAAGAAAAATAGACAGATAGATCGATAATGTGTAATACACAATTGACGAGATTATGTAAGCAAAACATATATTACATATCAAGCTTTGTCTTGTGCCATGTATTTCTGATCCTTGTCCTCAACTGCGTGTGCAATATTCTTTTGTGGTTTCTGAACCTTTGGGGTTTTTTTCACTCCATACACTCAGTCCACGTTTTCCACTAAACTTGCATAATCCATCAAAACAACTTTTCTCATGATAATCCACATGCTCCTACCAGTGTTCGCCGCCGTCAGTGTCAACGACTGTCCGGCCAACCTCCCCAGAAACGATCACCTGAGGGCCTTCGGCAACAGATGTTACCAGTTCGTGCTGGACCACACACGGGAGTTTGATGACGCTGAGAATGAATGCAGACACAGAGGCGGCCATCTTGTCATCATCCGGGACCTTGCCACCCAGCGCTTCCTGTACAACACCCTGAAAAACGACCTTCATTATAATGACATTTTGTGGATCGGTTTGACGGATCAGGAGTCTGAGGGACACTGGGTCTGGGTAGACGGTCAGTGGTCTGAGTTTCTCTGTGTGTCTGTCTGTCTGTCTCTGTGTGTCTGTCTGTCTGTCTCTCTCTCTCTCTCTAACTCTCCGTCTCTATCAGTCTGCCTCTCTCTCTCTCTCTCTCTCTCTCTCTCTCTCTCTCTATATATATATATATATATATATATATATATATATATGTGTGTGTGTGTGTGTGTGTGTGTATGTCTGTGTGTGTGTGTGTGTGTGTGTGTGTGTGTGTGACTCTCCGTCTCTACCAGTCTGCCTTTGTCTGTTTCCCTCTCTCTATGTCTCTGTCTCTACTATCACTCTCTCTCTCTCAATGTCTCTATCTCTACTATCACTCTCTCTCCGTGTCTATCTCTACTCTCTCGGTCTCTCTCTACTATCACTCTCTATCTATCTCTACTATCACTCTGTGTCTCTATATCTACTATCTCTCTCTCTCTCTCTCTCTCTCTCTCTCTATATATATATATATATATATATATACTATCATTCTTTCTATACATATATGGCTATTTCTGCAATCATTCTCTCTCTATGTCTCTATCTCTACTATCACTCTCCCTTACTCCGTGTCTATATATCGACCTCTCTGTCTGTCTTTCTCACCTTCTCTGTCTGTCTGCCCCCCCCCCCCCCCCCCTCATCCCCCCCCCCCACCCCTCTCTCACTCTCTCTGTCTGACACCCTCTCTATGTATCTCTCTATCTATATATATCTGTCTCTGTCACTGTCTCTCTCTGTCTCCCTATCTCACTCTGTCTTTCTCTGTCTCTGTCTCCCCTCTCTCTCTCTCTCTCTCTCTGTCTGTCTATCTATTTTTTCTTCTTACTATACTTCATCTTTTCAAACACTATCAAAGCCATGACTAAAGCTAAAGACACACTGTCCGCCGCCACTCACAGGCACCGCACCAACGTTCACGTACTGGGCGTCGGACCAGCCTGGCCACATGGGCGGCTTGGAAGACTGCGGTGTCATGGATGTCAGTGCAGGGGGCAAATGGCATGACTACAGATGTTCGGACGCGTGGATTTTTTCCAATCAGCACAAGAGATTCATCTGTGAATTCCGTAAGTATTTGTGCCTATGTGTCCGTCTTCCTCCTCTGTTTGTGTACGTGTGTTTGGTGGGGGGCAATTGGGGGGTGGGGGGGTGGGGGTGGAGTTAAACTTATGTGTACAAGTGTGTATGAGTATGTGCGCGCGTGGAGCGGGGGGGACGGAGAGGGAAGAGAATCTCTGGATTCCAGTGATGTTTGTAACATTGTCTTAACCGACCTGTTGGTATTCCCGTTGCAACTGATTGCGTGCAGAATACCTAATGTCTTCCATATTTGTGCTAGATACGTGCAACACTTAATTAGCATTTTTATGTACCCTGACGCGGTTTCCTAAAATAAATACATCCGGTCTTATCCTTGAGTGCTGTGTCGTGTCGTGTCTTGTTAAATTGTGGGCTGTGTTGTAGTTATGGGGGAAAGGGTGTCCCGCCTCTCCCATAACCAGTGACGTCACTCTCACGTCACTCATCTGGAACACTGACAGCTGTTGTAGTGCATGCCCTTGCTGCTCGCAGCACTGAATCATCCACCTCAAGATGCCAGGGAGTTCTGCACTGCTGCTGCTGCTGAATCGCTTCGGCACTGATGAATAAAAGGTTTGATTCAAGGAACACCCCACCCCCATCCCACTCTCACCGCCGCTCTGAGATGAGGATCTTCACTGTGTCCGTGAAGCTACAGTTCTCATGAATCTGCCGACGCCGAAGGCTTTAGCATATGCTGCTTGACACGAACATTGAGGTATACAGGAAATGGAGGCTGAGGTCACTTCCTCCTTACACGTAACGCCGTCAGTCCACGCTGCAAAATGAATGAAGGCATTAGTTCTTCACCTCGTGCTTCACGCCACAGAGCTGAATTTAAAACCCTTTGAGTGCCATAGAACGTAACACGTACGTGCATATTGACGTAACTGCTGACGTCATCTGAAGAAGGGAAATAACTCTGGAAGGCTGAAAATTCACACAGTTTCTCTAGAGCGGTATATCTTCGGACCTTTTTCTCAGTTTTTGGCTTTTTGTTTTGGATATTGTTTTATGACTTGAAACATCACATTCAACTGTTTTTCCTTTGGCACTGAAGGGGTTTTAAAGGGGGAAGAGGTTTTGGCCACCTGGTGTTCCAAAGACCCGAAGGAGGGTGTGATCCGAAGTTCGAACTTCAAAACCACAATTACATGCCGATTGTAGTGTAAGCTGGAAACGCTGGATATTTTAATGGGTCGTGGCCAATGGGCACTGACATCGACACAGCCTGCTCAAAGAAAATGATGATCATCTTTCTGAACCCGTGAGCGAATTACACTGATTAGGATTTTTCATCTCGGCGAAGTCTAAAGAGTGCGATCATGGGATGAAAACTACACATATTCATATATTATTTATGGTGATTGATGAGGGTGGTGTTGATCATGATCAATACACATCATTCATAATGATGATGGTGATGACGTCAATCTTTGCTACAAACCTTGGTGCGAGATCTTGCATATGACTGATCAGACCAGGCCCGAAAGATACAGACACCCGCAGCGGTGGTGAGTGAAATGGGCCAGCACACTTGCATTCAGTGTGGGTGAAAAGCAACTGCTTCCTCCCAGTCTTGCCGGCCGAACCATGGCAGGATCTGATCGGAGCGGAAATCTCCACAGTGATACGTCACTGAGTATTGATGACATTCGGATCCTCGTCTTAACAGTCAGCACCAAAGCGATAGCAGTTAGCACACTACAGGGTCTGACGTGACGCAATAAATATATGTATGTGCGTGAGTGTGTTTGAGAGTGTGTGTGTGTGTGTGTGTGTGTGTGTGTGTGTTGTTTGTTTGTTTGTGTGTGTGTGTGTGTGTGACGCTGTGTGTCTTTTATACCATGTCTATTGATACATGTGTGCATATGTGTACGTGTACGTGTGTGTGCACGTGTTCATGTGCGTGTGTGTGTGTGTGTGTCTGTTTCACAGATCTTGTGCCACACACTACTCCAGTTGTAACCATGCCACCCACCACCCAAGCACCCGACACCGAACCACCCACCACCCAAGCACCCGCCACCGAACCACCCACCACCCAAGCACCCGACACCGAGCCACCCACCACTCAAGCACGCGCCACCGAACCACCCACCACTCAAGCACCCGCCACCGAACCACCCACCACTCAAGCACGCGCCACCGAACCACCCACCACTCAAGCACCCGCCACCGAACCACCCACCACTCAAGCACCCGCCACCGAACCACCCACCACTCAAGCACCCGCCACTGAACCACCCTCCACCCAAGCACCCGCCACCACCCCGACTCCGACCACGCCATTGCCAGCCACGACGGCGCCGGCGAGTGAACCCAACACCACCCCTGCTCCTGAGCAGAGTTCGGCATCAGTGGCTGCAACCACTGGCTCTTCAGAAGGAGGTTCGATTGACTTGCGTTCAAAATATTATCATCATCATTGTCGCCATCAATTATTGTGGTAGTAGCAGCAGCTGCAACAACAGCAGCAGAAGGCTAGTTGTGGTAGAAAGTGGAAAGTAGCAGTAGTAGTGGCGGCAGCAGCTATGTTATTGTTGCAGCATCTTCTGCTGCTGTGTCGGTTGTTAAATTGTTATTGATGCTGTTTTCATTATAGCTGCTGTTGTTGTTAATATTGTTGTTGTTGTTGTTGCTGCATGTTAGTGCCCAGAAACAAACGGATAATTGAATGGATGAAAGGAGGAGTGAGGAAGGTAGGAAGGAAGGACAAAAAGAAAACTTCAAAGAAAAGAAAGAAAGAAAGAATACCAGCTGTTGTCGTCCCTTGCAACCACTTTTTTTTTTTTCTTTTTTTTTCGTTTTTTTTTTTTTTTTTTTTTTTTTTTTTTTTTAAAGAGGATAGTACCATACAGCCATGTCTCATACAGCACACAGTCCTGTTTGATACTCACATGATAGAACTCTCTCTCTCTCTCTCTCTCTCTCTCTCTCTCTCTCTCTTATGTTGTCCTGGTTTTAGTAAACCAAGATAACACTACATTCTAATGCTTAAGTCCAAAACTAATGCTTCAGTTTTAGTCAGTCTGTATGTGCACAATGAACGTGTAGATGCTACTACCAAAAAATGTAACCATTCCCTTGTAGTGCACAGTGTTTGTCATCACTCACGTTATGGGGCCAGAGGCCTGATATCAGAATGATAACTGAATTTTGAGTTTCTTATTCAGTGACTGTGCGTGTTACAGGCTGCCCTCCTTTCAACTGTAACGTTGACTGCGGTCTGAGCGGTTACAAGGTGGATGACAACAACTGTCTGGTGTGCCAGTGCGAGGAGTAGACCATCACTTCTTGCAGAATTATAACAGTGATAATCAGAATAATAAGAATGACGTGAGACTTTTTTTTCTTTTTCTGTTTTTTCTTCTTCTTCTTTTGTTGTTGTTGTTGTTGTTTTTGGACCGCATCTCCCACAAAGCCCTGTAAGTCACACACACACACACACACACACACACTCTCTCTCTCTCTCTCTCTCAATCACACACAATTTATCCCATATGTATATATATATAGAGAGAGAGATGTACATCTGCGCAACAAAATGCACTCTTGAAAAAAAAAAATTTTTCTACCCTTCATGATAAGAAACATGCAAGCAGTAGATATATATATGATTGATACACAAACTAACAGCGTATAAGACATGTAGGCATTCATACAGGTCGAAAGCCAAAACACCATTAGAATAGCACACATATTTGCGCAGGTTTTGCTTTAATTTGAGATTCGCTTCTTCTTCTTTTTTTTTTTTTTTTTTTTTTTTTTTTGCTTCAGATTCAGATATTTTACTTGTATTCGGGTCCTCATGCGTCCAGTTCATGTGTCTACGCATGGTACATATCAAGACTCAATCCTATCATCTTGTCTCACAGTGTCAAGTTCACTGCATTGCAAATGTTGTGTGGCGTGTATGGATTTGTGCACACACAGTCCGAAACTGAATATGAATCACTAAACTGGAAAATAAGTGGTCCTGAAAAGACATTCAAATACGCACAGTTGCTTTGTTTGTTTGTTTTTTGCTCGACAGTCCACAGAACGATTTTGTTGCTGTCGTTGTTGTTGTTGATAATGAAAATAAAGAAAAACGTTGCAATTTAATTAATGCGGTCAGGCTGTTTGTTGGAAGGGAACCTGTAGTATGTGTGCACAATCTCTCTCTCTCTCTCTCTCTCTCTCTCTCTCTCTCTCTCTCTCTCATATTTGCGTGCTTATGACCAAAGTGCACGTATATGCACACACACACACACACACACACACACACATGCACACATGCACGCACGCATGAGCTCGCACGCTTATAGTTATACAAGCATACAGACAGACAGACAGAGACAGAAACAGAGACAGGTGGGAGTTCACATAAATACGTGTATGTCTCTACCAACAAGCCATTAAAACACTGGTTAAAGTCCTAAAATCTCCTGCAGAATTAGCATGACCTTTCTGAAAAGAAAAGAAAAGAAAAAGGTGGGAGGATGTCATGCAGTGTCGTCACGTGACTATGGCGGCCATGATAGAAAGCGTCATCTTGCGTGTTGTTCAGACAGGCTAGTTGGATTACTGGGAGAGAGAACTTTGTGATGGACAATAAGGATGAAACGTGTGAACTGGGATGTGGCATGGATTTACGTCATGCTCTTTTCTGATGTACCAAATCGCGATCACCACTACTTCTTCTTCTGCGTTCGTGGTCTGCAACTCTCACGTTCGCTCGGGTGTACACGAGTGGGCTTTTAAGTGTATGACCGTTTTTACCCCGCCATGTAGGCAGCCATACTCCTCTTTCGTGGGGGTGTATGCTTGATATGTTCTTGTTTCCATAACCCACCGAACGCTGACATGGATTACAGGATCTTAAACGTGCATATTTGATCTTCTGTTTGCGTATACACACGAAGGGGGTTCAGGCACTGGCAGGCCTGCACATGTGTTTACCTGGGAGATCGGAAAAATCTCCACTCTTTACCTACCAGGCGCCGTCACCAAGATTCGAACCTGGAACCCTCAGTTAGCAGTACTTCTGATCTGTGGTTGATACACACACACACACACACACACACACACACACAATGGTGTTCGATACATAGTGTGCGTCTGTGTCTGTCTTGACGTCTGATATCACCCACAAGGAAAAGACGTTAAATTCCAGAAAGACGGTCATGGCCAACAGGGATTTCTGCCACTGTGACCACCACTCCCTACTTCTGGCAGAACGGATCCAGGGGAAAAGATCATCCAGTTCCTCTTAGCATGGACCAATTATATATAAAGAAACACAAAGCGTATCACTTAAACACTGACAGAATAAGATCACAGACAGAAGTGATGGGGGCCTGGGGGAGCACATAATGCAGACACGTCAAAAAATGACGTAAGTTTTAATATCTTTGCGTCATGCTCACGCGTCTTCCTTTAGTATTTCAGACACAATATTGAGACACAAACAACTACTGAGTTGACGCCATCCCATGTGTGTGGCCACCCCCACGTTCTTTCTCCGACACTCGAAGATTGCACGTGGGACAAAGGAGTGGACATTGCATGCAAACTCATTGGCAGATATAACAATGTTTTCAATCTTCTTCTTTTTTACGTCTGGTTGGATAATTTCACCCCCAAAATATCGCCAATATTTTATGGTATTCGTGAAATATTTGTAATGTGTAATCACAAAGTGTTCATAACATGTATTACTTAATCACTACGCTGAACCAATCTTCACCATGAAGAAGTTCCATGAAATCACTGATCACATGGACGACGTATCGCCGTCACATTCAACAACTTGAGCAGTTTCACCAGAGATGCCTACGAAAGATCCTCGACATAAAGTGGCAAGACAGGGTCTCCAACCTCCAGGTCCTAGAGAGGAGCGGCCTGCCCAGCATCGAAAGCCTGCTGATCCAGTGCCAGCTACGCAGGACAGGACACGTTGTCCGCATGACAGACAGCATGACCCCGAAGATGCTCTTGTATGGCCAGCTGAAGGAAGGCCACCGTGAACTTGGAAGACCATGCAAGCGCTCCCTGGGAAACTGATGCCCTTGACCGCTCTCGCTGGAGGATGCTGTGCTCTAGTGGCATAAAGACGTTTGAAAACAAGAGAACGCTGGCCATTAAAGAGAAGCGTGAGCGAAGGAAGCAGGGCTCAACTTCTGGAGACGTTTTCCCTTGCAACACCTGTGGGAAGTGCTGCGCATCCAGAATCGGCCTCTTCTCCCATATGAGGACACACACCGACAGATAAACCTGCCTGCCCACTAGTCCGTCGGTCCGACGGGACTCCATTATTATTACGCTGGACCAGTGTTCAGCATGAAGCAGTTCCATGAAATCCCTGAATGCAGTCATGACCAGTCACTGTGGTCAGCTTCCCTCCGCATCATGTCATGGCATCGAGACCCTGCAGCTGACTTGGAATGACAGTGACAGACATGACCTGCCAGGAACCAGGACCCCACACCCCGGGCCACACCTCCATCTTCGGGGAAAGACCACAGCTCTGAGCACCTTGACCTTAAAGAGCGTCAGCCAAAAGGTCGTCACACTCCGCCAGCATTGACAAAACCTGAAAGTACCCACCACTTACAGCAGGGTTTTGTTGTTGTTGTGTTGTTTTGTTTTGTTTGGTTTGTTTGGTTTTTTTTTGTTTTTGTTTTTTGGGTTTTTTTTTAAATGAAAACAACAAAATTCAAAGACTGTGAAGGCCAGAACAGTTTTCGTTGTTGTTATCGTAACTTTCGCAATTATTTGTCCCAACTGTATGTCGTTCAGCGTGTGTGTGTGTGTGTGTGTGTCTGTCTGTCTGTCTGTCTGTGTGCGTGAGTCTATTGTCACGCAGATGCGGACAAACCAAACCTTGAGGCCTGATCCGTGACTGTTTACTTCAGCACGGCCACAGGGGGTCAAGATATCTGCCGGACGCAGTCAGAACCGGACATGAGATAAGACACGAAGCAGACATGTATTAAAATCCACATCGATTCCTGTGTTGCCAGGAGAGTGGCATCTGGAGCGAACAGCATAACTGCCATTGTTCTTGTGGAGTGAAGATCATTCTCCTTCAGTGTTCCTTCCACTGTGTGTTAGTTTCCCAGTGCCGTCAAAATGCTTCGACTTTTTGTTTTTCTGGGTGTTGTGGCTTCAGGTGGGTTTCAAAGTTCCGCGATTTTGTTGTTGTTGTTGTTGTGTTTTTGTTAAGTGATGGCGTGAGGATAGGTGTCCTCAGGCACGTTCAACAGTTCAGGTCAGTGACCATGTTTAACTGAGGTGTGTTCCACAATTCAACTCCATTCAGTTCGTGGTATTTATCTCAGCAACTGCACGGGACATTTTCGGGACGAAAATATTATTAAAAAGTATTTCTTAAAATATATGTATATCATAAATCAAATAAAGTAAACGACGTGAAAATCTTAGCATTATCAAAATGGCAGAACTTAAGGACCGTTTCAAAGCCAGGTTTCTGTCAATCAATGCACAAGGTAAATCAAAAACAAAATATTTGTTTCCTTTGAAGGCTGAAAATTGACAAAAATATTTGATACTATATTGACAAAAAGGACCAAAGGACATTTTATGAAGCGTGCAAGAATGTGTTGTGCCTATGTTACATAAATCCAGTTTCAGTTTCTCAAGGAGACGTCACTGGGTTCGGACAAATCCATATACGCTACACATCAAGGCAGATCTTTTACATCAGCATAATTCAATGCGCCAGTAAGACTTTGAGTGCATGCACATATATCTGTGTGCCTGTCAGAGTGGATTTTTTCTTCAGAACGTTTCTAGAAAACAACACTGTTTTTTGCCAGGAGTGATTTTTCTGTGCGCCAAGTGCGTGTTGCACACGGGACCTCAGTTTGTCGTCTCATCCGAACGACTAGACGCTCAGTTTAATTTTCCAGTCAAACTTGGGAGAAAGGGCGAAAGCCAGTTTCGAACCAGGACCCTCAGAGACACTGCATAGGCAGACAGGCGTCTTCACCATCACAAGGCAATGTTTGATATGGCAGACAGGCGTCTTAACCATCAAAAGGCGATGTTTGATATGACAGATAGGAGTCTTGACCATCACAAGGCGATGTTTGATATGGCAGATAGGCGTCTTGACCATCACAAGGCGATGTTTGATATGGCAGACAGGCGTCATCACCATCACAAGGCGATGTTTGATATGGCAGACAGGCGTCATCACCATCACAAGGCGATGTTTGATATGGCAGACAGGCGTCATCACCATCACAAGGCGATGTTTGATATGGCAGACAGGCGTCTTCATCATCACAAGGCGATGTTTGATATGGCAGACAGGCCTCTTCGCCATCAGAAGGCGATGTTTGATATGGCAGACAGGCGTCATCACCATCACAAGGCGATGTTTGGCATGGCAGATAGGCGTCTTCACCATCACAAGGCGATGTTTGATACTGAGAGGATCATGATATGGTCAACACCAGGGGGTGACTCTGACTATTGGATTATGAGATTGGATGAGAAATGGGTAACCTGTATGATATCTGTGGAGAAAAATCTCTTCGTCCCTTCAGACTGGAACGATCTGGAATAAACCTGTTGTCAGTTTGGGAGTTCCATCCCTCTTGACCGTAAATTTTGGATTTGATGTCGGAGTATGGTGAGTGATAAAATTTATGTATGGAATCTTTGGCGCAGTCTTTTTTTTCAAAATCTAGTTCTGTCTCAGAGTATTGGTATACAAAATGACAACTTTAGATTTGTTTTACAGTTTAGTCCAGCAACCATTCATTGTTAGATTAATGACATGCCGGAGCTTAGTTTGGAGAAAATCCACATTTCAGGTGATTAATCATTTTGTTTTCGTTGCTGTTGTTTGTTTGATTTGCTTTATCCAATATATATATACAGACAACTAATATTGGGTTTATTAATGGATGCCTCCACACATATTTCACAGATCCATTTATTGATGCATCATTATCGAAATTGGGTGTCTAAATTCACATAGACGCCCTTCTGTGCACTTGTCTATTTGCTCAGCGTGATGACAGTGATGTCATAGTCACGTGATATGTGGGATTGAGAATCGTATTTATAACCATGCGCAGTTAGAGACGCACTTGACAAGCGGAAGGAAGCAAGATTCGCGGTCTGAACGATACTTGTAGGTATGTGTCAATCAACCAAGTAGAAGTGCTGTTCACATTGCATAGTTTTTGATATGTAAAGTACGTATCATCTGACTGCAACATGGTAGTATTTGCAGAGAAATCTTATACTTGCAAGCACGTATAATATACTTTTTTTCATATGATTTACAAATGTGTTAATAATACAATTTGTCCTTCCTGTTTATATCAACTTGTTTATTGAATCCTTAGATATCCTGAAATGATGTTAATCAAAGAATAACGAATAAAACACAGAGTATATACGCATTATTGATGATGATAATAATAGTAATGATGATGATGATGGTAATAATGATAGTAGTAATAATAATAATAATTCATACGCTC
>NC_134886.1:24097958-24120458 GCF_041734735.1 Babylonia areolata | reverse complement strand
GGTTGGGTTGTGATTGGTTCAAATGTATGAAGGTTGAGAACTTTGGTTGTTTCAAGGTTGGGTTGTGATTGGTTCAGAGTGTATGAAGGTTGAGAACTTTAGTTGTTTCAAGGTTGGGTTGTGATTGGTTCAGAGTGTATGAAGGTTGAGAACTTTAGTTGTTTCAAGGTTGGGTTGTGATTGGTTCAAATGTATGAAGGTTGAGAACTTTGGTTGTTTCAAGGTTGGGTTGTGATTGGTTCAGAGTGTATGAAGGTTGAGAACTTTGGTTGTTTCAAGGTTGGGCTGTGATTGGTTCAGAGTGTATGAAGGTTGAGAACTTTAGTTGTTTCAAGGTTGGGTTGTGATTGGTTCAGAGTGTATGAAGGTTGAGAACTTTAGTTGTTTCAAGGTTGGGTTGTGATTGGTTCAGAGTGTATGAAGGTTGGATGTGACTGATTCGAACTGTTTGATGACAAAGGTTGTGATCAACTTGATTTGATTGGTTGGTCTTAGGCGCTGTGGCAGAACAGGTTAGGCCTTTAATTTGTGATCCAGTGTTCACCAGTGATCAGAGGTCGAGACCCCGCTACAGCATGATGTGTCCTTGGGGCAGGCACTGTAATCCGATTTTCCGCACTCCACACAGGTGTGATTGGGTACCGTGCCGGACATCGGTTGAGGAACGTTACAACAGAGGACTGGGCCCTGCCTTCCTAAGCCCAGCCCTAGACACAGTGGATATGAATTCACTGCCTTGCTAAATCCATCCCTAGACACAGTGGATATCAATTCACTGCCTTCCTAAGCCCAGCCATGGACACAGTGGATATCAATTCACTGCCTTCCTGTGCCCAGCCGTAGACACAGTGGATATCAATTCACTGCCTTCCAAAAGCCAGTCCTAGACACAGTGGATATCAATTCACTGCCTTCCTAAGCCCAGCCCTAGACACAGTGGATATCAATTCACTGCCTTCCTAAGCCCAGCCCTAGACACAGTGGATATCAATTCACTGCCTTCCTAAGCCCAGCCCTAGACACAGTGGATATCAATTCACTGCCTTCCTAAACCCAGCCCAAGACACAGTGGATATGAATTCACTGCCTTCCTAAGCCCAGCCATGGACACAGTGGATATCAATTCACTGCCTTCCTAAGCCCAGCCCTAGACACAGTGGATATCAATTCACTGCCTTCCAAAACCCAGCCCTGGACACAGTGGATATCAATTCACTGCCTTCCTAAGCCCAGCCCTAGACACAGTGGATATCAATTCACTGCCTTCCTAAGCCCAGCCCTAGACACAGTGGATATCAATTCACTGCCTTCCTAAACCCAGCCCTGGACACAGTGGATATCAATTCACTGCCTTCCTAAGCCAAGCCCTAGACACAGTGGATATGAATTCAATGCCCCAATGACCGTAACAGGATGTGAAACCTTTAACCTTTTCTCTGAAGTTTTGATTGGTTTGGACTGTTTTAAGAGTTAGGTTGTGGCTGATTTCAGTCTGTTTCATGGTCGGGCTGTTTGCTTGGAGTTGTGTGATCGTTGTTGTGGTTTGAGGGTAGGCCAGTGACTGGGTTATTTTAATAAGGCAGAGTTATGATTGGAACAGGGTTGCATGGGGGCTAGTTTGTGACTACTTTGAAGTCCCGGGTCATGATTGTATTATTTCAGGGTTGGTATGTCATTGGATTTGATATGTTTGAGGATTGGAATGTGACTGTGTTGGTGATATGGTCGTGATTGCTTGACTTTGGAAAACGATTTGATTGAGTGAGTGGTTTATTGGTTAGTTGGTTGATTGATTAATTGATTGATTAATTTATTGGTCGATTGATTGACTGATTGATGGATCGATTGACTGACTGATTGATCAATAAGATGTATCTCTTTTGCCATGACTGTGTATGTTGCAGGCTGTCCGACTTTTGACTGTTCCTTGGATTGCGGTCTGAGCGGTTACATGGTGGATGACAACAACTGTCTGATGTGCCAGTGCGAGGAGTAGACCATCTCTCAGTGTACAAAAAATTGTAATGATGATAAGAAGAAGCGGTGATTCGGGGATGCTGTTTTTCATGTTAAATACTTACTCGTTCTAAAACATTCATTCGGTAGAAAGGAAATCGCACAAGCATTGTAATCAAACAGGGCACACGTACGCTCGCATGCACACACGAAATCACTCACACTGACACACTCTGACACACAAACACATACTGGACACACAAACATGCACGCAAACGCGCGCGCACACACACACACACACACACACACACACACACACACACACACACACATGTTTCCACAGTCATTTGAAATTTATCTATTTCATTACTTCCTCGGATTGTTTTGTGCGTACGTCTGTGGCACACGCTGCAACCTGTTCGTATTGCCTACTGCAATGTCAATCTCAACATTCAGTGGTTGTGATGTGGCGAATATGGGTTTGCCCACATCAAAAGAAAACAAATGTCCCATTACGGAATCTGAAATTGAATTTGTCAGTCTCTTAGATGTTGATGTACACATTTTCATTTCGATTCTTGACTGGATTTTTTTTTCTCTTGATGAAACAAAGTCATTGTGTGTGCTGCTTTTCTGTGTACATGCGATTTTTTTTTATTTGATGGAAGTAAAGTGAAGCAATGCAGTTCAGTGCGCAATTGTGATCAATAACGATAGATTAAGTGTGAATGCAGATCAGTGCGCAATGGTGATCAATAACGATAGATTAAGTGTGAATGCAGTTCAGTGCGTAATGGTGATCAATAACGATAGATTAAGTGTGAATGCACTCGCATGGGTATAGGTTCGCACGTGCTTGCAAGAGAGCACTTGGATACGCATGGATGCACGCGCATCTACACACTGACACATTCAGATGTTTGATAACCCTATCAGTAAAAAGACGTTAAACTAGAGAAAGAAACACACTCTCATACACAAACAAAAAAACACATTCACATATTCACACGTACACGCACGCGCGAACACACACACACACACACACACACACACACACACACACACTTGTCCATCTTTGTGATAACACAGACAATTTTGACTGATTCATTACGCTTGTTATAAAGCTGTGTGTTTTTATGTTATGTTGTATTTTTCATGCAATGGAAGATGTAAAAAGGAAAAAAAAAAGATAACGATGATGATGATGATAACGGGAAAATATATGAGGATGGAGACACCACAAATAAACTGAAATTGCTAGTGTTGAAAGGCATGAGGATCTGACGCTAACGGCATGCACTCCATCATCGGAGCACACTTCGATGTCAACTGACGAGTGGTGTGAGCTCTCGAGTGGAGGGCCGCGATAACCCCAGGGCATATCACTCACTCATGCATGCACGTCCACACGTATTCTAGTGGTATGAATAAATAAAAAGTCACGTACACCATCTCTGTCATGACTACACGCAGCGTCACACACACACACACACACACACACACACACACACACAGAAATTATAAAAAAAAATTATCAAAAAAAAACACCTCACACATATACATACAATCGCTTACACACTTGCATATATGCAAATATACGTACAATCATTCACACACACACACACACACACACACACACACACACACAGATACATACAATCGCTTACACACTTGCATACACACACACACACACACACACACACATTTACACACATATATACAAGCATTTACACACAATTGTAGATACATGTAGATACAATCAGTTGCACACACACACACACACACACACACACACACACATACATATATATATATATATATGTGTGTATATATATATACATACATACATACATATATACATACAAGCGTTTACACACACTTGCAAATACACACATATACACACAAGCAGTTACACACACACACACACACACACACACACACACACACACACATATATATATATATATATATATATATATACAAATTTACACACACATATACATTCAAGCGTTTACACACACTTGCAAATACACACATATACACACAAGCAGTTACACACACACACACACACACACACACACACACACACACACACAGATATATATATATATATATATATATATATATATATATATATATATATATACAAATTTACACACACATATACATTCAAGCGTTTACACTCACTTGCAGATACACACACATACATATACAAGCATTTACACACACACACACACACACACACACACACACACAGAAACATGAAAGGATCCAACATGACACTAAACTGAGTCGGTACACTTTTCAAACGGGTTTTGTTGTTGTTGTTGCTGTTGTTGTTTTTTTGTTGTGGTGGTGGTGGTGTTTTGTTGTTGTTGTTTTTAATTCTGAAACTGGACCTCAGTGGACATCGGAACACGACCAGTTACAAAACTACAGAAAGAGTAAAACATAGAGAGAGAGGACTACACAAAAGAAAGATAATCCACACACAATCTTTGAATAGTCAGTGATATATTCCATGTGGAAAACACAATGCAGCGCATGTTCCGAGAGCTGATACGATGACAAATGATTTACTGTTGTTGTCGTTGTTGTTGTTGTGTATTCTCTTTGACTTGACACAATGTAATTCGCAGAACGCGAACGTATGTCAACAGCATGTGATTCAGTTTGTCAAACTCATGATGACGTCAGTGTCTTCACCCTGCACTGAAGGAGCGGGAGGTAAATCTCCTGGGAAATAAACTGGATGCTGGAGATCCCACATTTTGTTGCACGGAACCTGCATTAAACCAATCATTCCTCAGTAAAGGGTTGAACGGTCTGCCAATGCCTCCACCTCTACTCTGCATCACGTTAGGAGCAAAGGAATTAAGAGCGCCTCCCTGGTTCCAGTTGTCTCCGTTCATTGGAAGCGCATGATTTGAAAACTGGCTTTCCGTTCGTCCAAATAAGGATGTTGACGACGTGGGAAAGTTTCCTGTGAGCAGATTGGTTGAACTCGATCGAGGCTGAAATCCAGTGGTTCCGGTTCCGCTAAAGAAGGTGTTGGTGGACGGACGGTTTCCTGTAAAGCTGACCATGTGGTTGCGCGGAGTTGTCGACAAACTGAACGGACTGCCACCAGGGAATTGTCCCAACCACCTGTTTGGGAAAGCCGGTGATCCTCCTGGAAATGTGGAATCGTCTCGTCCAGCGGAAGAACTGAGGAACTGCTGGGGTAACCCTCTGTTCCAGCTGTTGTCCAGCTGCCCAAATAAACTGTTCCCTTGACGACGTCCGCTAAACACATCGCCGCCCAAAGTCGGCTGCCTGATTAAAGGGATTTGCTGCCCACTGAAACGGTTTGCTGAAGTGGGCATTGGCACAAAACCGAAATCCGTGTTTTGCGGAGTACGTCCGTTGCTTCTGAAACCGTTAGAGTTCAGAGCACCTCTCGTCCCGAATCCTTGAGTGATTTGATTGGTTCTTGCTGCTTGAGAGAACCGCCCAAAAAGAGAACTCGTGTCTGGAAATCCAGAGCGTGAACCGGTTCTTGACAAATCTGTGTTTCTGAATGCTGTGAGTGTGGGTGGCGTGTTCACGTTTCCAAAAGGGTTTCTTTGAGAACTGGAAAATAAACTGCCTACACTTCCACCAGTAAACGCAGCATTTGTGTCCAGAATTGGAGCAAAATTTCGATTGGAGAGAAATCCTAAACTATTTCTGTCGTTATTCAGTTGTGGAAACTGACCTCCAGACAATGGAGTGTTTGCACCAAGTCGCTGAAAAGCATTTCGGCTGTTTGAAAAAGTATCCCTACCGCTCCCACTGCTGGCTGGAAAACCTATCGAGGTTCCAGTGAACCTGGTGTTTATACTGGGGCGCTGAAAAATGTCACCACTGGAAGGGAAACCGCCGATGGTCTGGTGACTAGCCTGGCCAAAACGACCTCCAAGATCACCAAACTGGTTTCCTCTGTTCGTGCCACGTCCTCCTGTTCCAAAACCAGAACTGAAAGTCTGACGCATCCCTGTGGTGGTGGGCAGGGGGCGGGTCTGGCGTGTGAAGGAGGTGGAGGTGGGGGACCCGAAGGCCTGGAAGAAAGGATTCCCTGAGGACGGGGCTGAGGATGCCGACAGGGCCAGGGAGGAGCGGGGCAGGGGCTGGGGGAACAGATCTCTGAACGTGGGCACGTCCTGCTTCAGCTGGTGGAAAGGGTCGTCCGCGCTGATGTCATAGCCCGTGGTGGACAGACGTCGCTCAAAGGCCTCCTCGAATGACGTCAGAGAGGGCAAGGTCAGCTCCATGCTCTGCCCGCTGGCCAGGGAGACCAACACTTGTATCGTGCTGCTGCCGCTGCTGCTGGTGTTGGTGGTGGTGGTGGTGGTGGTTGTTGTTGGGTTTTTTCTGCCGCTGTTGCTGCTGGTGATTCCATTAATTCTTTTGCCATTGCTGTTGTTGCTGTTATTTCTGTTGTTGTTGCTGCTGCTGCTGCTAATTCTGTCATGACCACTTCTACTGCTGCTTCCGGTTCTGCTTCTGGACGGTGCAATGCTGCTCCTTCTTCTTCCAGGAACCATTGCCAAGAGGCTGCCCACGGGTGGAGCTGTTGTGAACTGACTGATGAGGTCACTAATGGATTGGTTTCTTCGTCTGATGAAAGTGGTTCTGCCACTGCCTGCCTGCACAGCACTGCGTGAGGAATCAGAGACAGTGGAGAGAGATGATCTGACGTTACTTCCCACAGAAACATCATCACCTTCTGAGCTTCCAGTGGAGCTGTGGTCAGATGATGCTGCGGTCTGTGGAAGTGTGGCGCTGACTCTCCCTGGCTCCTGGCCGTTGTTGCTGTTGCTCTGGTTTTCACTGATATCACTGCCATCGCCATCACTGCCAATACTGCCATCGCTATCACTGACAACACTGCCATCGCCATCACTGATACCACTGCTGCCACCATCACTGAGGGAGTTGTTGAGGGGGTGGTTGGGGGTGTTGATGACGGTGGCTGCAGAGCGCGAGATGTTGAACACCTGTAGAATGAACGTGTAGAAGTGATCCACCACGTCGTACTGTCTGGACCCTGAAAACGATGGGTGCCGGTCAGTCACAACGGTCCGGTTTCGGTTTCACTTACTCAAGGAGACTTCACTGCGTTTGGACGAATCCCTATACACCACACCACATCTGCTAGGCAGATGCCTGACCAGCAGCATAACCCTACGTGCTTCAGGCAGGCCTTGAGTGCATGCATATATGTTTGTGAAACTATCAGAGTGGAGTTCTCCTACAAAATTTTGCCAACAACACTTATTGTATTTGTATTTTTCTTTCCATCACAACAGATTTCTCTGTGTGAAATTTGGGCTGCTCTCCCCAGGGAGAGCGCGTCGCTACACTACAGCGCCACCTTTTTTTCTTTCTTTTTTTCCATGCGTGCAGTTTTATTTGTTTTTCCTATCGAAGTGGATTTTTCTTGGTTCTTTTAAGTGCACAAAGTGCATGCTGCACACGGGACCTCGGTTTATCGTCTCATCCGAATGACTAGCGTCCAGGCCACCACTCAAAGTCTAGTGGAAGGAGGAGAAAATATTGGCGGCTGAGCCGTGATTCGAACCAGCGCGCTCAGATTCTCTCGCTTTCCAAGGCGGACGCGTTACCTCCAGGCCATCACTCTTATGTCACCATGGCTGGGTTTGCTTTTGTTTGTTTTTTTGGCACGTAAAATGCTTGCTGCATACGAGTTATCGTCTCATCCGAACGACCAGTCGCTCAGTATTATATCCTTGTCAGACTTGTTAGGAAGGGCGATACCGGGATTAGAACCCAGACCCTCATAGACACTGTATTAGCAGATAAGTGACTTTACCATTCTGCCACCTTCCTTCCCTTCTGAGAGGTGTGCTTGCAGGTTGTGTTTTTATGATCACAGAGAGAGATGAGGGGTGGGGGTGAGAGAGAGAAAGAGAGACAGACACAGAGATAGATGCAGTGAGACAGGGAGTGTGAGGATCAAATTACGCCGGAGACTTTCTCACATGTGTTTGAACTTGACTTGAAATGCGTTTCCATTGGGAAAGAAGCAAACGTGACCATGGTAAATAAACTAACGAGACTGCCTGATGCTGACTACTAACTCCCCCCACCCCTCTTTCACAGTCAATCAATCGATCGATTAAATCAATGACAGTTACACATTATTTCACAAGTTTGGTATGTTTCGCTGGACAAGTGTGAATTGTCATTTCCGTAACATATCCATTTCATTGAGCTCATGTTCGTGTTTTCTTGTACATAGCAAAGCCGACTGCTTACAGCCTTATTAGCACTGAAAATTGTGCAAAAATGAAATGTGACAAACTACAAATACCCACATCAAATATATTAATAGCTTAATGCAGTAAAACCAGAAAAAAACAGGGCAAATTTACTTCATCCAAGCCTTGGGCTTTGACCATTCGATTTTTTATCAGGTTTGAAATAAAGTTGATACAATCCACCCAATATAGGCACCCCCCAACCTAAAACTAATCGAATTTTCGGGTCCTAAAAATACCTTCATATTAAAAAAAATACAATTACCAATCTACAGAGGGGATAGGCAAAAACACTTAAGTATATTTCTGGTGACCTACTGGATGCTCTATGGCTTTGTTAAGCACTATATACAAACGTGGTATATTACTGTTCGGGACATGCCGATATACATACATACCTGTTATCTCATTCTCCAGGTAATCAGAATCTATCACGTGGACGTCGTAATGTTGGACCACAATCCAAGCACTGGAAACACAATGTATGATGTGTCAAAAAAATGGCGCTGATGAGGAGGAGGAGGGGTTTGTGGATGATGATAATGGGCAAAGTGGTGGTGGTGGTGAAATCTTGATGATGACGATGAAGATGACGACGATCACGGTAATGATAATGACGACGACAACGATGATGATGATCATGGTCATGGTGGTGGTAGTGGTGATGGTGGTGGTGGTGGTGAAAATTTGTTAAGCACTGAATACGCTCAGATTCCTTCATGTTTATGGTTGCGAGTTTCGCAGTGTGGAATAATCATTGATTTCATAGGACGTAGGGCATTTCATAGGACACACTGCTCTACCGCTGGCTGGGATAAAAGAAAATGAAAATGAATTTTTGATTACCGGAACAATGTCTATGCCCCGACAGTCGGGTCACCATCTGCCAGAAAACGCTATTCCCCCGATGGCCCTCAAAGCCAGTCACAGTGCATGTTTCTGTTCGACCAATCATAGAATGCGTTTCTGTTCGACCAATCACTGAGCGTGTTTCTGTTTGACCAATCACAGAGCGTGTTTCTGTTCGACCAGTCACTGAGCGTGTGTCTGTTCAACCAGTCACTGAGCGTTTCTGTTTGACCAATCACAGAGCGTGTTTCTGTTTGACCAATCACAGAGTGTGTTTCTGTTCGACCAATCACAGAGCGTGTTTCTGGTGTTTCTGTACAACCAGTCACAGAGTGTGTTTCTGTTCGACCAATCACTGAGCGTGTTTCTGTTTGACCAATCACAGAGCGTGTTTCTGGTGTTTCTGTACGACCAGTCACAGAGCGTGTTTCTGTTTGACCAATCACAGAGCGTGTTTCTGGTGTTTCTGTACGACCAGTCACAGAGCGTATTTCTGGTGTTTCTGTACGACCAGTCACAGAGCGTGTTTCTGTTTGACCAATCACAGAGCGTGTTTCTGGTGTTTCTGTACGACCAGTCACAGAGCGTCTTGTAAAAAAGATATGTATAAAAAAAATGACGGATTTTTTCACTCATTCTCTCTTCAGCGTTTTGATCGAAAGTATCATCGAGATGGAAGTTGTGGAAGTTGCCAGTTTTCCAAGCAACAATGAATTTGATACTGCCTTCAAGGTTTTTGTGTGGCTGTTTTTGGTTGGTTGGTTGTTTGTTTTTTCGGGAGGGGGTGGGGTGGGGTGGGGGGTGTGAAGACGCGTGTCAAGCATTTTGTACATGATTGTAAAAGCGTGGCTACTGCGAACCGTCGGTAGAACAGGCATTTGGTCTATCGGCTAACCCTAGCGTCGGGAGAATATCATCTTTGTATTGTATTACTCTTTTTCTCACAACAGATTTCTCTGTGATATTCGGACTGCTCTCCCCAGGGAGAGCTCGTCGCTATACTTTCAGCGCCATCCTTTTTTTTAATATTTTTCCTGCCTGCATATTTTTCTTTTCTTTCTTTTTCTTTCTTTTCTATCGAAGTGGATTTTTCGATAGAATTTTGCCAGCAACAACCCTTTTGTTGACGTGGGTTTTTTAACGTTCGCTAAGTGCATGCTGCACGCGGGACCACGGTTTATCGTCTCATCCAAATGACTAGCGTCCAGACCACCACTCAAGGTCTAGTAGTGAAGGGGGAGAAAATACTGGCGACTGCGCCGTGATTCGAACCAGTTCGTCTCAGATTCTCTCGCTTCCTATGCGGTCGCGTTACCACTAGGCCCTCACTCCACTTTCTTACCGGAATTGCACTCTGCCGTAGTTCCTGGAGTCGGGCCGCCATGTCAGCGTCAAGAAACGGCGGTTGTTGCTGGCACGTGCGTGGAACGCTGTGTCGCCCTCCATCAGGGGGTCACATGACGCGATCAGGGCGCCAGGCTGTTCCGTGAAACTCCCCACGATAGTCTCGTTGTCTGTCATGGCCACCAAGGCAAAGCCCCGGATGTTGTTGTTGAAGCCTCCTCTTGGGTTTGCTGTTATGGAGACTGTGGGAACAGAGTATTCAGTGTTCGTTAAGATAAGATGAGATCAGATCAGAATAACTTTATTATGATAATAATAATGATAGTATTTATATCGCGCTGAATATTGTGCATAGACAAATCTAAGCGCTTTCACACCAGTAATTTACGCGCATACATAACTCTAAAACTGAAGAAACTGAAGACAAGGAAGCGGTAGGGGAGGGAGGCTATCTTGTGAAGAGTGGGTTTTAAGACCAGACTTGAAAGAGCTGAGTGCGGAGACCTGACGAAGCGAAAGAGGAAGTTCATTCCAAATGCAAGGTCCAGAGACAGAGAAAGAACGGCGTCCAACAGAGAAATTACATTTGGTGCGGCAAAACAAATGTAGACAATTACTCAAAAACATAAACATGGCAAAGTAAAAAAGAATCAATAACAGATGGAACATTAATATAAAAACTATTGCATATATATTCACTTCATTTAAATATTGTAATTAGTCATTATTGTAAATACATTGAAATACACCAAGGCTAACATTGCATTATTATATTGAACATTGATATGTTCGTTGTCGTCGTTATCATCATCATAAGTAGCATTTGGGAGGTTGCTGTGGTGGTGGTTATTGGGATAATGGTGGTGGTGGTAGTAAAGGTAATGGTGGTGTTGGTGATGCCGTTTCTTTGTTGTTTTTTTGTCCATGGTGATGGTGGTGGTGGTGATGCTGCTGCTGCTGATGATGATAATCATGATGATCATGATGATGATGTTGCTTATTTTGTTTTGGATTGTTGTACTAAACAATTGAGCCGCCATCGTATGAAATGGTATCCCATTGTATTGTAACCCATATTTATTTCTACTGTATTTGTATTGTATTGTATTACATCGCACTTGATTGGATTTTGTGCTGCACGTTAAACCCTCATAAATACACAGCATTTCATAAATAACACACGAAACAGTAGCCCAAGAATATAAACTAATTTCATTCTTTATCTTTCAGACAATCATCTGGTAACATATCGTCGTGTCTAAGATACATGGTTGTCGCGAAAACCTTAAGTCATCCTCGGACTGTTTCAAGATCTATCATAATTTTTTTTTTTTTTTAATGAACAATTTTGCCAAGAATATACAACAAGGAATAGTGGGTGTCACAGCATTTAGATTTATTCATCATTCCAAATGAGTTTAATATATTTTCTGTATATTTAATCAGGAAGCAATCACAGTGCAGTCATCCTGACACCAGTGACTGTGAGGAAACGTTTACCTTGCACACTCTCGCTGAAGTAGCTGGAGGCATTAACTCTGATGGTAAACAAGTTTCTGACGTCACCTCGGGGAGCGCATAAACCACCGCATCTGATGACGTCAGCGTGAACTGGGAATCGCTGACCTGCTCGGCGATTGCAGTACACCCCGAAATTGGCCTGTAAGCAACAGTGATGACGTGTACACGGCTATGTCATCTGTCTACCTACGTTAATGATTTATTGACCCCCCCCCCCCCCACCATCTCTCTCTCTCTCTCTCTTTGTTTTTGTCGCCACAAGGACAGATTGGAAGACAAGGCAATGCCTAAAATCTTTGTCCTTAAGTAATAAAGTTTTTTTAATCTCTCTCTCTCTCTCTCTCTCTCTCTCTCTCTCTCTCTCTCTCTCTCTCTCTCTCTCTCTCTCTCTCTCTTTCTGAAAATGGATGAGTGATCAATTAAGAGGGGAAATCCAAATTTTTAAAAAAAAGAAGAAGAAAGAAATAGGAAGAAGGAGGAAGGATGGACAAAGAGAAGGAATGGGAAGAAGGAGGAAGGATGGACAAAGAAAAGAAGGAATGGGAAGAAGGGGAAAGGATGGACAAAGAAAAGAAGGAATGGGAAGAAGGGGGAAGGATGGACAAAGAGAAGAAATAGAAGAAGGGGGAAGGATGGACAAAGAGAAGGAATGGGGAGAAGGGGGAAGGATGGACAAAGAGAAGAAGGAATGGGAAGAAGGAGGAATGAGAGAAGGAATGGGGAGAAGGGGGGATGATGGACAAAGAGAAGAAGGAATGGGAAGAAGGGGGAAGTATGGACAAAGAGAAGAAGGAATAGGAAGAAGGGGGAAGGATGGACAAAGAGAATGAATGGGAAGAAGGAGGAAGTATGGACAAAGAGAAGAAGGAATGGGAAGAAGGGAGAAGGATGGACAAAGAGAAGAAGGAATGGGAAGAAGGGGGAAGGATGGACAAAGAGAAGAAGGAATGGGAAGAAGGGGGAAGGATGGACAAAGAGAAGAAGGAATGGGAAGAAGGGGGAAGGATGGACAAAGAGAAGAAGGAATGGGAAGAAGGGGGAAGGATGGACAAAGAGAAGAAGGAATGGGAAGAAGGGGGAAGGATGGACAAAGGGAAGAAATAGGAAGAAGGGGGAAGGTTGGACAAAGAGAAGAAAGAAAG
Organism: Babylonia areolata; assembly: GCF_041734735.1. Classification (NCBI taxonomy): domain Eukaryota; kingdom Metazoa; phylum Mollusca; class Gastropoda; order Neogastropoda; family Buccinidae; genus Babylonia; species Babylonia areolata. The sequence continues at coordinate 24,107,344 of NC_134886.1, read as the reverse complement.
GGAAGAAGGGGGAAGGTTGGACAAAGAGAAGGAATGGGAAGAAGGGGGAAGTATGGACAAAGAGAAGAAGGAATAGGAAGAAGGGGGAAGGATGGACAAAGAGAAGGAATGGGAAGAAGGGGGAAGGATGGACAAAGAGAAGAAGGAATGGGAAGAAGGGGGAAGGATGGACAAAGAGAAGGAATGGGAAGAAGGAGGAAGGATGGGCAAAGAGAAGAAGGAATGTGAAATGGAGGAGAACATGGAGACAATAGCCCACTTGTATTTGAGAACCCAGACCGAATCCAGAAGCAGGGGGAGGTGTTTGTAACAGCGTAACGACGATGACCAGAAACAGAGGGCGGAGAACGGAATGGCAACTGTTGTATCCTTGCCCATCGACTGCCATGTTTGTGTTTTTGTGTCACTGGGGGTCCTTGTTCTGGAAAATAATGGAAAGAAAAAGGATGAAGAATTCGTGTATAACCTGCAAATCAGCACAATAAATAACACATCACTCAGTCATTTTGATATATGGGACAGCACAGACGCATGTATTCGAAAAACAGCCTTCTTCAACCACAGGAAGACTTCACAAAAAATAATTTTAAAAAATAAAAATAAAAAACATAGACAGATTCACTGATTCACTGGTTCATCGACTGATAAAAGTTCGTTATCTTTATCACTATTGTCATCTATTCGGTGTGTTCGAAAAGATAATAGAAGACTCAAATGTTGTGTCGAGAGACAGACAGACGGACAGAATGGCGGCGGCAGAGAAGGTACAGAGTCAGCGACAAAGAAAGAAAGAGAGAGAGAGACAGAGACAGAGAGAGAGAAAAGTGAGAGGCAAGTGGTCTCCAAAATGGTTCAGTTGTCTAGTATTATCATTATTATTATCGTTATCATTATCAAATTGTCACCCTCATCATCATTATTATATTCTTAGTAGTAGTAGTACTTTGTTTTATGTTGTTTCATTTGTTTACCTATCGATCATCAATATCATCATTAGTAATGGCAGTCCTTGTAATAGTATGACCATGGTCGTTATTATAATTAGATACGAACTGTGTTTCAATATTCGCTGCATCTTAACCCACAACATATGAAAATATGTTAGACAAAACGAGGAAAGCTAAGGGGTGGGGGGATGATAGAGAGGGACAGAGGTGGGTGATAGAGAGGGACAGGGGGGGTGATAGAGAAGGACAGAGGGGGGGTGATAGAGAGGGACAGAGGGGGATGATGGAGAGGGACAGAGGGGGGTGATAGGGACAGAGGTGGGTGATAGAGAGGGACAGAGGTGGGTGATAGGGACAGAGGGTGGTGATAGAGAGGGACAGAGGTGGATGATAGAGAGGGACAGAGGGGGGTGATAGAGAGGGACAGAGGTGAGTGATAGAGAGGGACAGAGGTGGGTGATAGAGAGGGACAGAGGTGGATGATAGAGAGGGACAGAGGGGGGTGATAGAGAGGGACAGAGGTGGGTGATAGAGAGGGACAGAGGGGGATGATAGAGAGGGACAGAGGTGGGTGATAGAGAGGGACAGAGGTGGGTGATAGAGAGGGACAGAGGGGAGTGATAGAGAGGGACAGAGGTGGGTGACAGAGAGGGACAGAGGGAGGTGATAGAGAGGGACTGAGGTGGGTGATAGAGAGGGACAGAGGTGAGTGATAGAGAGGGACAGAGGTGGGTGACAGAGAGGGACAGAGGGAGGTGATAGAGAGGGACTGAGGTGGGTGATAGAGAGGGACAGAGGTGAGTGATAGAGAGGGACAGAGGTGAGTGATAGAGAGGGACATAGGGGGATGATAGAGAGGGACAGAGGGAGGTGATAGAGAGGGACTGAGGTGGGTGATAGAGAGGGACAGAGGGGGGGGGGGTGATAGAGAGGGACAGAGGGGGATGATGGAGAGGAACAAAGGGGAGATGATATAGAGGGATAGGGGTGGGTGATAGAGAGGGACAGAGGGGGATGATGGAGAGGAACAAAGGGGAGATGATATAGAGGGATAGGGGTGGGTGATAGAGAGGGACAGAGGTGGGTGATAGAGAGGGACAGAGGGGGGGTGTGATAGAGAGGGACAGAGGTGGGTGATAGAGAGGGACAGAGGTGGGTGATAGAGAGGGACAGAGGGGGGGTGATAGAGAGGGACAGAGGTGGGTGATAGAGAGGGACAGAGGTGGGTGATAGAGAGGGACAGAGGGGGATGATAGAGAGGGACAGAGGTGAGTGATAGAGAGGGACAGAGGTGGGTGATAGAGAGGGACAGAGGGGAGATGATAGAGAGGGACAGAGGTGGGTGATAGAGAGGGACAGAGGGGGATGATAGAGAGGGACAGTGGGTGATAGAGAGGGACAGAGGTGGGTGATAGAGAGAGACAGAGGGGGGTGATAGAGAGGGACAGAGGGGGGTGATAGAGATGGACAGAGGTGGGTGATAGAGAGGGACAGAGGGGGATGATAGAGAGGGACAGAGAGGGATGATAGAGAGGGACAGAGGGGGATGATAGAGAGGGACAGAGGGGGGTGATAGGGACAGAGGGGGGTGATAGAGAGGGACAGAGGGGGGTGATAGAGAGGGACAGAGGGGGGTGATAGGGACAGAGGGGGGTGATAGAGACGGACAGAGGGGAGATGATAGAGAGGGACAGAGGGGGATGATAGAGAGGGACAGAGGTGGGTGATAGAGAGGGACAGAGGGGGGTGATAGAGAGGGACAGAGGGGGGTGATAGAGAGGGACAGAAGGAGGTGATAGGGACAGAGGGGGATGATAGAGAGGGACAGAGAGGGTGATAGAGAGGGACAGAGGGGGGTGATAGAGAGGGACAGAGGGGGATGGTAGAGAGGGACAGAGGTGATGATAGAGAGGGACAGAGGTGGGTGATAGAGAGGGACAGAGGTGGGTGATAGAGAGGGACAGAGGGGAGTGATAGAGAGGGACAGAAGGAGGTGATAGAGAGGATAGAGGGGGATGATAGGGACAGAGGGGGATGATAGAGAGGGACAGAGGGGGGAGATAGAGAGGGACAGAGGGGGAAGATAGAGAGGGACAGGTGGGTGATAGAGAGGGACAGAGGTGGATGATAGAGAGGGACAGAGAGGCTGATAGAGAGGGACAGAAGGAGGTGATAGGGACAGAGGGGGATGATAGAGAGGGACAGAGGTGGGTGATAGAGAGGGACAGAAGGAGGTGATAGGGACAGAGGTGGGTGATAGAGAGGGACAGAGGTGGGTGATAGAGAGGGACAGAAGGAGGTGATAGGGACAGAGGTGGGTGATAGAGAGGGACAGAGGGGGATGATAGAGAGGGACAGAGGTGGGTGATAGAGAGGGACAGAGGTGGGTGATAGAGAGGGACAGAGGGGGGTGATAGAGAGGGACAGAGGTGGGTGATAGAGAGGGACAGAGGGGGGTGATAGAGAGGGACAGAGGGGGGTGATAGAGAGGGACAGAGGTGGGTGATAGAGAGGGACTGAGGTGGGTGATAGGGACAGAGGTGGGTGATAGAGAGGGACAGAGGTGGGTGATAGGGACAGAGGGTGGTGATAGAGAGGGACAGAGGGGGGTGATAGAGTGGGGGCAGAGGTGGGTGATAGAGAGGGACAGAGGTGGGTGATAGAGAGGGACAGAGGGGGATGATGGAGAGGGACTGAGGGAGGTGATAGAGAGGGACAGAGGTGGATGATAGAGAGGGACTGAGGGGGGTGATAGAGAGGGACAGAGGTGAGTGATAGAGAGGGACAGAGGGGGGTGATAGAGAGGGACAGAGGGGGTGATAGAGAGGGACAGAGGGGGTGATAGAGAGGGACAGAGGTGGGTGATAGAGAGGGACAGAGGTGGATGATAGAGAGGGACAGAGGTGAGTGATAGAGAGGGACAGAGGTGGGTGATAGAGAGGGACAGAGGGGGATGATGGATAGAATGTATCGGGGGCGAGTGGCGAAGGGGTATGCAACATTCCGAAGTCTCGCCCATCTCGTGTTAATTAAAGAGAGGTGACAACTTCCTCCTCACCTTCATTACATTCCGGTTAATTCAGGCCCATACGTCAATCTGTTTTCCTTGGCTGTTTTCCTCCAGTCAGATATGAGCTTCATCCCTGTAGTACTTCTGAAAAGGAGACTGTTCAAAGTTAGATTTCACACTTGTTTCATCGTTTGATGAAATAAAAGATGGTGCTTGTGACATGTAAAAAATCTACAAGAGTTTGCGAGATAACTGGGAAAAAAAGAGGGTAGAAGGTGTGTGTGTGTGTGTGTGTGTGTGTGTGTGTGTGTGTGTGTGTGTGTGTGTGTGTGTGTGTGTGTGTGTGTGTGTGTGTGTGTGTGTGTGTGCGCGCGCGCGCGCGCGCGTAAGCAGTTCAGTGACGACAAATCAATTTTCAGAGGGATCTCAGAGTTTTACATTTGGTTGAAGTTAGTTTTCGTTATGCATTGTCAAATGAAATGATTATAATCAATGGGAAGGCCAGCACACACATAGTTCAATCAATGATTATAATCAATGGGAAGGCCAGCACACACATAGTTCAATGGGAAGGCCAGCACACACATAGTTCAATCAATGGGAAGGCCAGCACACACATAGTTCAATCAATGATTATAATCAATGGGAAGGCCAGCACACACATAGTTCAATCAATGGGAAGGCCAGCACACACATAGTTCAATCAATGATAAACAAACAAGAGATGTGCAGCTCACAGTGTCCCTGGTAATGTGCTTTCAGCCGTGTCCCTGGTAATGTGTTTTCAACAGTGTCCCTGGTAATGTGCTTTTAACAGTGTCCCTGGTAATGTGCTTTCAACAGTGTCCCTGGTAATGTGCTTTTAACAGTGTCCCTGGTAATGTGCTTTCAACAGTGTCCCTGGTAATGTGCTTTCAGCCGTGTCCCTGGTGATGTGCTTTCAACAGTGTCCCTGGTAATGTGCTTTCAACTGTGTCCCTGGTAATGTGCTTTCAACAGTGTCCCTGGTAATGTGCTTTCAACTGTGTCCCTGGTAATGTGCTTTCAACAGTGTCCCTGGTAATGTGCTTTCAGCCGTGTCCCTGGTAATGTGCTTTCAACAGTGTCCCTGGTAATGTGCTTTCAACTGTGTCCCTGGTAATGTGCTTTCAACAGTGTCCCTGGTAATGTGCTTTCAACTGTGTCCCTGGTAATGTGCTTTCAACAGTGTCCCTGGTAATGTGCTTTCAAATGATGATATTACAAAAACCAGGTGAAATATTTGACTATATCATTCTAGTGGCGAAACATTTCATTTATAAATGCAGAATAAATAAAATCAAACCATGTATAAAGTACTTCCTAACAGACCTAAGAAACGTAATTTATTATATAAAACCGAAAAATATATACACTCGATGGAAATGATGTCGATAGTATTTTCTAGAAAATGGTACCCATACATAAAAATGATTGAAGGCAACGAGGAGGAGTAGAGACAACCACGAATGTAACGTTTGTTCTTTTATTTATTTTCTTTTTCCTTTCATTTATTTACTTGTTTTATACAGTGCATGTGACTTTTTTGTTTCTGTTTTTTCTCTGTATGAAGACGGTGTTGTGTTGTTGTTTTCCTGATTTGCAGTTTAGGTGGTGCACAGTGGCAAATATTGTTGATTTCGGATGTTGGTTTTGTACGTCCGTCTGTATGTATTAAATGTTAAACTCGAATAAAATATTTATTTTAAAACAAATATGTCTTGCCTGGTGAATATAAATGTGTTCAATACATTCATAAAATAAAACATACATACACGCAGGCACATGCGCGGGGCGGGGGAGGGGGATGGGGGGGGATGAGGAAGCTAAATCACAGACACACAAACACGCGCACGTACGCTAGAACACACACACACACACACACACACACACACACACACACACACACACACACACACACACACACACACACACACCCTAGCACGAAGAGAACAGTGATGTAGAAGAGAACAGAAGAGAATACGGCACGACGCAACTCGACACAACATTTCGAACAGAATAGAATTGAACTGAGTGCAATGCAATGTAGTACAGTACAGTACAGTACAGTACAGAACTGTTCTGTTCTGTACTGTATTATATCTATTATATTCTTTCGTTTAATCCTTTTTTTTCTTTTTTTTTCTGTGTTTAGAAATAATTTTCTAAATTTTTCTTCTAAATTTTCACGGCTTCTTTGACTGAACTGAAATATTTCATTTTCAAAACTTTATTTCCTCTGCGATTAATTACTTCTCTGTTTTGCAATGCGACAGATAATTATTTTTAAAAGAACAGAGACGAAACAGCACAGGGGTGAACAGAGCGGTACAGAAAGAACAGAATAAAACAGAACGATGCAAAACAGAACAAAATAGACAGATAAGATCACAACAGAATGGAGCACAACGGTGCAGCGCACAACACAGCATAGCACAACACAACGATACAAAACTAAATAGAGCACAACACAACACAACGATACAAAACTAAACAGATCACAACACAGCACAACACAACACAACACAGCACAACACAACACAACACAACACAACGATACAAAACTAAATAGATCACAACACAACACAACACAACACAACACAACGATACAAAACTAAACAGATCACAACACAACACAACGATACAAAACTAAATAGATCACAACACAACACAACGATACAAAACTAAATAGATCACAACACAACACAACACAACGATACAAAACTAAACAGATCACAACACAGCACAACACAACACAACACAACACAACACAACGATACAAAACTAAACAGATCACAACACAACACAACACAACACAACGATACAAAACTAAACAGATCACAACACAACACAACGATACAAAACTAAACAGATCACAACACAACACAACACAACGATACAAAACTAAACAGATCACAACACAGCACAGCACAACACAACACAACACAACACAACACAACACAACACAACACAACACAACACAACACAACACAACGATACAAAACTAAACAGATCACAACACAACACAACACAACACAACACAACACAACACAACACAACACAACGATACAAAACTAAACAGATCACAACACAACACAACACAACGATACAAAACTAAACAAATCACAACACAACACAGCACAACACAACGATACAAAACTAAACAGATCACAACACAACACAACACAACACAACACAACACAACACAACACAGCGATACAAAACTAAACAGATCACAACACAACACAACACACAACACAACACAACACAACACAACACAGCGATACAAAACTAAACAGATCACAACACAACACAGCACAACACAACGATACAAAACTAAACAGATCACAACACAACACAACACAACACAACGATACAAAACTAAACAGATCACAACACAACACAACACAACACAACACAACACAACGATACAAAACTAAACAGATCACAACACAACACAACACAACACAACACAACACAACACAGCACAACACAACGATTCAAAACTAAACAGATCACAACACAGCACAACACAACGATACAAAACTAAACAGATCACAGCACAACACAGCACAACACAATGATACAAAACTAAACAGATCACAACACAACACAACACAACGATACAAAACTAAACAGGTCACAACACAACACAACACAACACAACACAACACAACACAACACAACACAAATCAACGATACAAAACTAAACAGATCACAACACAACACAACACAACACAACACAACACAACACAACACAAATCAACGATACAAAACTAAACAGATCACAACACAACACAACACAACACAACACACAACACAACACAAATCAACGATACAAAACTAAACAGATCACAGCACAACACAACACAACGATACAAAACTAAACAGATCACAACACAACGATACAAAACTAAACAGATGACAGCTCAACACAACACAACACAACGATACAAAACTAAACAGATCACAACACAGCACAACACAACGATACAAAACTAAACAGATCACAGCACAACACAACACAACGATACAAAACTAAACAGGTCACAACACAACACAACACAACGATACAAAACTAAACAGATCACAACACAACACAACACAACACAACGATACAAAACTAAACAGATCACAACACAACACAACACAACACAACACAACACAACACAACACAACACAACACAACACAACACAACGATACAAAACTAAAAAGATCACAACACAACACAACACAACACAACACAACGATACAAAACTGAACAGCTCACAACTCAACTCAACACAGCACAACACAACACAACACAACGATACAAAACTGAACAGCTCACAACTCAACTCAACACAGCACAGCACAACACAACACAACGATACAAAACTAAACAGATGACAGCTCAACACAACACAACACAACGATACAAAACTAAACTAAACAAATAACTAGACTGTACCAGAATTGAACAGAGAAAGATAGTAGAAGAAGAAGAAAAGAAAAAGAACCCCCCAAAAAATACAGGAAAAAAAAAAGAAAGTGAATATCTCACCGGAGCCAGTGAAGGTGGGCAGGTGTGTAGACCACCAACGATCATGTACACCTGATGTACTGGGGAGTGGGGGAAGCTATCAGTCATGATCCCTACAGTGACAGGGCACTGTGACATCACGCGCTCTGAACCAATAGGAAGGGGGCAGGTAGTAATGAATTGTGAAACGTCATCTCTGCCTTGCAGCTTCCTTTTGATAAAAAGAAATGAGATAAAATAAAATGATTTCTTAATAATTTTCTTTTGAAGTATATAAATAGACAGAGAAGATGAGGAGTGGCTGTTCGAATCCTTAATCAGATCAGAATCAGAACCACTTTATGCATTACCCCAGCGGAGAGTGGCTTAAGTCTGTGATACTAACACGTTTTACCCCCAGAGAAATTAAGAGTGGGTAAAGGCTGTGATAACACATTACCAGCAGATGTAGTAAAAGATCCCGCGCAGTTTCAACACATACGCGCACGCACACTCAAACACACGCGTGCACGCGTGCACACACACACACACACACACACACACACACACACACACACACACACACACACACACACACACACACACACACACACACACACACACACTCACGCACGATGTTGTGCATACGTACATGCACAATATATTCGACAAATATGATATTTGATATTGATACCACATGAGGTGGTTAAAATGAGTCGATCATTGGCTTTTAGTCTGAGTTAAAGTCGTGTATTGGGCTTGTGTGTGTTTATGTGTGTGTGTCTGTGTGTGTCTGTCTGTGTCTGTGTTTCTGTGTCTGTGCGTGTGTGTGTATGTACATGTATGTCTGTAGCTGTGTGAATTATTGTATGAATATGTGAGTGTGTTTGTATGTATGAGTATATGTGT
>NC_134886.1:24000458-24095458 GCF_041734735.1 Babylonia areolata | reverse complement strand
TGTGTGTGTGAGTGGTGTGTGTGTATGTGTGTGTGTGTGCGAGTGTGTATGTATTTTGGGGGGAAGAGTGTGTGTGTGTGTGTGTGTGTGTGTGTGTGTGTAGACGTGAGTTTGCGTGTTTGTATACGGGCGTATGTGCAAGTGTGTGTGTGTGTGTGTGTGTGTGTGTGTGTGTGTGTGGTTTCAGCTCTACTCATTGTACAGAGAAGATTATTTGTTTGACTTGCTCATTGACAATTCATTCTGTCAAACAGGCACAAACACATACTCAGTAAATCAATCCATATTAGCAAAGACCTTTATTTCTCTGTCTGATAATCAAACTAAAATTCCTCAGAGGATATATTGTGAGTAAAAAGAATATTCAATTCTTTCCTAAAAATTTATCCGCAGATCGACAGCAATCCATTTTATATCATATCAGTTGGCTTCCGTTGAGGGTCCTCAAATACAGTGTAATTATACATGAAAAGTATTGACAAATAAGACAATGTCTGTATTATATTGTTGTAACCAGTTTCAAGTTCGCCAAGCTTTTCGTTTGTTGCTTGGTTGCGATCTCCGCCATTTTCTCAATGTCAATGATCATTGCCTTAACAACACACATCCAAGCTGTCCTTAGTATCATCAAATCGTAAAAAAAAATCCCACGTGTAAAATGCCTAATCTTAAAATGCTAAGAATACCCGAAAATAACTGCACAGTTTGAGTCAACGAACTTCAGACGAACAGATAAAACAAACGTATATACTGAGAAAGAAAGGAGACACCTTTGCAACAAACAGTATGGTTATCACATCAACATTGACAGGAAACAAATCTTGCCAGCGCAGCCTTCTCTTTCGATCAAGCAAATCATATAATGGCCATTCTGGTGGTGTGGTGGCTTTTAACAACAATGAACTATTCCGCGGCATGGGACTACTTTCAGTGGCACTTTCCGCGCCGGCAGTTCAGCCGGAAGTCGGAGGCGATGTGGTTGTAGTTCCACAGGAAGTTGTCGATGTCCCAGCGACTCTTGGTCTCCAGCAGGTCACTGTACTTGCTGGAGAAGACGGCACTCTTCCAGTCCTCCAGGTCTTCTTGAGCGAACCTGGGGTCCACTCCTTTGCCGAAAGACTGCACGCACCACATCGGGCATTGTCAGCATCGTCACCGTCATCGTTATCGTCACCGTCGTCGTTATCGTCAATGTCGTCATTATCGGAAATAATACAATGCAATACAGTGAGGTGGAATGCAATGGAATACAATACGATACGATACGATATGATAAGATACGATACAATACAATACAATACAATACAATACAATACAATACGTAAGTATGTGCGGCTTTGCGTGTGTCTCGATTTATTCTATGAAAGTACGCGTCCAGTAGCGAAAGACAAATCCTTCTTTGTACATGACCTCAGAATGAATGTGTAATAAAGTGGTTTAGAATCATTAACGAGATGTCTTATGTCACTGTGACAAAACTATAAACCCAAAGATGGAATAAGATAAGATACACTACACGACAATATAATACACTGCAATACAATGCAATATAATACAATACAATGCCATGTTTATTTCATCCGATTGGAAATTAACTGTGCAACTACAGGCTTGACATTCACACCACACAATCACACACACTCCACCAGCCAGCCATCCCTGAAGAGAAAATAAAGAACAAACAAAAACAAAACAAACAAAAAACAAACAAAAAAACCAACACCGCTTAAATCATTGTGAAACAATCGAGCCAAATCCACGCCATATGGATAGATGTGTGCTGAATCATAAATCCTCTCTTTGCGTTTCTGACTCAACCCTGCGACACTGCTTAGCAACTCAAGTGTTTGTTTGAGAAGGCCGCAGAGCTGAGAAAACAAACTGCAGGCAAAACAAGACAGTCGTATTTATCATATTGCGTTCTCTCTGTCTGTCTGTCTCTCTCCAAGTGGGGGCAGGGGGGGGGGGGGGGGCTGGGGGGGTGAGGGGGAGGGGAAGGTGACTGATAAACTTTAATAAGTCTAATTGGCTTCGTAATAACTGTCGACACCAGGAAGAACGTCAGTTCTTTCCACACATTCTTACTTCGCCATCGTCGTCGTCATCATCATCATCATCACTAACATCTTCATCATTACCATCATCATCGTCGTCATTATCATTACCATCATCACCATCGTCGTCGTCGTCATCATTATCATCATCACTAACATCTTCATCATTACCATCATCATCGTCGTCATCATCATTACCATCATCACTATCGTCGTCGTCGTCATCATCATTATCGCAATCATCATCATCATTACCCTGAGCTCAGCTGCTCCAGAAAAAAGCCTTCTACTTCTTCTTCTTTTTCTTCTACTTCTTTTTTTTTCTTCATATTAATATCATCAGAAGAAGAACATTAGTAGTAGTAGTAGTAGTAGTATCATCATCACCACCTTCCTCCTCCTTACCCTGAGCGCAGCAGCCCCCCGCATGGCCAGGGAGATGTACTCGCTCTCCTTCAGCAGACTGTCCCTCCACGTCACACCACACGTCACAGACATCACTGCGTCACGGAACTCAGGGCTTACGGCGTCAGTCATGCTAGCCTTGGTGGCGATTTGACCTGCGTGACGTCATACCGCCAGAAATATTACGTCAAGCTCACCACGCAATGCGGATGACGATTTCCAACGATGACAGTAAATAACATGACATTCACCTCACTGTGATGACGCTGATTGATTGTTTCACTGACTGGTTGAAGAAGAAGAAGATGAAAAAGAAGAAGAAGATGAAGAAGAAGAAGAAGAAGAAAGGAACGTGGGGTGTGTAACTAAAAGATAATGATGCCTTAGAGAAACATGACAGCTTTATTTCACCCTGATCTCGCTCCATTTTAATCATTTCATATCAACCCTTCACTGCCCGGGGACGTAGTGCATACGTCCATAGTGACGTCAGTGATGATAATCATCAAAAGAAGGGAAATAACTCTGGAAGTAGGACGTAGTACATACGTCCATAGTGACGTCATTGATGAGAATCATCAAAAGAAGGGAAATAACTCTGGAAGTAGGACGTAGTACATACGTCCATAGTGACATCATTGATGATAATCATCAAAAGAAAGGGAAAAAAAACTCTGGAAGGCTGAAAATTCACCCATTAAATCTGGAGTGGTATATCTGTAGACGTTTCAGAAGTTCGTTACTGATATCTGTATTGATTCACGGATTGTTACGCCACTTTTTACTTGTGTTTTTTTTTTTCCCCTGCCAGTCAAGGGGTTTGTTTTGCCCTGGAGCCCAGACGACACACAGGGCGAGACCAGGACTGAAGACACGTCACAACACTAACCACCAAAACAGTTTCAACGGTTTCAACACCAAAACTCCCTCAAACATGGAGGTGGGGAGGAGCGGGATGCAAACTTGAGCACAGTGATAGTCATGCAGTGTGCCTGTGATCATCCCATCAACATGTCCCGCCAGATCATTTTTCATTGTTCAAACCACTTGAAAAGAATCACAGTCGTGGTACGGTACAGTGATCATGACATGCACACACTAACAGCCCCAACAATGCTAAAGGGTGACTGTATGTTAAAGAGTTTAAGGTTCTATATCTGTTATGGCCATTAGGGCAGAGAATTCATACCCACTGTGTCCAGGACTGGGCACAGAAAGGCGGGACCCCATGTTCTCAGTCCCCCCTCCCCCCCCCCCCCCCCCCCTTTTTTTTTATTTTATTTTTTTACTCAAACCACAAAACAGACAACATCATAGAAGTGCCCGCTTATTAACCCCTTGACTGCTGTCCACCAGTGGGCCTGTCACTAAAGGGCTGTGACCTTGCTGAGATCAGAATGAACTGGAATCTTTATTTATTTATAGTCTGTTCATCTAAGATGATGATATCAGAATGAACTGAAAGATCAGGGTGTTAGTCACCACTCGATGTTTGACGTTCTTCCTCTTTCAGGGTTGCAGTATATATGTTCAGCAAAATCTGTCACGCTGTCGAAAAGTGCGCATAAAGTTATGACTGCACTTCAGACTCAAGCCACATTGATCTCATTTTACCAAGCTTCAACAGTCATGGGGTTAAAGTCCAGGTTTTAAAACCCCCAACCCTTCTCTCTCCCAACTTTCCCCAATTAGCCCACCCTATGCCCCTAACCCCAACACACACACACACACACACACACACACACACACACACACACCTCCCCAGAAAAACGCACCTCCCAAGAGACGAGCGATGCAGCGGAGGTTGGAGTCCACGGCTGGAGCGTTGACAACGTCCAGGAGGAAGTCGACAAACTCGTCAAGCCTGGTGTTGTTGTTGAAGACGTCTCTGCCGATCAGGGTGTTGGCTAGGTAGGCGTTGGGCCAGGAGCTGTGAGTACACGGTCAGTACAGATGATGATGATGATGATGATGACGATGATGATGATGATAGTTTTTATTATTATTATTGTGTCAGGTCAGGGGCATAGCCCTTGCTACTGGTACCATGTAACCCAGTACTACCTGCCACATGTGAAGTCTCCAAACGACGGACCAGGCGGAAGATGAAACCTTTCCCAACGGCTGTGAAGGCGGAAGAGGATGACTAAAGGGCAGGGGGAGCTATTATCCTTGGCTGGAAGTCCTTCTAGGAGACGGAACTCCGAAGAAAAAAACCTGCACCTGCCGAGGTCGTCCTACACGTGGCAGTATCTGCACCTGTGGGACTGTGAGCTTCGGTAGGAGAGAGAGTGGGGAAGGGACTTCACAACCCCTCCTCACTAAAAAAAAAAGTCACCTGTGCTGGTCAGGCAACCTGGCTAATGTCGAAACGACGAGCTAGTCCTTCAACACCCAGCTTTCCCAAGCCCTGAGGTGATGGAGAACTGGTAACTGGGACAGGCAGAGGATGCTGCTGGCAGTTCCTAGTCACGACTCTGCACGCAGGCGGCTGTGGGGTGATGGTCGTCCGCCGTAGACTGGGGCAGATGCGGCGCCCGTATCCTCCCACAGTGTCAGAGCAGCCCTTTTTAGGAACAGCACTGTTCTCCCCACATGGGGAAGAGATAAAAGGATCCCCAAACAAAGCCTGCCTCACCTAGTACCTAGTAGGAAACCGCACCTACTTGGACATCCAACAATCGCGGTCGAAAACAACAAAAGAAAAGAACCAGGAGTCATGCCCTTACTCTGGGTGCCTGGAATGTTCGCACCCTCTTAGACAGAGACGACAGACCAGAAAGACGCACAGCGCTCATTGCTAGGTGGACATAGCAGCTCTGAGCGAAACCAGGTTTGCAGGTGAAATCCAGCTGGAGGAAGTTGGAGGGGGCTACACCTTCTACTGCATTGGGAAGCCAGATGGCACCCCAAGAACCTCAGGCGTGGGCTTTGCCATATGAACAAAACTTGCACGACAGCTTGACAGCCTTCCACATGGGATAAACGACAGGCTAATGACCCTGCGTCTGAAGCTGTCCAAGGATCGCTTCGCCACTGTCATCAGCTGCTATGCCCAGACGATGACCAACCCTGATGACACCAAAGAAGCTTTCTACGAGGAGCTCAGCCGCACCATTTCAGCGGTAGACAGAAAGGACAGGCTGATCATCTTGGGGATTTCAATGCCCGCGTCGGCGTGGACTTCTCCTCGTGGCCAAAAGTCCTAGGACAGCATGGCACTGGCAAGTGCAACTCCAACGGGCTGCTTTTGCTCTCGCTCTGTGCGCAGCATGGACTGACCATCACCAACACCCTCTTCCAACAAGCGGACAAGTACAAGAACACATGGATGCACCCCCGCTCCAAGTAGTGGCACATGCTGGACTATGTGATTGTCCGGCAGAGGGACAGAGGTGATGTTTCCACTACACGCTGCATGAGAGGAGCAGTCTGTTGGTCTGACCATCGCCTGGTACGCAGCAAGATGAACATCAGACTTGCACGCAAGCTCCAACCAGCCAGGCAGAAACCCCCTAGGAAGCTGAACATCCACCGCCTCCCTATCACCAAGGACGTGCTGCAGCAGCAAATCCAAGTAGCTCTCCAAGAAATTCCTGCATCGACTGATGTAGAAGAGGTATGGAGCACCTTTAGAGATGCTGTGTACACCGCAGCAGCTGACACACTCGGCTTTGTACAGAGGAGCCACAAAGACTGGTTTGACGAGAACGACTCTGGAATCTCCAAGCTCCTGAACACACTGCATATACGGCATCAGGATCACATTTCCGATAAAGACTGCCAGAGGAAGGAGAACCAGTTCTTGCAAACCAAGCAACTCGTACAGAAGAGGCTGCATGAGATGAACACCTGGTGGGATAGAAAATCCGAAGAGCTTCAGTCCACTGCTGATGCTCACGACATGAAGATCTTCCATGATGGTCTCCGAACTATGGGCCGAGAGTCACAGGATCAACCCCTGTCCGAGCCTCGGATCAGACCACCCTCCTGACAGACAAGAAAGACATCCTTGCCCGCTGGGCAGAGCACTTCAACACCATCCTCAACAGGGACTCGTCCGTATCTCACGAGGCAATTGCAGCCCTCCCACAGCTACCAGTCAATGACTCGCTAGCTGCCCCTCCCACCAAGGCCGAGACCCGGAAGGCCCTGAAGCTGACAACGTCAGGAAAAGCACCAGGAGCAAATGGAATCCAGGCTGACATCTACAAGTATGGAGGCGAGGTGCTGACAGACAAGCTGACCGCCCTGTTCCAGTCTATCTGGGAGAGAGGGGAGGTCCCCCAGGATTTCAAGGATGCTTCTATTGTCCACATTTACAAACGGAAGGGAGACAAAACATCCTGCGATAACCACCGTGGAATCTCTCTCCTCTGCATCACTGGCAAGATCTTCACCCGCATCATACTGAACAGACTGGTCGACCATGTCTCCAACACAGTCATCCCTGAAGCACAGTGCGGCTTCCGCTCAGGCAGGGGAACATGTGACATGGTGTTTGCTATACGCCAGATGCAAGAGAAGTGCCGTGAGCAGAACAAGGAGCTCCACGTGGTCTTTGTAGACCTGACTAAGGCCTTTGACACGGTGAACCGCCATGGTCTGTGGAAGATCCTCCTAAAGTTCGGCTGCCCAGAGAGCCTAATCCAGCTGATTGCGTCTTTCCACGATGGCATGCAAGCGAGAGTACAGGAAAATACTGACATGTCGGATCCCTTCCCTGTGGTAAATGGAGTGAAGCAGGGCTGCGTCTTGGCACCCACACTGTTCTTCATTCTCTTCTCTGCCATGCTGATTGACGCCTTCCAAGACTGTGACCGGGGCATCTACATTCAGTTTCACACAGATGGCAAACTTTTCAGCTTGCGACGACTCCATGCCAAGTCCAGGGTGTTTGAGGCACTGATGAGAGAGTTCCTCTTCGCTGATGACTGTGCGCTTGCTGCACACACCCATGAGGACATGCAGTTCATTACGGACAGGTTCTCAACCTCCTGCAGGCGTTTTAGACTCACCATCAGCCTCAGCAAGACCAAGTCCAGGTACCAACCGGCTAGCTCAAAGAACGCCAGTGCCTCCCCCCCCACCTGCAATCAAGATCAATGACACAGAGATCAAGTCAGCCGACAAGTTTTGCTACCTGGGCAGCACCCTGTGCAGCAACGGAGACCTTGATGCAGAAGTGACGCTGCGCATCGCCACGGTCAGCTCCGCCTTTGGCAGACTCAACAACAGGCTGTGGAACAACAAAGGCATCAGGCTCAGCACCAAGATGAAAACCTACAGAGCTGTTGTGCTGACCACTTTGTTGTACTGCTGTGAAACGTGGACGACGTATCGCCGTGACATTCAACAACTTGAGCAGTTTCACCACAGATGCCTACGAAAGATCCTCGACATAAAGTGGCAAGACAGGGTCTCCAACCTCCAGGTCCTAGAGAGGAGCGTCCTGCCCAGCATCGAAAGCCTGCTTATCCAGTGCCAGCTACGCTGGACAGGACACGTTGTCCGCATGACAGACAGCAGGATCCCGAAGATGCTTTTGTATGGCCAGCTGAAGGAAGGCCACCGTGAACTTGGAAGACCCTGCAAGCGCTTCAAGGACACCTTGAAGACAAACCTCAAAGCCTGTGACATAGACATCGCTTCCTGGGAAACTGATGTCCTTGACCGCTGTCGCTGGAGGATGCTGTGCTCTAGTGGCATAAAGACGTTTGAAAACAAGAGAATGCTGGCCATTAAGGAGAAGCGTGAGCGAAGGAAGCAGGGCTCAACTTCTGGAGACGTTTTCCCTTGCAACACCTGTGGGAAGTGCTGCGCATCCAGAATCGGCCTCTTCTCCCATATGATGACACACACCGACAGATAAGCCTGCCTGCCTACTCATCCGTCGGACCGACGGGAGACTCCATTATTATTATTATTATTAGCATCATCATCATTATCAGCATCATCATCATCATCATGTTCATTATTATTACTACGTCTACTACTATTTTTATTATTATCATTATTATAATAATAATATCATCATCATCATTACTACTACTACTACTACTACTACTATTTTCAATATCATTATCTTCATCATCATTATAATAATAAGAAGAAGAAGAAGAATATTATTATTATTATTATTATTATTATTATTATTTTCACTATATCATCATCATCCTCATCATCATAATAATAATGATAATGATAGTGATGATGATGATGATGATGATAAGAAGAAGAAGTATAACAAGAAGTAGAAGAAAAAGAAGAATATGAATAATAACAATAATAATGATGATGATAATAATAATAAGAAGAAGAAGAATAATAATAACAGTAGTAGTAGTAGTAGTAGTAGTAGTAGTAGTAGAACAAGAACAAGAAGAATAGTAACGGTAACGAATAAAATTCGAACCAAACCAAACCAAATTAAATCAAATCAAAATCATATTGAATATCAAATCTAATCAACAGTTTCATATCTGAGATCAAACAAGCGCCGCATCCCTCCCACAGATGCAGACAACACAAAAGTGGATCTCGCACACACTGTAGATGTTACAATGCAGTCAAAGCCACTGGCCATAGAACCCCCGGGTAATAAATGCTGTATCTTTAAAAAGATAGGAAATATACACACCCTGTAAACAATTCAAGTAATACTCTCATGAAATAAATTAAAATAAAATGAAATGAGATAAAATAAGATAAAATTGAATAAAATCAAATAAAATGAAATAAATGGAATGAAATAGAATAAAATAAGATAAAAAATGGAATGAAATAAAATAAAATGGAATGGAATGAAATAAAATGGAATGAAATGAAATAAAATAAGATAAAATGAAATGAAATAAAATAAAATGAAATAAAATAAGATAAAATGAAATGAAATAAAATAAAATGAAATAAAATAAAAATGGAATGAAATAGAATAGATTAAAATAAAATGAAATAAACTAGAATAAAATAAAATAAGATAAAATGGAACGAAATAAAATATAATAAAATAGAATGAAATAAATTAGGATAAGATAAAATAAAATGAAATGAAATAAAATAGAATAAGATAAAATAAATTAAATTTTAAAAAATAATCAATGATATAAAAAAAACACCCGTTCATCAGACACTGACTCGAACACATCCTTCTCCCCAGCAGCCCCGCGATACTGCTGGAAGTTGTCCACGACATTGACGTCAAAGCGGTCCTTGACGAACGACGGGGAGTAGTTGAGCAGGTTGGTGATGGAGCTGACACCCGTGCCTGACCACGGCCCGTAGTGGAACAGGTTGACAGCCACCGTGCCCCTGTCCGCGGGGTCTACTGTGGAGGGTGACCCGTCCACCATCACGTAGCCGCCCCATTCCGTGGGCAGGTCCTGCACCTCGCGGAGAACGAACTGCACACACACACACACACACACACACACACACACACACACACACACACACACACACACGTGGAGTGTTGGCCTATAGGTATAGCGTCCTCCCCCGAAAAACGGAGTATGGCTGCCTACATGGCGGCGTGAAAATGGTCGTACAGGTAAAAGCCCGCTCGAATACATACGAGTGAACGTGGGAATTGCAGACCACGAACGAAGAAGACAAAGTAACGCGTCCTGCTTAGGAAGTGAGAGAATCTGAGCGCACTGGTTCGAATCCCATAATCGCCAGTATTATTTCCCCCTCCACTAGACCCTGAGTGGTGGCCTGGACGCTGGTCATTCGGATGAGACGATTAACCGAGGTCCTGTGTGCAGCATGCACTTAACGTACGTAATAGAATCTACGGCAACAAATGCGTGGTCCTTAGCAAAATTCTGTAGAAAAATCCACCTTGATAGGAAAATAAATAGAATTGCAGGCAGGAAAAAAAAAAAAAAAAAGATGGATGGCGCTCTGAGTGTAGCGACGCGCTCTCCCTGTGGAGGGCAGTCCGAATTTCACACAGAGCAATCTGTTTGTGACAAAAAGAGCAATACAATACCCACCACGAACACGTGCAATGCTATCGGTCGGTTCAGTCTTTTCTGTCGTCGTTTGCTGTCATGGTATTAGTTTCAGGAGAAAGGCGGCAAAAGAGGTTTTAAGTGTGTGTGTGTTTGTGTGTGTGTGTGTGTGTGTGTGTGTATGCGTGTGTGTGTGTGTGCGTGCATGCGTGCGTGCGTGCGTTCGCGTAGGCTGGCGCCAGCATTTAAACACTACAGTCGATGAATGAATGCAAGCTATCGTGCAGCCTACACAGCTGCTTTCCTTTTTGTCCACGTCCCTTCAACAGATGCAAACAAAAGCGGATCTCGCGCACACGCCGGCTGTCGATATTACAATGCATTCAAAGCCACTGGACAATGGTGCCTGTTTATAACACCGGAGATATACACACTCTGTAAACAATTCAAGTAATACTATAAGACCGGAAATATATACAGTATGTAAACAATTCAAGTAATGCTATAAGACCGGAAATATATACAGTCTGTAAACAATTCAAGTAATACTATAAGACCGGAAATATATACAGTCTGTAAACAATTCAAGTAATGCTATAAGACCGGAAATATACACACTCTGTAAACAATTCAAGTAATGCTATAAGACCGGAGATATACACACTCTGTAAACAATTCAAGTAATGCTATAAGACCGGAGATATACACACTGTAAACAATTCAAGTAATGCTATAAGACCGGAAATATATACACTCTGTAAACAATTCAAGTAATACTACAAGGCCGGAAATATACACACTGTAAACAATTCAAGTAACGCTATAAGACCAGAAATATATACAGTCTGTAAACAATTCAAGTAATGCTATAAGACCGGAGATATACACACTCTGTAAACAATTCAAATAATGCTATAAGACCTGAAATATATACACTCTGTAAACAATTCAAGTAATACTACAAGGCCGGAAATATACACACTGTAAACAATTCAAATAATGCTATAAGACCGGAAATATATACAGTCTGTAAACAATTCAAGTAATGCTATAAGACCGGAGATATACACACTCTGTAAACAATTCAAGTAATGCTATAAGACCGGAAATATATACAGTCTGTAAACAATTCAAATAATGCTATAAGACCGGAAATATATACAGTCTGTAAACAATTCAAGTAATACTACAAGGCCGGAAATATACACACTCACACAATTCAAGCAATCAGGTAATGGGTAATCAGGGTGCTCACCTTGAGAGCGTCCCGGCCCAGGAACTGCCCGTTGACGTACAGCTTGTACAGTCCGTCCACATAGGCCACCTGTCCAGGACACACACAGGTGATAACTGGCCAGTGATTGATGAACACACCTGGGATCTATCGATAAGTAGCTGAAGAAGAAGATGAAGATTAAGAAAAAATATTCCTTGGGATCAGTGAACAACGAAGAACACACCTTCTCTGGAGCCATTTAGTCAGTGACTGAAAGCATGCTTACTCCCTGTCAGCCATCACCTGGTGGGCGGAATATAAGTATGTTCTCTGAACTTGCCTGGGAATAATTGTCCCAATACGACAGCCATCCCCAGCGAATTTTCAATCACAGAAACACACACACACACGTGCGCACGCACGTACGCACGCACGCACGCACGCACACACACACACACACAAAGACTGAACATAGACACCAACATATCACGATGTTTTGTACCCACAGGTAGGCTTCAGCGTCCACCCTATAAAAACACCACCACCACACCATGCACTAACCTGGAAAGGCGGGAAGTACAACCGGAAGGTGAAGGACACCGGAACAGCGAAGTTGTACCCTCCTCCCCTCAGCGCGTAGAAGAGCTCCGGGTCGTTGGTCACGTAGGGGCCCTCTGCGTCATCGCTGTCCACTGTCACCCCACCGGCACTCACTGTGGCCAGCCGACCGTCGGCCAGAACGACTCGGGCACTCAGGAGGTTGTCGGACACCAGCCCCAGGGCACGTGACATCGGGGAGATGCCCGGGTAGACGGTGGTGTCCAGGACGCTGTCAGAGGGGTTGGTGCCCACCACCACCCTGCCTGACCCTTCCACCTGGCCACACGGCACGTGCACCTCGCTCAGTTTGGGGTGTGTGGGTGTGTGGTGGGTGACGGGGGTAGGGGGAGGGGCCGGGGGAGAGGGGGAGGGGCCGGAGTGGGGGTAGGGTGGGGTTGGTTGGTGTGGTGCGGTTGGTGGGGATGGTTGGTGTGGTGCGGTTGGTGGATGTGGTGGGGTCGTGGTTGGCATTGAATTCATACATATTTGTGTGTGCACACACACACACACACACACACACACACTATGGTGGTCCATTTTGCTTTAGGTCCACATAACAAGGCTGTTTAAAAAAAAGTGTTAAATGCCCCCACCCCCACCCCCCAACCTCTTACGACGATATCGGCAGTGAATTCATATCCACCGTGTCTAATGTTCGGCACAGGAAGGCGGGTCCCACTGCTCTCCTTCCGCCGTTTTCACCTTCCCCAACCAGAGTCAGGTACCCGTTTACACCTGGGTGGAGTGAAAAAAACCGGAGTAAAGTGCCTACCCTGACGGCACGATACCGTACTGAAACGGGGGCCTCGAACCCTGAACACTGGATCACAAGTCCTATCAATTTCGCCGCGGCGGACAAGGCTGTAGTCTCATACTATATCCCGGCATCAACCAGGCCCAAGAGATACAGACACCTGCAGTGTTGGTCAGGAAATTAGAGCAACACTCCCAAGGACGTATCCTTGAAGTGGGTGACCCTGGACTGTGTGGTTCCAGTCTCCCCGTTTAAACCAACAGCACGTTCAGCTCTGGGAAAAGAGATGGCCATTGGCCGAAAAAAACACACCAAGTATCCGCTCTGATACGTACTCAAATATACACGCATGCACTCAAGGCCTGACGAAGCGCGTTGGCTTATGCTGCTGGCCAGCAGATGTGTTGTAGCGTATATACGTCAGGCATATGCCTAGCAGATGTGTTGTAGCGTATATACGGGTTTTTCAGAACGCAGTGACGCATCCTTGAGAAACTAAAACTGAAACTGCTGACACTAAAGACGTTGACAGGACTTCGCCCAAGCATTACCCACAGCGGACAGGGCTGTGATGAGAGACACAGAGAGATACGGAGAGACAGAGATACAGAGAGACACAGAGAGATACAGAGAGATACAGAGAGACACAGAGATACAGAAAGAGACACAGAGAGATACAGAGAGACACAGAGAGATACAGAAAGGCACAGAGAGATACAGACACCTGCATTATTCACAGCGGACAATGCTGTGATGAGAGACACAGAGAGACACAGACACATGCATTACTCACAGCGGCGTAGACTTCCTGCCAGGTAGCGCCACTCTGCACGTTGACGGAGCCCGGGTCGTTGGATGTGGTGACGGTGCTGGCCGTCACTGCCTTCAGGCCCGACACGTCGATCACAAAGCCTCCATCGTTACTTAGTCTGTGGAGACGACAAAGCGTACCTTTGGTGTTCGTGGGGAGGGGGGAGGGGGGGGGGCTGGGGGGCGCGAGCGTGGCGTTGGGGGGGGGGGTTGGGGTTGGGGGGGGTGGGTGTGGGTGGGTGGGATTGTTGGTGTGTGTGTGTGTGTGTGTGTATGTGTCTGTGTCTGTGTGTGTGTCTGTGTGTGTGTCTTGGGGTGTGTATGCGCTTGTATGTACGAGTGTTTGCGTGCGTTTCTGTGAGTAAGTGAGTGAGAGAAAGAAAGAAAGAGAGAGAGGGGGAGAGAAAGTGTGTGTGTGTGTGTGTGTTAAGAGCATGATGCGGGCGTTTACCTGAAAACAACCTTGCGCACGCGCGCGCGCGCGCGCACACACACACACACACACACACACGAATGCACTTCCCCCACCGTCACTCCCATCTCTCCCTCCTCCATCCCCTGTTTTGAATTGTGACCAATGGCCAATCTTCAGTGAAACGTTTTCAGTTTCAGTGTGTCTCTCGTCTGTGTATTTTACATACGCACAATCAATATCTTCCAGTAACTGTCAAATCTGAGAGCATAGGCTATAATCATTACCTTCCAGTATAGTGATATGAGGGCATTGCCTATAATCTTTACCTTCCAGTATAGTAATACCTGAGGGCATTGACTATAATCTTTACCTTTCAGTATAGTAATATCTGAGGGCATTGGCTATAATCATTACCTTCCAGTATAGTAATATCTGAGGGCATTGCCTATAATCTTTACCTTCCAGTATAGTGATATCTGAGGGCATTGGCTATAATCTTTACCTTCCAGTATAGTGATATCTAAGGGCATTGGCTATAATCATTACCTTCCAGTATAGTGATGTGTGAGGACATTAATTATAATCTTTAATTTCCAGTATAGTAATATCTGAGGGCATTGGCTATAATCTTTACCTTCCAGTATAGTAATATTTGAGGGCATTGGCTATAATCTTTACCTTCCAGTATAGTAACACTTGAGTGCACTGGTTATAATGATTACCTTACAGTATAGTCACATATGAGGGCATTGTGTATAAGCATTACATCCCACTATAGTCATATTAATTTTGAGGGCATTGATTTTCGTCATTACCTTCCAAAGTAGTCATATTTGAGGGCATTGGCGGCACGCACTGACAGCAGAAGGTGGAACTTTCTGGCAAACAGCACCCCTTTCTGCACGTCATCCACTGACAGCGCCAGCAGCACGAGACCCGGATGTTTCGTCATGCGCTCATTTGCATACAGGATGTTGTCTCGGTAATTCTGGAGGACACAGAGGGTGGTGATGGAGGGGGGTGTCAGTTATTCAACATGTACAACGAATGTCGCAAGCATGCAGACAAGGCTGCTTTATGTTTGTTTGTTTGTTTGTTTTTTTTCCTGTCCTAATCACGACAATGCCAGGGCATTAATTTCAAGCACAAAATGTCGATTTGGATTGTTCAAGAAAGTGGTTGTGGACACGGACTATCATACATGCTGACTATCATACATAATATCATACATACTATTGTACACACTATCATATATACAGTCACACATACTATCAAACATATTATCATACATACTGACAATCATACACACGATCATGCATACTTACTATCATACATATCATCATACATACTGACTAGCACACACACTACTGCCATATGTACTATCAAACATACATACTATCAAACACACTGACTATCATATGTACTATAATACATACATACATACATACATACATACATACACACTATCATATATACGATTATACATACTATCTTATATACTATCATACATGCTGACCATCATACTGACCATCATACACAATGGCCATCATACACACTGTCATACATACTGACCACCATACACACTGACACACACACTCTGACTATCATACATACTGACCACCATACACACTGACACACACACTCTATCATACATACAGACCACCATACACACTGACACACACTCTAAGATAAGATAAGATAAGATAAGATAAGATAAGATAAGAATAACTTTATTATCTCCAACTGGAGAAATTTGGTCAGGTGCATTATCACAACATAGACAAGTAAACAACATGGGGACCATAACTGTAAAAGCCAACAACAGCCCCTACAAATATTACGAAGATACAAATGTAAAAAATATCACATACATCGTTTCATACATACATCCACACACTGCAGGTAATAACTAGTATTCTTAATGTAAAAACAGAAAGAATTAAGAAACATTATTTGAATATAATTATAAACATAGCCTACTATACTGCACATTGATTATAATAGACAGATAAGAATAAAGATGAATTGCGGAAAACCACAACCAGATAATCAGCACACACCCGCACCGCACCCCCCCCCCCCCCCCCCCACCCCACCCCACACACGCGGATAACTTGATTAAACAAGAGTAATAAACATATGTTCTCAAATAAAAGCATTTCACATATTCGCTTTTAAAAACATTGCAATTAATTATTACATCGTAATTATTAAACAGAAATATATTTAGAATATGGACGTTAGCATTAGACATATTCATTGGACATTCATCCTGCATATTGCACATTATTCTTCCTACATATTGCACATTCATTATAACCAATTGTCACGTTTTAAGCTCAGTAAACACACACACACACACACACACACACACACACACACACACACACACACACACACACACACACACACACACACACCACAACTAGAACAAGGTGCAGCCTATCATGCACGGACTTTCACACGTCTCACATGAGAGTGCGCGCGCGCACACACACACACACAGTTCTCAAGAATTTAAAAGGTGGATTGAACGTGGAATAAAAGTCTTCAGAGCTCTGGATTTCAACTTAAAAGTTCTGTAGCGTCGTCCTGATGGCAATAGCTCATAATACTTTGCTAAAATATGGGTGTCGTCAGTTGCTATCTGCCTGCTTTTTTTAACCACTCGACTTTCATACAGCTCTTGCATACTAGCTTGTTTCACTCCCACAATTTTACTGCATACACTCATGACATCGTTCAAAACACGCTTACTCCTCACTCCCAAACTTCCATACCAGCACATAAATGAAACTGTAAGCACAGACTCGATACAACATCGATAATAACTTTGAAGAATATTTGAATTTATACCAACATTTCTAAGCTTCTGTAAACAAAAAATTCTAGATTGACATTTCTTATGAATGGAATCAACATTTCTGTCAAAAGTCAGCTTATTGTCTAAGATGGTCCCTAAATATCTATATTCATTGACCCTCTCCACTGTTTGACCATCAATAACAAGGTCAGCTACAGGCAAGGGGTCTTTCCGAAAATCTATTAACATTTCTTTTGTTTTCAATACGTTGAGATCCAGATAGTTTTTCTCACACCAGGAACAGAACTTTTTAATTTCACTGAAATAAATAGCATCAGAGTTGGACAGATCTTCAATTGCTGAATCATCAGAATATTTTATGACAGGAGTTTCCTCCGTGCCTCTGCAGTCATTTGTGTACAGTGTAAAAAGAACAGGGGACAGCACTGTACCTTGGGGTATCATACATACTGACCACCATACACACTGACACACACACATCCTGACTATCATACATACTGACCACCATACACACTGACACACACACTCTATCATACATACAGACCACCATACACACTGACACACACACACTGACTATCATACATACTGACCACCATACACACTGACACACACACACACACTGACTATCATACATACTGACCACCATACACACTGACACACACACACACACTCTGACTATCATACATACAGACCACCATACACACTGACACACACAGACTGACTATCATACATACTGACCACCATACACACTGACACACACACACACACACTCTGACTATCATACATACTGACCCCCATACACACTGACACACACACATCCTGACTCTCATACATACTGACCACCATACACACTGACACACACACACTCTGACTATCATACATACTGACCACCATACACACTGACACACACTCTATCATACATACTGACCACCATACACACTGACACACACTCTATCATACATACTGACCACCATACACACTGACACACACACATCCTGACTATCATACATACTGACCACCATACACACTGACACACACTCTGACTATCATACATACTGACCACCATACACACTGACACACACACTCTGACTATCATACATACTGACCACCATACACACTGACACACACACACTCTGACCACCATACCTGGGAAGAGGGCTGCAGTACAGACCCCGCCGTGACTTTGTCCAGGTGAGCGATGTCCTCGTTAGAGGGCCAGCAAGTTGTCCCGGGGTAACATCTGCTGGGGTAGGTCCTTTTCTGCCGCCCCGCCTCCGCTGCCGCCCATACTGCCAGCAGCAGTGTCACTGCTGCCACCACCCTGACACACACACACACACACACACACACACACACACACACACACACACACACACACAAAACACACACACACCACGATCACAGTTGTACAAATCTACTCGTTCACAAACTCTGGACAACTTCTTGGAGGTTGGGTTTTTCTTCTTCTTCTTCTTCTTCTTCTTTTGCAGAGCTATCAAGGCGTGAAGAAGAACAGCTATCAAGACGTGAAGAAGAACAGCTATCAAGACGTGAACAAGAACAGCTATCAAGGCGTGAAGAAGAACAGCGCAAAAGGCTGAGAAAAAGAAGACCACGACAATAACTGTGACGACTACGGCGACTGACGACAAAAATGAAGAAGGAAGATCAAGAAGATGAAAAGGAAAGTGGACGACGAAGACGACAACAACAACAACGACGACGACGACGCCAAAGAAGAAGAAGAAAAAGGAAAAGAAGAAGAAGAAACAGGTGAGATGTGGGGAGGTAACAAAAAGTAAAAGGAAATGAGGAAAAAATCACTGTAGAAAGGACAAATAAAAAAACAAAGGTTGTATGGCTAATTGGTGGCCATCTCTATTAATTAGATTAATATTTATGAAACAATTGGGAAATTAAAAAGACAAGGGACTGGACACAACGGTACAGGAAGAAAGGAGAACAGAAAGAGGAAACACAGAATACAGAAAGAAGAATGAAAGAAAGCAGGAGGTCGAGTCAGACATAAGTAGAAAGAAACAATGAAAGGAAGGACGGGAGGAAGGGAGGGAGGAGAAAGAAAGAAAGCAGGAGGTGGGGTCAGACATAAGTAGAAAGAAACAATGACAGAAAGAACGGGAGGAAGGGAGGAAGACAGGGAGGAAGGGAAGAAGACAGGGAGGAGAAAGAAAGAAAGCAGGAGGTGGAGCCAGACATAAGTAGAAAGAAACAATGAAAGGAAGGACGGGAGGAAGGGAGTAAGACAGGGAGGAAGACAGGGAGGAGAAAGAAAGAAAGCAGGAGGTGGAGTCAGACAGAAGTAGAAAGAAACAATGAAAGGAAGGACGGGAGGAAAGGAGGAAGACAGGGAGGAGAAAGAAGGAAAGCAGGAGGTGGAGTCAGACAGAAGTAGAAAGAAACAATGACAGGAAGGACGGGAGGAAGGGAGGAAGACAGGGAGGAGAATGAACGAAACAAAAATGGAGACGAGACAAATTTCACAACCATCTGGATATCAATGGTGTTTGCAGGGGAGTTAGGACATTCGAACTGACACACACAAAGTTCTTTGAAAAGCAATGAATGTCCAGAAATCATGCTTTTTGTGTCACTTTCTTGTCAAAATCATTAGTACTGGTTTAATTACTGGGAGTAAGATATGTAAAACCAGTGACGAAAAGGACATAATTCTTTTTTTAATCTGGAATTGAATATAAAGGGCGATAATCTGAAAAGAGAGTCATCTTTCAAAAAAAAAAAAAAAAAAGTTCCCAGTCCAGTTTTTGGCCTGGCAGAGTTCTTCCCTGTACAAGTCCAACCAAGACAGAAGGGTTCATATCAGCGGCCTTTTTCTGGCACTTTGGCACTGCTTTGAAACTTTCACGCTCCTTTCAGTCGATTAAGTAAATCGTGGGGTTTTTGTTGTTTTTTCAGCTAATTTCACGAAACAATACTATTCAATACACAATTGTTCATGATTTTGCAGTATGCACATTGACAGATAACACCACAACTGCTACCACTGCAATTACAACGACATACTATTCACTATCATCGTTATCACCATCGTAAGATAAATTGTTTATAATTGAAGGTGCAGACTTAAATGAAAAGTAAAAGTGAAAAACAAATAACTGACCTCATATTTCTTGTCACCTCCCGTCAGTCCCCTGAGAAGAAATAAAACACCACAGGTTGTTCCTTCAGGACTGTATGACGAAGGGTTTTGCTGAGGTCAACTGCACGGCTGACTTACCCTTTAGCAAAACGAAGGCCTCCACAAGTTTGTTTGCAGGAACACTAATAGGGCCAGGCAGTTGGACCGGTTCCACCACCACCCTCTCTGTCTCTGTCTCTCTCTCTGTCTCTCTCTGTCTCTGTCTCTGTCTCTGTCTCTGTCTCTCTCTCTCTCTCTCTCTCTCTCTCTCTCTCTCTCTCTCTCTCTCTCTCTCTCTCCTCCAAGCCTGGTCGGGGGTGTCAGTACAATAATATCCTTCCAGTGTTTTCTTGGAGACATATGCGAAAGACAGGTCTCTCTGTCTGTCTGTCGGTCGGTCGGTCTGTCTGTCTGTCTGTTTGTTTGTCTCTCCCTCTTTCTTAGCCTGGTCGGGGGTGTCATTAAATTTTCTGAAATGTCCTTCCAGAGTATTCTTGGAGACATATGTGAAAGACGGGTCTGTCTGTCTGTCTGTCTGTCTGTCTGTCTCTGTCTCTGTCTCTGTCTCTGTCTCTGTCTCTCTCTCTCTCTCTCTCTCTCTCATTAACCCTGGTCGAGGGTGTCATTTCTGAAATGTCCTTCTTGGAGACATAAGTGAAAGACGGCTGGCCTTCTCCCGCCCTCCCTCTCCCTCATCCCTCCCTCCCTCTCCCTCCCTCCCTCTCCCTCATCCCTCCCTCTCCCTCATCCTTCCCTCCCTCTCCCTCCCTCCCTCCCTCTCCCTCATCCCTCCCTCTCCCTCCCTCCCTCATCCCTCCCTCCCTCCCTCTCCCTCCCTCCTTCTCCCTCATCCCTCCCTCCCTCATCCCTCCCTCTCCCTCATCCCTCTCTCCCTCTCCCTCATCCCTTCCCCCCTCTCCCTCATCCCTTCCCCCCTCTCCCTCATCCCTCCCTCTCCCTCATCCCTCTCTCCCTCTCCCTCATCCCTTCCCCCCTCTCCCTCATCTCTCTCTCCCTCTCCCTCATCCCTCCCTCTCCCTCACCCCCCCCCCCCTCTCTCAATGTCTGTCTGTCTATCTGTCTGTCGGTCTGTATGTTGTGTTGTTTGAACTCCACCAAAGGCATGTACACATTAATTTTCTTCATCGGTCGAACTCAGCCTGTCACCATGACCAGTTCCAGTTCTCCCTTATAGTCCATCAGCCAGCAGGTTAATCGGTACCACTCATAGTGGCAAGTGTTATCATATATTTTTGGAATCGTCTATGTCCCTAGATGTCAGAAAATCATTATAATGTCGTAAACGTGGCAGCTTTCTGCCTGTTATCACGTGATTTCTAACCCCACCCAACCGCGTCGAGAACGCGCACCGTGATCAAGCTCTGTTCTCCCAGAGCCTTAGCCATTGAAGATAGAAAAATCATTATTAACAAAAAAGATGTATGATAGCATGCTAAACAACTTTTGTTCTTATAAGTATATCCAATTATTATTTGTTCGTGAAATTTAGTGGCGTTTTGAGGATTTCATGACACATTCACACAAAATTCGGCATGTCGTCTTTTGTCAAAGCTAAATCGTTAGGTATAGGAAGACACTTTATGAACAAAACGAAGCGCATGGGACTTGTGAACAACTTTTATTCTCATAAAACTATCAAAATGTTGATCGTTTTGGGAAAGTAATCACTTTTGTGAGTGTCATCGAAGATTACGCAACACGACAAAATTCTAAGTTTGTGTTCTGCTCTGCCTAAATGGTTGCAACGAATAAAAGTACTTACTAAAGAAGAAGATGTAGAATAGCACGCAAAACAACTTTTGTTCTTATACACTTATCAAAATATTATTTTGTTCATGAAATGTAGTGCCGTTTTGAGGATTTCATGACAAAATTCACACAAAATGCGGCACTTCGTCTTTTGTAAAGGCTACCTAGTAAGATATAGGAAGACATATTTAGAAGCAAAACGAAGCGCAAGGGACTTGTGAACAACTTTTATTCTCATAAAACTATAAAAATGTTAATCGTTTCGGAAAAATCATGGCTTTTGTGAGTTTCATCAAAAATTATGCAACACGATAAAATGCTCAGTTTGTCCAAGTCGGTGAGCGCGAGGGAGAATGTGTCGCTACTGTACAGCGCCACCCATTTTTTCTAATTTTTTTTCCCGCGTGCAGTTTTGATTTGTTTTTCCTATCGAAGTGGATTTTTCTACAGAATTTTGCCAGGAACAGCCTTTTTGTTGCCGTGGGTTCTTTTACGTGCGCTAAGTGCATGCTGCACACGGGACCTCGGTTTATCGTCTCATCCGAATGACTAGCGTCCAGATCACCACTCAAGGTCTAGTGGAGGGGGGAGTGAAATATCGGCGGCTGAGACGTGATTCGAACCAGCGCGCTCAGATTCTCTCGCTTCCAAGGCGGACGCATTACCTCTAGGTCATCAGTTTCTTTCAAGAAATGCTCTTGATGATGGTTTTGAAATGTAGCATGTTTGTTGCCAAGGTGAGTCGTAAAGATTTTTTTTTTTGGGGGGGGTGGGGGGTTTCATCATCATCATCAGTAGTAGTAGCATCATTACTATTCTAGAAGTTGTATCAATACTATTCGTAGAAGTAGTGGTGGTGGTAGTAGTAGTAGTAGCATTATTATTATTATCATTATTATTGTTGTTGTCAACATCATTGTTATTGTTGTTGTTATTGTTCGTATCATTATTAGCATTGTTATTAGCATTAGCATAATTATTATCAATAGGATCATTAGTATCAGCATTAGCAATAGTGCCAGTGCTACTGCTGCTATTGCTACAACTATACCGGGTACCATGTTCAAAATTATGATCTTGTCGACCGCAGCGCGAAATTGTGGGGGGCGGAGAATATCCGTAAGAGTGACTGCATGGTGGTGGGGATGTGGGGGAGGGGACAGGGGGGTGGGGTGGGGGGACAAGATGAGGGTGTGGCCTGTTTTCGTTTGTCATCCGGTCCAGTTCACCAGGTGGCACTTGTAGTGGCTTGTGAAATGTGTGGCACGGTCCTCGCCTGAAAACTCACTGTCTTTTCGTTTCTTTTCTTTTTAAACTTTGTTGCTGGCCTTAGAAGTCAGACTCGTCTGCTGTTGTTGTTGTTTTTTTGGGGGGGTGTAGTTTTTTTGTTTTTTGTTGTTGTTTTTTAGGGGGTGGGGGATGAGGGGGGGTGGTATTGTGTTTTTTCAAAGAATTTAAAGTTTACGTTCTCACTGCTTGCATTGATCACTTTTGTTTTTGATTGGTTGCCATTCACTATCGTGACAGTTTTCAACGCTGTGGTTTATAAATTAACTTTAATCAGTTAGCCAGTCGGTTGGTTGCTTGGTCGATTGTTGGGTGGTTAGTTGGTTGGTTGGTTGGTTGGTTTGGTGCTTGGTACTTTTATTTGTTCGTACTTTCTTCTATATACATGCATACATACATACATATAAAGAGATATGTAGGTAGATAGATAGATAACCATGTTTATTCATCAGTTAAAAATTTCATTTAAAACAAGCAGAAAGACAAATGAGCAGGTGGATTGGTTGGTCAGTCGCTCAGTTAATCGATGGTAAGACTGACTGACCGATCAGTTGGTCGAACGGTTGGTATGTTTGGTTCATTGATTGGTTGATCAATCGAACGATTAGTCCATCGATTCAGGAATGAAGAAGCGTTCATGGTGAAGTCTTGTCTCAGACTTTGCCAACGTCCTGCATACGTACTGTGTGACGTACCACAGACAGACAGACTGACGGACAGACTGATGTTGTCATCATGCAGCTGTACAACTTTAGTTTCAGTTTCAGTTTCAGTAGCTCAAGGAGGCGTCACTGCGTTCGGACAAATCCATATACGCTACACCACATCTGCCAAGCAGATGCCTGACCAGCAGCGTAACCCAACGCGCTTAGTCAGGCCTTGAGAAAAAAAGGGTGAATAAATAATAGATAAGCTTACATAAATAAATAAATAATAATTATAATATAAAAAAAAAGGTTTAGTGACATGGGATACAGGTCAGAACTATAATGACTATAATGGTAAACAAATCTAAACAAAATGGAACAGAGAAGATAAAAAGACTTGGGGTCAACAATAAGAGACAAGAAGAAGGAAGAATTTTGTTTAATGTCCCGTCACACATACTGGTGATTGAAGACATTTGGTTAAATAATTCGTGAATACATTTGAGTTTTATCGGTTAGAAGGGGTGGGAGATGTGAATGAATGGAGAGTTGGGGGAAACTGGGCAAATAAGGGTGAAATGAGGGTGAAATTTTGAAAAAAAAAAAAAAGAGACAAGAGACACTTTGACACCGTGACACTTTTCAATCTTTTTTTTTATTTATTCCCCCTTCTTTATCTTTTCGTTAAGGTCCATGGGACATTATCATCTTTCTAGTCGTTCGACTCAAAAAAAAAAAAAAAAAAAAAAATTTGAACACTACAAGAATACATTCCATCCAGACCGAATGACAGACAGGCAGTGTTGCAAGTCAAACGACTGACCAGAACTGACCAGGCAGCTATACACGCTGGGCCCAAACAGGACAGAGCGAGGTGTGTTTGCAGAAGGGCTTAATACAGGGTGTTGTGTGTGTGTGTGTGTCTCACTGTCTCTCTTTCTGTCTCTGTCTCTCTCTGTGTCTCTCTCTCTGTCTCTCTCTTTTTGTCTCTTTCTGTCTCTGTGTGTGTGTCTCTCTCTGTCTCTCTCTCTGTCTCTCTATGTCTCTGACCTTTTTGTAGGCAATGACAGTAAACGATTTCAAGTTTCCAGTTTCAGTTTCTCTATGTCTCTCTCTCTGTGTCTGTCTCTCTCTCTTTGTGTGTCTGTCTCTCCCTCTCTGTCTCCTCTCTCTGTGTCTCCGCTCTCTGTGTGTCCCTCTCTCTTTGTCTCTGTCTCTGTGTGTCCCTCTCTCTTTGTCTCTGTCTCTGTGTGTCCCTCTCTCTTTGTCTCTGTCTCTGTGTGTCCCTCTCTCTTTGTCTCCGCTCTCTGTGTGTCCCTCTCTCTTTGTCTCTGTCTCTGTGTGTCCCTCTCTCTTTGTCTCTGTCTCTGTGTGTCCCTCTCTCTTTGTCTCTGTCTCTGTGTGTCCCTCTCTCTGTGTCTCCGCTCTCTGTGTGTCCCTCTCTCTGTGTCTCCGCTCTCTGTGTGTCCCTCTCTCTTTGTCTCTGTCTCTGTGTGTCCCTCTCTCTTTGTCTCTGTCTCTGTGTGTCCCTCTCTCTGTGTCTCCGCTCTCTGTGTGTCCCTCTCTCTTTGTCTCTGTCTCTGTGTGTCCCTCTCTCTGTGTCTCCGCTCTCTGTGTGTCCCTCTCTCTTTGTCTCTGTCTCTGTCTTCACTTTCCACCAGAACTAACTCCCCGAGATTCCCCCACTCTCACTACTCCCCCCCCCCCCCCCAAACCCCCCTCGCCTTCTCTCCCCAAGTCAGGCAGACAGATCTGCATACATGTACACAGGGGATAGAGATGTGGGTGTGTTGTATGCTTTTGAGGGTTTTTTTTTTCCTTGTGTGGGTGGGTGGGTGGGTGGTGGAGGAGTGAAGTGGGTGAGGGGTTGGGGGAGGGTGGGGTGGGAGGGTTGAAGCTGTGTGTGTGTGTATAGTCATTTACCTCCAGAGGCACACTCAGGGCTGGCATAACTGGCATGGCTGGTTGGTTGGTCTTACTGTCGGTTCATTTATAGATTTATAGTCTGTCCACATACCTGTTCCTGACTCTCGGCTTTAAACCGAAACGCTGTATGTGTGTGTGTGTGTGTGTGTGTTGTCATTTATAACATCGTTGGGCAACTTAATAATGTGAAAGGAGAAAAAGAATGAGAGCAAAATTGATCATTAAAAAAAAAAAGAAAGAAGAGAAATGTGATACTTACAACACACAAACATTTTACAATCAACATCAAACTACACACATGACTAACCAGCTTCAATAACAAGAGTACAACTTGAAAAAAACATGTTCATTTACAGTTATCAAATTTACATCTGCTCTTAAAACTGCAGGGTGAGTGCAAAGAGTGGTGGTGGTTGTGGTGGAGGTGGTGGTGGTGGTGTGTGCTTTGTGAAGAAACAGGGGGCGTGGGGGGGTAGGTGGGTGTGGCCCTATCGGTGTTTTGGGGGCAACATGCCTTGAACGGGTAGAACCTGTTATGGGTAGGTGTGACATGTCATGTGCTTACCCTGTTAACCCCTCTGGCCTCTGGTGGGCAGTGCTGGTTAACCACAAGCACACACACACACACACACACACACACACACATATGCACACCTACCTGCACTATGTGTACACACACACACACACACATATGCACACCTACCTGCACTATGTGTAAACACACACACACACACACACATATGCACACCTACCTGCACTATGTGTACACACACACACATTCACACACACACATGTGCACACCTGCACTATGTGTACACACACACACACACACACATTCACATGCATACACACACACACATGCACATACACGCCTACAAATGCACACATATGCACATTAGCGTACATGCATGCATGTGTGGGCATATGCACGCACACACGCACACGCACACACACACCTCCATCACATAAACCAATCAATTTCACACAAACAGCTCAATATCTATCAATATCATTTAATTTTGATTTTGATATACATGATCACATGCCAGTAAATATATATTTCACTTGATGTATATACACATTACGCATATGCAAGGTGGAGATACAAATATATAAATGCCTTTTAATATATGACACAAGAAATGGACGGAATGCAATCAGAAGCAAGTACGGTGTGGGATTTCAAGTTATGGACCCAGTGACAAATGCTGAGGTTTTTCTGATACCCACATCAACTTCCACCTCCATGTCTTAATCCCATTCCCAAGCCATGATTCATTCAACAAAATCCTAAAATAAAACAACATTCACTTTAAGAAGAAGTCTTGATGGACAAAAAATAAAAACAGGTGGTTAAATAATGGTATACATTAGCATCACATGGACAAAACTGACTATGAACGAGTGAGACAAAAATGACAAAATGTTTTCGATTATTGCAAATGCATCCTAAATACTCACATTATGGGAATGTGTAAATAAAGTGCAACTTTTTTCAGTGCTACAACGTACAGCGTTATCTAGAAACAAACATAAGATAGATTTGACAAGTTAGGATTTAACCCAACTCAATTTTTTTCATTATACATAACTGAACAAAGTGAACCCAATTTCTGTGCAAGGTTGTTGCTACATCTTTGTTTACAGCTGTGTTCCATACATACTCAATAAAATTCAAGTGCTCACCAGGTCTACATTAAAGATGGTGATAAATACCCCACACTTAATAAAGAAAAATCCACATATGAACAAATGAAAAGTTCTCATTTTGTTCCAAGCATACTATGCAAAATTCAAGTGCTCTGTTTATAAAAATGCAACTGACAAAAAAAAAAGAAACAAAAGAATCCAATCACAAATGGTACGGACAAAATGATGACAGAAACCATCACGGAAGATGAAAAGATAAAGGTAGTGGGAAAAAAAAAAGTATACTGATATTTGAATGGCGAGCTACATGCATGAAAACGAACATATATATTGCTTTTCACAGAACATACTTTACTTGATAATCACATCACCTGAATGCATCATTATTCATCATACATTTCATAACAAAACAAATCACATGTTCATAAAATGCATCATTTTTCATCATATATTTCATAACAAAACAAATCACATGTTCATAAAATGCATACTTATTCAAAGAAAATGCACACTGTTCAGATTGTAAAACATCAGATTTAGTGCTGAGATAAGCACACTGATGATGGACATTTCACCATCAGTCAATACCACAAGATTTAAAAAAGGACTTTTATTCAGCTTTTAAAAAACACAATAAAAAAATTTTAAAAAGCAGTTGGTCGCATATCACATTTGCTTTGAAGATAACGTGTGGGACGGTCGCTTCAAACATATCACAGAATTACAAAAAATATGTATTCTGAAAAATGACTTCCAAGACAATGTTAATATTAATCACATTAACCTGGACAGCACAGACTTCAGTCAGTCTTTAAGCCATTCAATTATCTTCAGTCAATGACAGCACAGACTTCAGTCAGTCTTTAAGCCATTCAATTATCTTCAGTCAATCTCTTCTTTTCCACTCCACTTTTTTTTTCTTTCTTATGAAAATCCATGCTTCACAAAAAAAAAATCACTCACTTTCTTTTATATTCGTATTTCTCAAACTGAGATTCTTTTAACAATAATTTCATAAAATCAGATCTGTGGTTGGTTTTTGTTTATTTCTTTGTTCGTTTGTTTTTTTTAGAGTGAACAAAATGTTCCCATGGTTTTTTTTTAGAGTGAACAAAATATTGCCAAACACACCTCAATCATCCATGTTATTCAAAAACATCATATTTCTCACCTCTGGTTATTGTTTTCAAGACGTGTCGTCTTTTCACTGTTAGCCGCGCGAAATTTGGCCAAGCAGAGCAAACCGATAGGTCTAGTTTGCATCAGTTTGACATGGTACAGTATATGACACCAAATATTGTTTTCTGTACTAACCAATGCAACAAGTTTCTCACATTCTTCTTTTTTCTTTCTTTGCTGCCCCCTGATCCATACCTCTTCAGTGGTACTTCACCCTCATCACTCACTCACCTTATTCTCCCACTCTTCATCAGCAGTGGACATACCAAACTCCTACATGTGTGACCTGGCAATGTAAATGAAAGGCCCGCTCTGTTACCACAAGCTCCGTTTCACATGCATATACATCACCCTCCCAAGGCTGTCCATGAACATGGAGCCAAAAACTTTTATCCGAAAATTTTTCATGCTTTCATAATTCAAATGCTTCACCTACACTGAAGACTCTTTTATTACACAAATGTTTCACCAACACTGTAAACTCTCACTACACAAATGCTTCACCTACACTGTAGACTCTCAATACACAAATGCTTCACCTACACTGAAGACTTTTTCATTACACAAATGCTTCACCTACACTGTAGATTCTTTCCTAACACAAATGCTTCACCTACACTGAAGACTCTTTCATTACACAAATGCTTCACCTACACTGAAGACTCTTTCATTACACAAATGCTTCAAATACACTGAAGATTCTTGTACAAATGCTCAAATCTGAGGACTTGATTAAAATTTCATCAATAATTTTCAAAATCAAACTGGAGCAAAACCGACCTGGCTGCAGTAAGAATAATATCAACTCCCTTAACCCCATTGCACTCAATCCAAACTCTCCTCTACATCTAGGACTTGGCTACAGCTTCAGGTTTTTCTACTTCATAACAGCAAACACAAATTCTGGTAAAAAAAAATAAATAAATAAAAAATCACACACCGATTTGCGAAAAATAAATATGCACGTGAACTTCCAGACTTAACAGACAACACCCCTCATTGCTGAAGTATTGAGGAGACTGACGCTACTGACATCAAAGCATGATTTCTGGGAAAAGTGTTCCACAAAATATCAGTGCAAAAAAGGGATGTTCCTGCATCTCCTTCCAACCCACATTTAAGTGCCATTCTATGCCAAAGTGCCATTGTGTGCCAAAATGCCGTTCTGTGCCAAAAGTGAAGCAAACCACATGATAGTGCATGTGCATTTCTCCGCCTGATCCCTTGTTGACAAGAGTCCAGGAGAGAACGCACTCTGCTTCAAAGCGTGCTCCCAGGATTCGTTTTTTTGGGTTGGTTTTTTTTTGTTTTGTTTTTTTGCTGGTTAAGGTGTGGGGGAGGGGGGTCACTTTTCTCCCCACCCCCACCCACTGTGCTGTTCACAAGATGAACTCAAACCACGCAAATTTCACACTCCACCGTCCACCCCTCCCATGTGAAAATCTCCCAACAAAACAATCAAAACTTTGGGAGAACTTACATGACAACTGGGGACGGCTACAACCTTATATCACTGCTATGAGAAATGTAGGAGCAAGCGATAAACGATGACAATAATGGTTCACATCTACTGCACCTTGAAAACTGCAGTCAGCTGCAACTTTATGAAGAATCATTTCTATGAGAAATGTTGGAGCAGGCAATAAAGATGATAATAATCGTTTAAACCGATCGCGTCTT
Organism: Babylonia areolata; assembly: GCF_041734735.1. Classification (NCBI taxonomy): domain Eukaryota; kingdom Metazoa; phylum Mollusca; class Gastropoda; order Neogastropoda; family Buccinidae; genus Babylonia; species Babylonia areolata. The sequence goes on along the minus strand of NC_134886.1, from coordinate 24,065,129 downwards.
TCATCATGTACATGACTGAATTTAAGGACTAGCATCACTTTACATTGACATTATACCCCCACACCCCACACCTCCTGAGAAAACGTTCAACTTCAGAATACCTGTCCTTTTTCTCTCTTTTTTATTTTTTTTTTTTTTTTTAGGAAAAGAAATCTGAAGAAAAATGTACTAACATAACAAGCAAGAAACGAAATAAAGAAAGTAAGGCAAAGAAAAGGAAGAAGAAAACAAAACACAGACACAATATAATCAAACACCAAAAAATAAAACAGACACAATATAATCAAACACCAAAAATAAAACACAGACACAATATAATCAAACACCAAAAATAAAACACAGACACAATATAATCAAACACCAAAAATAAAACAAACACCAAAAATAAAACAGACACAATATAATCAAACACCAAAAATAAAACACAGACACAATATAATCAAACACCAAAAATAAAACACAGACACAATATAATCAAACACCAAAAATAAAACACAGACACAATATAATCAAACACCAAAAATAAAACAGACACAATATAATCAAACACCAAAAATAAAACAGACACAATATAACCAAACACCCAAAATAAAACACAGACACAATATAATCAAACACCAAAAATAAAACACAGACACAATATAATCAAACACCCAAAATAAAACACAGACACAATATAATCAAACACCAAAAATAAAACAAACACAATATAATCAAACACCAAAAATAAAACACAGACACAATATAATCAAATACCAAAAATAAAACAGACACAATATAATCAAACACCAAAAATAAAACAGACACAATATAATCAAACACCAAAAATAAAACAGACACAATATAATCAAACACCAAAAATAAAACAAACACAATATAATCAAACACCAAAAATAAAACACAGACACCACAGAGAGAGGGAAAGAAGGGAGAAAAATTATCTTTGTACCACAATAACACTTCCCCTTTTTAAGTGAGTGTGGGGTGAGATGGGGGAGGGGAGGGCATATCTGGGTACTTCTGAGACTGTCTGCAACTTTCATAATAAATCAAAGTGCATAACTGGGCACTTCTAAGACTGTCTGCAACTTTCATAAAAAATCAAAGTACATAACTGGGTACTTCTGAGACTGTCTGCAACTTTCATAATAAATCAAAGTGCTAAGATTCCCACTCTACCAGACTTCCACACTTTGAACCAGAGAAATCTATTTTTCACAAGCATAGTTCACAGGTAAAGGCACTATAATTCCCTTACAACTTGGTGAACAAAACAAAAAAGTGGCTCTTACCATCTGCATTATAAAAAAAAAATTATAAATAAATTTTCAGAGATATAAGCTTTTTTTTAAAGCACAAGCACACATGCATGCATGTACACACACACACACACACACACACACACACACACACATATGACTATCTACTGCAAAAATCAGATCATCAAATACCTGTTTAGATTTTCTTCTTTTTCTCTTTTAACTCTGTGATCTTCTGACTAACAATTCGTACCAAAATGATACATTTTAATCAATCATGTTTCAACACTTCATGATGCTGTCACTTTCTGACAGACATTCTGATCAGAAATGGAGGAAAATGTTCGTGAAAAGTTTTACGCAACTGTATCTAAATGCTACAGCTCACATTACTGTACTGCTATTTAAGTAGTATTAGTGAAGATCTGAGCACAGATTCATTTCACCATGTTCCTTTCAAAGCTTTATCTACAATGACCATTCTTTCACAGCTTTATCTACAATGACCATCCTTCACAGCTTTATCTACAATGACCATTCTGTTCTGTATTAGCTGTCAATTTTATTTCATTCATGGAAAACTCGGAAGATAACATGAAAGCAATCAAAAAACATTTTTAACTGAAAAACATACCAGAAGATGAATTTCAAAAATCTACTTTTCTCCACCCTCTACAAAAAACCCATTGCCATGTGCTCTTAAAACTCACAAAAAATACTTGCTTGTTTCTTTGGAAAGAAAGAGATGAAAGAGTTGATACATGCTGAAGGGTAATATCATTACAACACCAATGTTGACAAACAAGTTATCATATTCAATAGTTAAGATGTTCAATATCAATGTTGATGAACATGCTATTATATTCAATGGTCATGATCTTCAACATCAATGTTGATGAACATGCTATTATATTCAATGGTCATGATCTTCAACGCCAATGTTGATGAACATGCTATTATATTCAATGGTCATGAACTTCAACATCAATGTTGCTGAACATGCTATTATATTCAATGGTCATGATCTTCAACATCAATGTTGATGAACATGTTATCATATTCAATGGTCATGATCTTCAACATGGTGTTGGTGTTCTCAGCTGAACATTAATGTTTCTCTTTTTTTGTGAATGGGGTTGTTTTTGTTTTTTTGTTTTTTGTTTTTTTTCTTTTGTTTTGTTTTGTTGGAAATTAAAAGGAATGATACAAGATGATACTATACAATGCTGTACATAATGCCACTGGCACCAGACATCTACAAATGAGACAGACATTTCATAATCATTTATCACCAGTGCCTTTTAGTATGTACAAACTGCACACTGCATAATTTTTTACATGCACTTTTCATTCCACACGAACCATTAAAGAATGTCTAGGCACTTTTTAACATTTTTTTTTTTACTTTATAAACTTGATTATCTTTTACAAGCTCATATTAAGATGCAGACTGATCTGTTAGTAGTTTAGCAGTCTGTCCAAGTCTTTAACGCACTGAACTGTTCAGTGGTCAGCTCCACCACAGGTCTATGCTACTAACATCCAGCCAACCCGGTGAAGGGTCTATTCTAATCAGCAACACATAACTACAGGTGAAGGGACCCAGGCTTTGACACACAACTGAAAGACCTGGAGGAAATTGCACAGTTGTTCTGTGCGGTGCCCCATTGACTCTTCACAGAATTCAGGCAGAAGAAGAACAAGCAGAATGAGACGTCATAACATCTTGAGCTGTGCAATCAGATCAGACTGTGACACCAGACACAGCTGTACAATCAGATCAGACTGTGACACCAGACACAGCTGTACAATCAGATCAGACTGTGACACCAGACACAGCTGTACAATCAGATCAGACTGTGACACCAGACACAGCTGTACAATCAGATCAGACAGTGACACCAGACACAGCTGTACAATCAGATCAGACAGTGACACCAGACACAGCTGTACAATCAGATCACAATCAGATCAGACTGTGACACCAGACACAGCTGTTCAACCCATGGTGACATACGCTGCCACCCTCCATGACAGACATCATGAAAACACACCCTCTATGACGGACATCACCAAAAGACAGCAGATGAGTCAAACGTCCAAAAAAAACTTTGTAGTCACATGTTCCTGAGACAGCAAGCACCCAGTCTGCCCATAGTACCCCCTCAAACTTCATGTCAGTGTCTGTCTGTGTAAAACCCATTTCAAGTTCTCTCACATTTCATAGGCACAAATCCCCTTCAAAACCTTTCAAACAACTACTGGTACATTCTAAACATGTTCACATCCGTTCATATTATTTTCTTTAAGAGGTTTGTTTTATTATCACTAAACTGTTTTGTAAAATGACTTTAACCTTTTGAGCCCTGACCACCACTTTACCGGTGGTGGGAAGGGGTGGCACAATGCCTGGCCACCGGTTGAGTGGTGCATAAACACTTGCGTCATGTTTTGCTGTTGGTTGACTTATATTGAAGAGCCAATCAGAAAAACCGTAATATTCTGATGTCAGCGAACGTAGTACCAACATTGCTGCGCCTTTTCACTGTGTTTTGTGCATGTGCTTTGGATAAAAAAGATCGATTTCTACCATGAAGCATGCAGAGTATCAATCTGACACGCCTCCTTTGATCAACTGATTCTGCATGCTCAGATTCATTTTCAACATCACTATCTGTAGCAAAATCATCCAATTCGAATTCCACCTCACTATCAGAGTAATCACTGTCATACTCTACTTCCGATAAATCATCAAGCATATCAATTACTTACTGCGTTGTGTACAGTTGTTTTCTCGCACGTTTTGTCCCTGATTTCTGCCCTGATGGGCCAGGTTGAGACTCTGCACGCTTCAAGTGTTTACTCACCGCTCAACTGGTAGCTGGGCATTATGTCATTTTTCTCTTGCCACCGGTAAAGCGGTGGTCAAGGCTCAAAGGGCTTAATACCAATTATTTGCAAATTTTGGTTCAGGAGCTCAGGCAGAAGGGTTAAAATTGCTCAGGAACTCAGGGCTCAAAGGGTTAAAATCAGCTCCTTCTCTAGCCATCAGGGTAGACTCTTGAGGCCAGATCAGTGGATTAGACTGATGAGAAGATCAGGCATCTGCCTTTTTTTTCTTTTTTTTTTCTTTTTTCTTTCTTTTTCTTTTTTTTTTCTTTAACAGCACATGTCGAATTTGTGGATTAGTACACAGGCTTTGACATCTTGAAACTGAAACAGAAACATGCCATCAAGCAATCTTTTCATGTTTTCATAAAACTGCAATCACCAAAACCATTATTCACCATTTCTGTACTCTGATAAATTTATATAAAAAATATATATATATAAAAGAAAAGGATCTGTAATTCATTCATTTTGAGTTTTCATACAACTGTGGTTGCATAAATTTGCAAACATCCCTGCTTTGACGGAAACTGTTGTTTCAGTTGTGAGTGTTGTATGCATAAATGCTGAATGCTGTTCCAAAGCATCAGACAGGGTTCAAACACACGTTACTAGCAGAGCATCATCATCAATATCTCTGGCCTGCTCTCCCTCTCCACCCCTCAGCTTCATGCTGGAATCTGGAACGATACATTTCAGGAATGTTTGCAGATTATCGTCACAACAGGTGATGGGGCGGGGGGGTGATTTATTCCTGGGAGGCAGCCAAAGCCGCTCTGCCCAATGTTGCAGAAAATGCAGAAACGGAGCGTGCCTGTACAACCTCCTCCTCCAGTTTATATGCAATGTTAAGCCTATCTCAGTTTCTTTTACATATCAACATTTCTTCTTCAGCTTCAAACCTGCTTCAAAACCTTCCAGACAATTATTACTGGTACTGGTATGGCATGGCATCATTCAATGATCACAAATTCACACCCCAGACATATCCGACTTGAGATTCCTGGAATGAAATTCACCGAGCCTAAAAACAAAGCACATCAAGAAAATTTTACCGGTTTTGTGTTTGAAAGTTCACTGTCATCTACCAACACTCTAATGCAATTACACAAGTCACAAAGAATTCACACTCAATATACTGACTTCTTTTCCAGAAAATAAAACCACAATTGATGCAATTCATCCCAGACATGTGACATAATTAACACAACAGCTTTTCAATAGCACATACTCCATCGTTTTTCCTCCACTCCTTTTCTTTCAGCTTTTCTTTTTTGTGTCTTCTTTCTTTACCTTACACTCTCTTCATTATTCTTTGTTGTGGTGGTGGTCGTGATGACCAGGTCCATGTCACACCTTGGCAATAATGATCCCACCACCGCAAGACACCAACCCCCACACCCTCAAAAAAACCAAAAAAAATCATGCCTCAAACTCATCGGCACCAGTCTCCCCCCCCTCCTCCCCCATCCGCACCACCCCCTTCCTCCCACCACCACCCACAACCCCGTCTCTGTACAGCTTCACCATCAAATCGTCCTCCCCCCCACTCTCCACCGCACCCACCATCCTGCCCCCCTTCTGCCGGTACATGGCCAAACCCTCCCCACCCCCACCACCACCACCACCACCCTTCCCCAGCAGAGTGCTGAACCCCTGGCTGAGGACGGAGGAGGAGTGGAGGTGGTGAAAGTCGGAGGAAGGAAGGGGGAGGGGGGAGGGGTGGTGGAGGGAGGATCCCGGACGGAAGACCAGCTTGCCGTCATCGGCCAGGTCCTGCTCCCAGGTGACGTCCCCGGAGTGACCCAGGTCGCTGGTGACGGTGCCCGTGCTGCCCCCTGTGAAGTTCAGACCTGGGGTGGTGACCAGGCCGTCGTCCTGAAGGTGCTGCTGGTGTTGGTGTGCTTCAACTTGTCTTGCAGCCTGTCAGGTATATAGAAATGTGTGTGTGTGTGTCATGGTACACACAGTACGATGTGTATAGCATGTTATAGACACAGCATCACACACACACACACACACACACACACACTCACATGCGTGTCACGCACGCACGCATGCGTATACACACACACACACACATGCTGAGAAAAAAATGTGTACCACCCCCTCTTCTCTCACTTTTGTGTATCCTTTTCTCCTCCTCACCGTCATCTAACCTCCCTCCTCCCTCTCTCCAAAATACCCTCTCTCTCTCTCCCTCTCTCCACCCCCCCCCTCTCTCTCGCTCTCTCTGTGTCAAAACAACATCAGTTCACTGGTAACCATGTACATCTATCCTTTTACATTATAATGAGTACACAAGTTTTGTGGATAAAAAAGAAAATATCAAAAAATCATGTGCAGTGTTTTTGGACAAACCTTAGAAACAAAAAGTCTGGTTTTTGAGTCTGTTACAGTTAGGTGAATTTGGTCAACCCTTTGAAACAGAAAGTCTGGTTTTTGAGTCTGTTACTGTTAGGTGAATTTGGTCAACCCTTTGAAACAGAAAGTCTGGTTTTGCCTATTACTCTTAAGTGAATTCAGGCAACTGTTTGGAAGAGAAAGTCTGGTTTTGCCTGTTACTTGTTATGTAAATTTGGTCAACAACCCTTTCAAACAAAACACCTGGCTTTTGCCTGTTACAGTTAAGTGAATTCGTCAACCTTTGGAAAAAATAAGACTGGAGTTTTGCCTGTTACTGTTAAGTGAATTCAGTCATGTTAAGTGAGTTCAGTCAACCTTTTGAAACAATAAGACTGGATTCTGCCTGTTACTGTTAAGTGAATTCAGTCAACCTTTTGAAACAATAAGACTGGATTCTGCCTGCTACTGTTAAGTGAGTTCAGTCAATCCTTTGAAACAATAAGACTGGATTCTGCCTGTTACTGTTAAGTGAGTTCAGTCAACCCTCTGAAACAATAAGACTGGATTCTGCCTGCTACTGTCAAGTGAACTGTGCAGGGAAGGGGCACTCTGTGGGGACACAAACACAGTGGGCATGCAGTGAAAACAGCCTGAAAACAAAGTCATCCAGTTTCAGAAACGTTAGGCTGGGTGCTGCATGTTAGAAGTGTTCACTATCGCACAGATCTGCCTGTTGGGTGTCTTGGTTTTGTCAAATGAACCTGTGTGTGTGTGTGTGTGTGTGTGTGTGTGTGTGTGTACACACATGTGCGTGCATGAGTGTGTGTGTCTACAAATGTGTGTGTGTGTGTGTGTGTGTGTGTTGTGTGTGTGTGTGTGTGTGTGTGTGTGTGTGTGTGTGTGTGTGTGTGTGTGTGTGTGTGTGTGTGTGTGTACATGCATGTGTGTGTGCATGTATTAAAAGATTTGTAAGGTATTCAACAGGAAACTCCTAATCATCCTCATGGGTAATGTATTAAAAGATTTGTAAGGTAATCAACAGGTAACTCCTAATCATCCTCATGGGTAATGTATTAAAAGATTTGTAAGGTATTCAAGAGGTAACTCCTAATCATCCTCATGGGTAATGTATTAAAGATTTGTAAGGTATTCAACAGTAAACTCCTAATCATCCTCATGGGTTATGTATTAAAGATTAGTAAGGTATTCAACAGGTAACTCCTAATCATCCTCATGGGTAATGTATTAAAGATTTGTAAGGTATTCAACAGGTAACTCCTAATCATCCTCATGGGTAATGTATTAAAGATTTGTAAGGTATTCAACAGGTAACTCCTAATCATCCTCATGGGTAATGTATTAAAGATTTGTAAGGTATTCAACAGGTAACTCCTAATCATCCTCATGGGTAATGTATTAAAGATTTGTAAAGTATTCAAAAGGTAACTCCTAATCATCCTCAAGGGTAATGTATTAAAGATTTGTAAGGTATTCAAGAGGAAACTCCTAATCATCCTCATGGGTTATGTATTAAAGATCAGTAAGGTATTCAACAGGTAACTCCTAATCATCCTCATGGGTTATGTATTAAAGATCAGTAAGGTATTCAACAGGTAACTCCTAATCATCCTCATGGGTAATGTATTAAAGATTTGTAAGGTATTCAACAGGTAACTCCTAATCATCCTCATGGGTAATGTATTAAAGATTTGTAAGGTATTCAACAGGAAACTCCTAATCATCCTCATGGGTTATGTATTAAAGATCAGTAAGGTATTCAACAGGTAACTCCTAATCATCCTCATGGGTAATGTATTAAAGATTTGTAAGGTATTCAACAGGTAACTCCTAATCATCCTCATGGGTAATGTATTAAAGATTTGTAAGGTATTCAACAGGAAACTCCTAATCATCCTCATGGGTTATGTATTAAAGATTAGTAAGGTATTCAACAGGAAACTCCTAATCATCCTCATGGGTAATGTATTAAAGATTTGTAAGGTATTCAACAGGTAACTCCTAATCATCCTCAAGGAGTAATGTATCAAAGATTAGTAAGGTAATCAACAGGAAACTCCTAATCACCCTCAAGGGATAGTATCAGTGTTAACAGATGTGGAGCAGTGGTTAAGCAAAACGAGACGGATAGACAAGGGTGTGAGGGAGGGGGACAGTCAGTCATGCAGAAAGGACACAGCACAGCGGTGCGAGCATCAGCCAGGCAGACTGCCAGCACCGTCATTACCAACATTTCCCATCCTTCCGCCCCCATGATGACCACGGGGGTGGGGGTGGCACCGGGGGGCACCAAGGGTGACATCTGGAACACCGCCCCATCACACAAACAGCTGTCACGTCTCGGGAGTTTCAACCATGTCCACTTGTCACTTTGTTTCTGCTTTTTACAGTTTCTTCACTCGCCTTTCTTCACCAGCTGACCCACATTCATTTGCTCACACTCTCTCCCTCTCACTCAGTTTTGTTGTTGTTGTTGTTTCTTATCCCACAAGGAGGAAAAAAAGGGAAAGAGAAAAGTCTGTGTGTGTGTGTGTGTGTGTGTGTGTGTGTGTATGAGCATGTGCATTTGTCTCCGTGTGTGTGTCTGTGTCTCTGTGTGTATGTGTGTGACTGCATGTAAGCATGCATACACTGGTAAACAAACACAATTTTTCCAAAAAGTCTCCCCTCCTCCAAAATCACAATATCATCAGGCCCAATACTCTTTCTCTAACCTCTCCTCAGAACCATAGGCTAAAAAATAAAATAACATAAAATGAAAATAAAATAAAAACAGCGGAGCAAAATAAGGGAAAAGACAAGATCACACACAATGAAAAGGGATTTTTTTTTTAGATAATTTTGTAAAAAAAAAATTTTTTTTTTTAAGTCTTGATATGTTGTGCCTTCATCTTTTTTTTCTTTACCTTTTTTCTTTTAGTTTTTACTTTTGTGAAATTTTCAACATGAAAATTAGAAATAAAAGAAATAGATATTTTAATGTTTTGAATGACAAAAAAGAATTGGACCAAACAGCCCAACAAAACCCCAAAGCCTCTCTCCCTACATCCACCTCCACATTGTGCTGCAGGTCTCTGACCATCTCCCCACATCCACCTCCACATTGTGCTGCAGGTCTCTGACCATCTCCCCACATCCACCTCCACATTGTGCTGCAGGTCTCTGACCATCTCCCTACATCCACCTCCACATTGTGCTACCAGTCTCTGACCATCTCCCTACATCCACCTCCACATTGTGCTGCAGGTCTCTGACCATCTCCCTACATCCACCTCCACATTGTGCTGCAGGTCTCTGACCATCTCCCTACATCCACCTCCACATTGTGCTGCAGGTCTCTGACCATCTCCCCACATCCACCTCCACATTGTGCTGCAAGTCTCTGACCAGCCTATCCAAGGGGTGTGTGTGTGTCTGTGTGTTTCTTTTTACCTCTGTGAAGTCTAATATGAAAATTAGAAATAAAAGAAAAAAAGTTATTTAATCTTTAATTTTTTTTTTTTTTTAATATTAATAAAAAATTAAAAAAAACGCTTTCCCCACACACCCCCTCCCACTCCTGATTGTGCTGGAAGTCTCTGACAAGGTATGTTTCTGGGCGCTTAGAAATTAAAGAAATTAGTTTTTTAATCTTTTACTACTTTTTCTTTTAATATTTGTAAAATATATAAATAAATAAAAAATAAATAAATAAAAACAAACACCCAGAGCCGTTCTGCCCACACCCACCTCCCCCTCCCTATTGTGCTGGAAGTCTCTGAGCAAGTGTGAGTTTCTGGGCACTTAGGAATGAAAGAAAAGTTGTTGTTTTTTAATCTTTTGAATATTCTTTTTCAATATTTGATTTTTTTAAATTAAAATAAAATTGAATTTAAAAAAAGCAAGCACCCAGGGCGGCTGTCCCCACACCGTTGTGCTGGAACTCTCTGCCCAGGTGTGTTTCTGGGCGCTTAGAAATAAAAGAAACAAATTATTTTAATCTTTTACATTTTTGTTGTTAATATTCAATATAAAAATAAACAAATCTTCAAACAATATAAAGCAGCTGTCCCGACACACACCTCCCACTCCCTATTGTGCTGGAAGTCTCTGACCAGCCTGTCCAAGGTGTGTTTCTGGGCGCTGAGCGAGTCGGCGCGACGCTGCAGGTGTCGGTTCTCGTCCTCCAGGTAAGCCGCACGTACCTGCACCATGGACAGCGAACGTGTCTTGTCCCGGATTACCTCTTCCTGCTCCGTCAGCCTGCAACACGCCGTAGGCACTGTGGGGGTGTTAAGGCTCTGCCCTCCACTACAGGTGTGTGGGTCTGTTTGGTATACTGCTGTTGGGTAGGGGTGTTAAGGCTCTGCCCTCCACTACAGGTGTGTGGGTCTGTTTGGTATACTGCTGTTGGGTAGGGGTGTTCAGGCTCTGCTCTCCACTACAGGTGTGTGGGTCTGTTTGGTATACTGCTGTTGGGTAGGGGTGTTAAGGCTCTGCCCTCCACTACAGGTGTGTGGGTGTGTTTGGTATACTGCTGTTGGGTAGGGGTGTTAAGGCTCTGCCCTCCACTACAGGTGTGTGGGTCTGTTTGGTATACTGCTGTTGGGTAGGGGTGTTAAGGCTCTGCCCTCCACTACAGGTGTGTGGGTCTGTTTGGTATACTGCTGTTGGGTAGGGGTGTTAAGGCTCTGCCCTCCACTGCAGGTGTGTGGGTCTGTTTGGTATACTGCTGTTGGGTAGGGGTGTTAAGGCTCTGCCCTCCACTACAGGTGTGTGGGTCTGTTTGGTATACTGCTGTTGGGTAGGGGTGTTAAGGCTCTGCCCTCCACTACAGGTGTGTGGGTCTGTTTGGTATACTGCTGTTGGGTAGGGGTGTTCAGGCTCTGCCCTCCACTACAGGTGTGTGGGTCTGTTTGGTATACTGCTGTTGGGTAGGGGTGTTAAGGCTCTGCCCTCCACTACAGGTGTGTGGGTCTGTTTGGTATACTGCTGTTGGGTAGGGGTGTTAAGGCTCTGCCCTCCACTACACGTGTGTGGGTTTGTTTGGGTAGGGGTGTTTAGGCTCTGCCCTCCACTACAGGTGTGTGGGTTTGTTTGGTATACTGCTGTTGGGTAGGGGTGTTCAGGCTCTGCCCTCCACTACAGGTGTGTGGGTCTGTTTGGTATACTGCTGTTGGGTAGGGGTGTTAAGGCTCTGCCCTCCACTACAGGTGTGTGGGTGTGTTTGGTATACTGCTGTTGGGTAGGGGTGTTAAGGCTCTGCCCTCCACTACAGGTGTGTGGGTCTGTTTGGTATACTGCTGTTGGGTAGGGGTGTTAAGGCTCTGCCCTCCACTACAGGTGTGTGGGTTTGTTTGGTATACTGCTGTTGGGTAGGGGTGTTAAGGCTCTGCCCTCCACTACAGGTGTGTGGGTCTGTTTGGTATACTGCTGTTGGGTAGGGGTGTTAAGGCTCTGCTCTCCACTACAGGTGTGTGGGTTTGTTTGGGTAGGGGTGTTCAGGCTCTGCTCACTTACATAGGTATGTGGGTAGGTCTGTTTGGTGATGATGATAGTGTGTGATGTTGGGTAGGGGTGTTAAGGCTCTGCTCACTTCCATAGGTATGGGGATAGGTCTGTTTGGTGATGATGATAGTGTGTGATGTTGGGTAGGGGTGTTAAGGCTCTGCCTACCTCTACAGGTGTGTGGGTAGGTATTTTTTGTTGGTATTCTGCTGTTGGGTAGGGGTTTTAACTCTTTCACTGCCAAGTTTCTGTGTGAAGAAATCTCCCAAGCACCAAATATTTTAGATGTGATGCTCTCAGTCACAGGCTTCGGTTCATGTTAAAACAACACAATGAACTTGTTCACTTCAAACTGGGTCAGGGGGCAAAGGTTACTCATTGTTCTGATGGCCGGGAACTGGCTGCAGCCGTCAAACTTTGTTACGATGTAAAATAAAAAATGGTCTTATCAACATGACCCCTGGATGTCTACTAAAGTTGCGTACAGTGGTGCACTGTCTAGTAAACTAAAGTTGCCAAATGCACTGAAAGAGTCAAGGCACTGCCCAATGTAGGCACTGTGGGGGCGGTAAGTCACTGCCCACCACTATAGCTGTGTGGGTAGGTTGGTTTGGTTGGGTGATGATGTTAGTGTGTGATGTTGGGTTGGGGTGTTAAGTCACTGCCCACTGTTATAGCTGTGTGGGTAGGTTGGTTTGGTTGGGTGATGATGTTAGTGTGTGATGTTGGGTTGGGGTGTTAAGTCACTGCCCACTGTTATAGCTGTGTGGGTAGGTTGGTTTGGTTGGGTGATGATGTTAGTGTGTGATGTTGGGTTGGGGCGGTAAGGCTCTGCCCACGAGAGGCATCCTGTGTGTAGGTTTGGTTGGTTGAATGATAATGTTGGTGTGTACTGCTGTTGGGTGGGGGCATTTAGTCTCTTCTGGCAGCTATTGGTTGTTGTGTGGGGTCATGGTGGTTTGTTGGGTGGGGTCATGGTGGTTTGTTGGGTGGGGTCAGGTTGGTTTGTTGGGTGGGGTCAGGTTGGTTTGTTGGGTGGGGTCAGAGTGGTTTGTTGGGTGTTGGGTGGGGTCAGGGTGGTTTGTTGGGTGGGGTCAGGGTGGTTTGTTGGGTGGAGTCAGAGTGGTTTGTTGGGTGTTGGGTGGGGTCAGGGTGGTTTGTTGGGTGTTGGGTGGGGTCAGGGTGGTTTGTTGGGTGGGGTCAGGGTGGTTTGTTGGGTGTTGGGTGGGGTCAGGGTGGTTTGTTGGGTGGGGTCAGTTCCTGGGGGGTAATGTTAACTTAAAGTATACCATCCTATCTTTTTTTGAGGGGGTAGTTTTGGTGTGTGTAACTGTATTGGTGTGTACTGTATGTGTATGTGAGCACACACACACATACACACACACACACACATATGTGTGTCTGTCTGTGAGTGCATGTGAGTAAGAATGTGTGTGTATACAACAGTGTTGTCCTGACCTGTGTCACCCCAGTATCACCAGACCACAACTCCAGCATGTTAACCAACAGCTGATATCTTTACATTTCAGCACATTAACCAACAGCTGATATCTTTACATTTCAACAGTTTGCAAGTCAGAGTGGTGTGAATACTTCAAAATCATGTGTAGCTATTCACAGACACAAGTTAATCATGAAGTGATTGTTCAATCACACAGGTCACAACTAAACAAAACAACATTTATTAGTGAAACAAGTGATCAAACAATGAGTAAACACACACACATATATCTAACAAGACACCAATTATCTGGCAAATCAAAAACTAATCAAGTGAATAATCACATGCAAACCATGCATACTTTATAACTAATCTAGGAACAAGACCAGCACTGCTGATTTATGAATATGAAACAACTCCCACGAAGCTGAATCATAATTCATTATACAAAATTACTTTCCAGCCCACATGCCAAAATGACCGAGAATACTTCCACGATAAACACATTAAAAACTGGGTAATCAAGCAGACCCGCTCTGGTTAAACACATCAGAAAAACTGCTATGATGACCTTTTCAGAATATCTGCCTTCTACAGTGCTTATCTGGAAACATTTTGCAATCACTATGGTCAAGTTTGTTCACAACAGATTCACAAATAAGTTCCATTAACCCATTCAACACTGGGGAGCATTTTGCAATCACTATGGTCAAGTTTGTTCACAACAGATTCACAAATAAGTTCCATTAACCCATTCAACACTGGGGAGCATTTTGCAATCACTATGGTCAAGTTTGTTCACAACAGATTCACAAATAAGTTCCATTAACCCATTCAACACTGGGGAGCATTTTGCAATCACTATGGTCAAGTTTGTTCACAACAGATTCACAAATAAGTTCCATTAACCCATTCAACACTGGGGAGTTTACAGCCTCAGCAGGCTTCCATGCCATGTTGATTCAGAAAAAAAACTGCAAAAATATACTGCTTTTTCTCCAAATTATGTGTGGACACATCTGGAAATAACGTAGACAGCAGTTCCCTTTCCTTGCAGTTTATGCATATGTAGGGGCATGAAAACTTCAATGAGACCAAAATTGACACTACAACCATGCTCAGACAGAGGGCTCAGTGAGTTAAGATCAGGTTTAGGATCAAGACACTGGTATGTGTATTCCTGACAGAAAATATGCCTGAAGGACTTTTTTTTTTTTCTTTTTTTTTTTTGCATTAAATTTATCATTTCTAACTGAATCACATACATTTGTGTAAGCATCAGGAAATGAAAGCTGTGGGAACAATAATTTGAATATATCATAGATTACATTTTCATAATTGTGGTCTGCTGAATCAATATTGTTGTCTTAGATCTTCTTCTTTTTTTCTTTTGATACTACTGTTGCATATATTACCAATGTTGCATATATTACCTGATATTACCAATGTTGTATATATTACCAGATATTACCAATGCATTCACTGATGTTGTTCCTACTGGTTTCCACCCCACACCCCAACCCCACACACATTGTAAGCGCACACATGCACACCCATGTGCACACATGTGCGCACACTGCAACCAGTACAGTGCAGAGCAACACCTATTTATTGTCCTAACTGACTGTCAGCTCTTACAACTCTTACTGTACATGTGCCAGTCTGACAGAACCAAACTTAACTAAGCACGGGTTAGAAAGAAATTATTCTGTCACTTCTTTAATACTGAACAACAACAAAATGAAACTGTGTTTTTGACCAAAAAAAATATTTTGTCACCTCTTCAATACAAATCTAAAACAAAATGGTACTGTAACAGAAAATAATAATTCTGTCGCCTCTTCAATACAAAACTAAAACAAAATGAAACTATGTTATTAAAAATATGTATATATTTTGTCACCTCAAAACTAAAACAAAATGAAACTGTGTTATAAAAAAAAAATGTATATATTCTGTCACCTCAAAACTGAAACAAAACAAAATTGTCCTTTCTACTAACTAGGTAACGACACTGGATTATGACCACAAAAACCAAACAAAATGAATAAATGACAAATAAATATATGAGTCACGACATACCGAAGTCCAAGTCAGGTTCACAGAGTCAAATCCACTTTCATGTCATTCAGGGATCGTCCAGAAATTTTACAGAAACCACACTATTCACAGGTCACAGTGCTTCCATATACATGGGGTAGAGGCAGGGAGAGGGAGGTTATGGGGGTTGAGGGGAGGGGGGGCTCCACGAGCCAGAAAACAAATATATAGTTGTGTTGTTTTGTTTTGTTTTCCTTCTGTGTGCTTTATATAAAGAAAACAATTCAATTTGAAAAATAACAACAATGACAATAATGTGCTACATCTCTGCAATTATCTAAGTTGATATATCATCCACATAATATATGCATACCACCTCCATCGTATGCTAAGACCAGTTTCTTATGCAGCAGTGTTGTCTGTTATTATGAGTTTCTTTTTTCTTTTCTTTTTTTTTTCTTTGTAACAATCATTCTTTGTTTTCTATTGTTTGTTAAATGTGGGGTTTTTGTACTTTAAACAATGCAATAAATGAATACAAAAAAATATCATTAGAAATAAACAAATAGTTCATTTTTTTCACAGAGCAACATGACATGTGTGCCATTCCCGTAAGACAGGATACTGCACAGTCAGCCAAGTGGACCCACAGTGTCACGCACTGTTCAGTTTGCTTTCCTCCCTACAGCACCACAAAGACAGTTAGCAAGGTAACAAAGCACAGTCATGCAATGGAACCTTTCAGGGAATCACACAACAAAATAATAAAAGACCATCTTCCACTATTCACAACAGAAAAGAGTCGTTTCTGCTTCTTATAACAACTAAAGTTCTGCCTCTCATAACACTAAAGTTCCAAAGGTTCAATTCCAAAGAAGAAAAAAAAAGGATGACAAAAAAGTTTTAAACAAAACTAAAAAGAAATGAAAGAGTGTTAAGAAATATGGAAAGAGATTCCATTGCATGCAGGAGCAAGCTACAGCAACCAACCAAACAAAGAAGTAATGGTTAAAGCAAACAAAAACAAACACAAAAGAAACAAAAACGCAAAAAAAAGAAAAAAAAAAAAAAAACAGTACAAAGCAAGACATAAAAGCCAGGTAAGTGAAGCAGACAGCGGATACATACCTGTAGGCATCAGTCACAGCTCCAGGTAATGACGGACAGACACACAGATCACAGCAGAAAGAAAACAGTTAGTGGATACAACAGCAACAATGGAATGCTTCCAAATACATGTCAGCGTTACATCATTCTTTGCACCCAAATCTAAAGCAGAAAAAAGGGTGGGGAAATACATGACAGCCACTACATAGTGCAAAGAAGAAAACAAATATTGTTATCTAAAACTGTCATCAAACAATTCTCAACTACATTACATGAAGTGAAGGTGATAGATCTTCCAGCATCTTCAAGCAAAAAATACTTAAGATTAATGAACTAAAAGCAGTGGAGCTAATTCCACCGGCTCTTTCTGACAAAGAACTAGTGTCAGCAAAAAATTGCCTGTATTCCAAACAGTGTTCTCCACACAAGATGCATGTAACAAGATTCCACCCCACAACTCCACCCACCCACCCACACCCTTACACTCTGCCCCGCTTCCAAAGGCCAGTACCTCTGTCCTGCTTGGAAAGGGTAGTCGCTCTGCCACACTTCCTAAGGGCAGTAACTGCCCCACTTCCAAAAGGCAGTAACTCCCCCACTTCCAAAGGGCAGTAACTCTGATCTGTTTCCAAAAGGTAGTGACTCTGCCCCACTTCCAAAGGGCAGTAACTCTGACCTGTTTCCAAAAGGTAGTGACTCTGCCCCACTTCCAAAGGGCAGTAACTCTTCCCCACTTTAAAAGGGCAGTAGCAGACCTCTCCACTCTTGTGGGTCATCATTCCCATGTGACTGCTGTTTGGGCAATCATGTGTTGTCAGTACATAGCCATGCACATGCCCAACAACAGCTAAGCTTAGCAAGGCCTGGCAAGCTTTCTTACCTGGCTGAGAGAGTAGTACTTGTGAAGGCTTGCAGATGGCGGAAAAAATTCAAGGCAACCAACATCATTGTTACAGTCGGTGAAAATCTGACCAACGTTATGCTGAAGGAAATGAAGGTGATATTTTCTTTCCATTTCCAAAGCCAAAACAAGGCCAGAAGGCTGTGAAATGTTGACAAAAGCATAGCCCATCCAACAATCAGCTGATCCCAGACCTCATTTTCTCTTTGCTTTGGAGGGGTGGGGGGTGGGGGGGGGTGGAGTTTAGTGCCATGAGTAGACATTCTATTCTTACTCCTCCCCATTTCTCAGTGGACAGGTCCATTCTTACTCCTCCCCCATCAACACTTCCTAGTGGACAGGTCCATTCTTACTCCCCCCCACCCCCCATCATCATTACTAAGTGGACAGGTCCATTCTTACTTCTCCCCCATGAACACTTCCTAGTGGACAGGTCCATTCTTACCCCAGCCCCACCCCCATCATCATTTCTCAGTGGACAGGTCCATTCTTACTCCTCCCCCATTCATCATTTCTCAGTGGACAGGTCCATTCTTACTCCTCCCCCATCATCATGTATCACTCCTCCCCTCCTGTTCCACCTTCATTCAACATCACACATCCACCTTCATTCAACATCACACATCCACCTTCCTTCAACATCACACACCCTTCAACATCACACATCCACCTTCCTTCCTTCAACATCCCACATCCCACATCCACCTTCATTCAACATCACACATCCACCATCACACATCCACCTTCCTTCAACATCACACATCCACCTTCCTCAACATCACACATCCACCTTCCTTCAACATCACACACCTCAAAACAACTGCACTTCCTGTCATTCTTATATTTATCTCTTTACTTGCTTACTTCTTTCAACATTTTTGCATTCCACGCTTTCTTGCTAAAGCTACCCTGCTTCACTGCCCTTTGCTTGTCACTGGCTTGCTCAGTTTGTGTTGTTAGTTTCCTTCCATAAATGTGGTTCATTCATGTATAGTGACCTCATTGATGACATTGTCAAAAGATGGAAAACAACTCTGGAAGGCTGAAAATTCACATATTTGATCTGACAGCATATCTCCAGATCATTTTCTCAACTGACTGGCTGGTACTCCAGGATAAAGATCTATGACTTGAAACACCACTTTCTGCTGTCTATTTTCCTCACAGCAAAGGTTAATGACACTGAGATGGTGACACATTAAACTGCATTTCAAACACCTGTTACAGTGGTACATGACCAAATACACCAAGAGTCACAAGGTTGTGGTGACGACAACATTTTCCGACACCAGTCACCACACTCCTGACCTGTCAGCCCACTTTTCACTTTCATGCAGAATGGGAACTGTCCACTGAAGGCAGAGAGATGATAATCCTGTGTGCTTTGTATAGGCCGTTGAGATCAAATTAAATATGTACAACATAAAATGTCATTATTATTTTTATTGACCTCTGAACCTTTGTGAAACAAGATCAGTGAGACATGAATATAATGCACAGTTTCCATTTTTTGTTTCACAAGTGAAGAACGACCCCAAGGGGCAGAAGTGCAGACGTCCAAATACAAAAAATGCTGACTGACATCCTGGCCTGTAATGTCAATTCCATCACAATGAATTACACTTTATGCCCGTGAAGTGACTTTACATCCAAAAACTTTTGTGAAGGAAAAAATGATAATAAATTTCAATTCATACAGAAAAGACACCAAAGTCCATGCACATTTACACACTACCATACAAAATGCACACATGCACACACCATGCAAGCAGGAAAAACAAAATCCAACAAAAAGAACACAGTGAATCCAAAAGGACAGAGCTGAAGCAGTGTTCATTCCACTGACACACGCCAGAAGGAAGCCAAGGTATCTTCCACAAGAACCAACGTTCTGTGGGATCAGGGGGTGGGGGGGTAAGCATGACTCGACGATCATGCTGCTAAACTGCCCTCAATGCCATTTAAAGCACTGTTACCCTTTATAGGTTTCACTTTCAGTTTCCGTTTCAAGATGTCAAAGCATACAGACTAATCTATATATCTCCTTCTTCTTCTTCTTCATTCGTGGGCTGCAAGTTCCATGTTCACTCGTATATCATATGAGTGAGCTTTTACGTGTATGACCTTTTTTACACCCCGCCATGTCGGCAGCCATACTCCGTTTTCAGAGGTGTACATGCTGGGTATGTTCTTGTTTCCATAACCCACTGAACACTGACATGGATTACAGGATCTTTAATGTGCATATTTTATCTTCTGCGTGTGTATACACACGAAGGGGGTTCGGGCACAAGCAGGTCTGCACATATGTTGACCTGGGAGATGGGAAAAATTCCCACCCTTTACCCACCAGGCGCAGTTACCGAGATTCTAACTCTGGACCCTCACATTGAAAGTCCAACGCTTTAACCATTCGGCTATTGCGCCCGTCTGATCTATATATGATACACCACATTTGCTGGGTAAAAAAATACAGATACCTGATCTTCACATAAACCCAACGCTTCAAATAGGTCTTGAGCCCCAATGTTAGATTTGTACAGAATATCAACATGATTTGCTGGGGCTTTTAATTTGTAAGACAAAAACATGTAACTTCGACCACTGCCGCTTATACTACCCAGCATGTAGCACACAGGTAAATGAGATGTTTCTTTGTCTGACAAAGAATAACTTCTTATTCCTTGTTGGGTATCATCTTTCTTTGTTTCTTTGTATTTGTTTGGAAATCAAAAGTAAGGGTTGTTTTGGTTTGGGGTATTTTGGTTGTTGTTTTTTTGTGTGTGTGTGTGTGTTTTGGGGTTGTTTTTTTGTATGTATGTGTGTTTGTGTGTGTGTGTGTGTGTTTTCTGTCCATATTTAAAAATCAGAAACGAGTTGAGCTAGTCTTTGTTTCTTTCTCTCTGTATTTAAAACAAAAAACGACAAGCGCAATAGCCAAGTGGTTAAAGCGTTGGACTTTCAATCTGAGGGTCCCGGGTTCAAATCTCGGTAACAGTGCCTGGCAGATAAAGGGTGGAGATTTTTCCAATCTCCCAGGTCAACATATGTGCAGACCTGCTAGTGCCTGAGCCCCCTTCATGTGTATACGCAAGCAGAAGATCAAATATGCACGTTAATAATCCTTAAATCCATGTCATCGTTCAGTGGGTTATGGAAACAAGAACATAGCCAGCATGCACACCCCTGAAAACGAAGTATGGCTACCCACATGGCAGGGTAAAAACGGTCATATGTGTAAAAACCCACTCGTGTACATGAGTGAACATGGGAGTTGGAGCCCACAAACGAAGGAGGAATAAAAACACAAAAATGCCAAAGAAACATCCAATGACTCTAACAACAACAACAAAATCAAAAAACTGGCCTCAACAGACACAGCAGAAATCTTGGAGAGAAGTGAAGTACACTAACTACAAACTGAAACAAAGGAGAAACAAAATGGGACACTGGTGTTTAAACTGAAAGGAGAAAAAGACATGCTCATTCCATTAAACCACAATCATCACTACATTACAACTTTTTTTTCTTTTTTTTTTTAACATAGACAAAGTGTCTCACAACACCTCCATGCATGACACAGACACTCACACACAAACTACATACCAGATCTGATCGCTGCAAGAACACATCACTTCTATCAGTTCCACTTTCTACACTGGACATTTCAACATGGACTATCACAGGAGAGAAATGCATGCAGTCTCACACACACATACACACACACACACACACACACACACACACACACACACACAAAGTTTAACAATGCATGCAAATAAGACCTCATACTAACACATCCCTTCACATGCACACAAACATGCACAAACACAAACAAACAAACAAACACACACACACACACAAGAGGTGTTATGTACACACACAAATATGTTGACAGATGCAGTCAGCTAATACACAACTACTTCGTTCCATCTTCTGCGTTCATTCTTTTCTTCCTGGTTGAGATCAAAATGAAGGCACCTGCAATCTGGCTTTAATAATGCTGCACTCTTTTCATTTGTGTTTTGAGGGGTGTGTTTTTTTTTAAATTTTAGTACACCACCAACTTGAACGTACTGCCATTACGTTGTTAGAACAGGGTATGAATCAGATACGTCCCAGTCCAGGAGGAGAAAGTAACATTGGTAACCATTCCTGGTGCCAGTAGGAATAATGTGAACAGGATAGTAATGAGAAAAAAGGTACATCTGCTTGTTTACCTACTATGTTTATAACTGTAATGAGAAAAAAGGTACACCTGCTTGTTTACCTATGATGTTTATAACTGTAATGAGAAAAAAGGTACACCTGCTTGTTTACCTACGATGTTTATAACTGTAATGAGAAAAAACACATCTGCTTGTTTCACCTACGATGTTTATAACTGCAATGAGAAAAAACACACAAAAACACACCTGCTTGTTAACCTGCTATATCTATAACTTACCAACAAACAAAAAGTAAGAAACTGATTCACACTAAGTAGTTTGGTTTGCACATTTCTCAAAGAAAAAACATCCGTGCATATTTACAACTTGCCTAAAAACGATTAAGAAATCTAAATTGCACTGAATAGTTTGGTTTGCAAGTTTCTCAGAAAAAAACACAAATAGAAACATCACTGCACTATGAGAACCCATTCTCGAGCTGCCTACATTAGAAGCCAGTGGGGGAAAGCACAAAGCGTTCATTGTTCTAAATGCTGACATCTCAAAAAAGAATAACTCCTTATCAGATTTCTTCTTCATTTTTTTTCTTTTCTTTTTAATGTCTATTTCTCACAGAGACTGGAATACATGAGAAAGATACACTCTGATTAAATCAAAGTACACACACACAGAAAGCACAGACCTGTTTTTTTTCTCTACTGTTAAGATCTACACCACCACATAATTCTAAACAAACAACAGAACACAAGGAATACACCTGTCTCCCTCTAAGTCCCCTCACAGAACCCCCTTGGCTACTTCTCACACCAGGATTTTCGTGATGTGACCTACCTGCAAATCAGCTCTCGCTTCTCCTCCAGCAAGTGTTTGTAGTTGGAGTCCATCTTGTCTTTCCATTCCAGCTCCTTCTGCAGAGCGGCGCGTGTCAGCCGCAAGTCATTGTCCATCTGACGCATGTGTTCTCGGCACTTGGTCCGCTCCACCGAGTAGAACTCCCTGAACAATCATTGATGCATGTTCAACTCAGTAGAACTCCCTGAACAATCATTGATGCATGTTCAACTCAGTAGAACTCCCTGAACAATCACTGATGCATGTTCAACTCAGGAGAACTCCCTGAACAATCATTGATGCATGTTCAACTCAGGAGAACTCCCTGAACAATCATTGATGCATGTTCAACTCAGTAGAACTCCCTGAACAATCACTGATGCATGTTCAAATCAGTGGAACTCCCTGAACAATCATTAATCTATGTTCAACTCAGTAGAACTCCCTGAACAATCATTAATGTATGTTCAACTCAGGAGAACTCCCTGAACAATCACTGATGCATGTTCAACTCAGTAGAACTCCCTGAACAATCATTGATGCATGTTCAACTCAGTAAAACTCCCTGAACAATCATTGATGCATGTTCAACTCAGCAGAACTCCCTGAACAATCATTAATCTATGTTCAACTCAGTAGAACTCCCTGAACAATCATTGATGCATGTTCAACTCAGTAGAACTCCCTGAACAATCATTGATGCATGTTCAACTCAGTAAAACTTCCTGAAAAATCAGTGATGCATATGATCAACACAGTCACACCTGTCTCCACCTTGTAAAATTCCCTGAAAATAATTGAAAAAAACACAGTCAAACCTATCTGCACCTTGTAAAATTCCCTGAAAATCATAGATGCATGGTCAACACAGTCACACCTATCTCCACCACCTTGTAAAACTTCCTGATAATCATTGATGCATGTTCAACACTCACACCTGTCTCAACCTTGTAAAACTCCCTGATAATCATTGATGCATGTTCAACAGTCACACCTGTCTCAACCTTGTAAAACTCCCTGAAAATCATTGATGCATGTTCAACTCAGTAGAACTCCCTGAAAATCATTGATGCCTGTTCAACTCAGTAGAACTCCCTGAACAATCACTGATGCATGTTCAACTCAGTAAAACTTCCAGAAAAATCAGTGATGCATATGATCAACACAGTCACACCTGTCTCCACAGAGTAAAATTCCCTGAAAATCACTGACACATGTTCAACACAGTCAAACCTGTCTCCACCTTGTAAAATTCCCTGAAAATCATTGAAAAAAACACAGTCAAACCTATCTGCACCTTGTAAAATTCCCTGAAAATCATAGGTGCATGTTCAACACAGTCACACCTATATCCACCACCTTGTAAAACTCCCTGAAAATCATTGATGCATGATCAACACAGTAACACCTGTCTCCACCTTGTAAAACTCCCTGAACAATCACTGATGCATGTTCAACACAGTCACACCTGTCACCACCTTGTAAAACTCCCTGAAAACCAGTGATGCATGATCAACACAGTCACACTTGTCACCACCTTGTAAAACTCCATGAAAATCATTGATGTATAATCAACACAGTCAGCTCTGTCTCCACCTTGTAAAACTCCCTGAACAATCACTGATGCATGTTCAACACAGTCACACCTGTCACCACCTTGTAAAACTCCATGAACAATCACTGATGTATGAGCAACACAGTCAACCCTGTCACCACCTTGTAAAACTCCCTGAACAATCACTGATGCAAGTTCAACACAGTCACACCTGTCTCCACCTTGTAAAACTCCATGAACAATCACTGATGCATGATCAACACAGTAACACCTGTCACCACCTTGGTAAAAAACCCTGAAAATCACTGATGCATGATCAACACAGTCAACCTGTCTCCACCTTGTAAAATTCTCTGAAAATCATTGATGTAATTTCTTTGTCTTATGCAAGTGAATTTATTCTCTGATCAAAGTGGATTCTTCTACATAATTTTGCCAGGGGCAGTCTTTCTGTTGCCATGGATACTGTTTTTTATGTGTCCTACGTGTGCCATGTGCATGGACACAAGGGACCTCAGTTTATCATCTCATCCAAATGACTTGCATACAGACCAGCACTGAAGGTCTAGTGGATGGGGCGAAAATAATAATTAGTATTCATACAGCGCTATATCTTGTGCAGAGACAAATTAAAGTGCTTTCACACCAGTCAGTAACACACATGCATAACTCTAAACTGTGGTAAAAAAAATACTGGCGACTGAGGGATTGAACCCTGTGCGCTCAGATTCTCACATTTCCACAGCAGATGTGTGACCACTAAACCACCCTTCCACACATTTAGTCGTAACTTAGAAAATGTAATTTCTACATAGTGTGCCCTTTACCTGGCCTTCATGAGCTTGACCTTGGCGCGCTGTTTGCGTTCCTCCAGACGTTGAAGGTCAATGTCACGACGCTCGTTGCTGGTGAGCAGTTCGTACTGCAGGGCCTTGACCTCTCGCTGTAGACACGTGATCTGCTCCATCAGGCTCTGACGACTGGCATCCGTCATCGTCATCTGCTGCAAGGGGGACAACCCTCAACATCTCATTGCATTATGTTCCAGGTTTGTGTGTGTGTGTGTGTGTGTGTGTGTGTGTGTGTGTGGATGTTTATCAGAGTGTGTGGTGTGTGGTCAACATTTTTCTCTGCTATGTTACAGGCTGTGTGTGTGTGTGTGTGTGTGTGTGTGGATGGTTACTGTTTTTGTCCAGGGTTCAAGTTCAAGGCTAATTTTTGGATGCACGTGTGCACACAGTTTCCTGGGTCATTTCTCAAATGGACATTCTTTATTCATGGACTCGGGTTGTGACAACAACCACAAACCAGGAGATGTCTTTCAAAAGCATTATCATCACCACAAACCGACATGTGACTTACAAAAGCATTATCATCACCACAAACCGACATGTGACTTACAAAAGAATTATCATCACCACAAACCAGGAGATGTCTTATAAAAGAATTATCATCACCACAAACCAGGAGATGTCTTATAAAATAATTATGACCACAAACCAGCAGATGACTTACTTACAAAAGATTTATCATCATCACAAACCAGGTGACTTACAAAATAATTATCATCAACACAACTGAAGAAGAATATCATTTCTTAGATAACTGTCAACTTAACAAAGAAATTAGAGAAGTCATACACAAAATTCAGGACAAGTACCTTCTTACTTTTATATATTAAACCCTATCAGCTCATACTGGAAGACAAACCTGAAGGAATGTTTGAAAAATGTGTTTATCCCTGCGGCTAGAAATGCTATTGGACAGAGAATTAAGTCAATTTTTTGTTCTATCTTTGTTGCATCTATTGTAAGCTTAACTTTATGTGTATGGAATGTGTTAATGCATATGCATGTCTTATAAACTGACCATTAAATCTGATTCTGATTCCACAAACCAGCAGGTGACTTACAAAAGAGTACGAGGTGAGAGTGTCGGTGTGGTCAGGCAGACTGTCGAGGCGTATCTCCAGGTCATGAACTTTGACCTGCAGGTCCTTGTTGTCCATAAGCACCTTGCCTTCACGCTGCTTCAGCAGCGACACCTGGTGTTTTAGTTCCGCCACAGTCTGGTCCAGCAGAGTCCTGGTGGGAGGATGGAAGACAATTTTCCATGTTTTATGAACAGTTAAAATTGTGTCTAATGTCTTCAGAAGGGGGAGAAGGGTAGGGGGGAGGGATGGTTCGTTTAATGCTCTTGTTAGCTTTTTGGGTTGTATGGATTATGGTGTGACTGTGGTGTGTGTGTTTGAAGGGTGGGAAGAGTGTGTGTGTGTGTGGACACGCACAAGCACTTGCATGTGATGCAAACCTGCATGCATATGTGTGTGAGTGTGTGTGTGTGCATGCATGCAAGTGTACATCATGTGTGCTTGTGGATGTAAGTGTGTTTGTATGTGTGGTTGCATATGCATATGTACTCTCCATGCTCTCTGCTGACTCAAGGCTGCAAAATCACATCTTCAGCAACGCTGTAATCTCCATCAGTATCCACTGTTGACCATCAGGGTGCAAGTGCATATATCCATGACCACACACGCTTGAAAAGAGAGGCACACACATTTATAATAAAATAATAATAATAATAATAAAACAATTTAAAAAAACTTTCTATCGTACTGCAAAAAGGAGGAGTGTGGCAGAATGGTTAAGCCACTGATCTGCCAATACAGTGTCTGTGAGGGTCTGGGTTCAAACTCCACCCTCACTCTTTCTTCCAAGTCTGACTTGAAAATCAAACTGAGCATCTAGTAATTCGGATGAGATGATCCCATAAGCAGCATGCGCTTGGCGCACTGAAAAAGAACCCAAGGCAACAAAAGTGTTGTCCTCTGGCAAAATACTGTGCAAGAAATCCACTCTAATAGGCACACAAATATGTATACATGCACTCAAGGCCTGACAAGCGAGTTGGGTTATGCTGCTGGTCAGACACCTGCCAAGCAGATGTGGTGTAGCGTTTATGAATTTGTCTAAACGTAGAGACACCTCCTTGAGAAACTGAAACCGAAATTCGAAATCAACATAGACAGGTGGGGGGGCAGTGTTGGCGTTGTCTTCACTGTTGCCGCAGCAACACCATCACAAGTCACTGTTGCCGCAGCAACACCATCACAAGTCACTGTTGCCGCAGCAACACCATCACAAGTCACTGTTGCCGCAGCAACACCATCACAAGTCAAGGGACAGGTAACAGCAACAGCAGAAAATGTCAAGAGAAGACAACCCACCTCTGCAGTTTCTCCCCCTCCAGCTGGTTTCGGACGGTGGCCAGTTGATGGGATTTCTCTGACAGGTCCGTCTGGTTGACCTCTGCAGACTTCAGCTGCTGCTCCACCACAGCGACCTTGGATTCTGCCAGGGACAGGTCCTGCTCCAGTTGTTTCACCTGCAGACAGCATACAGGTGAGTTTTTTGGGGTTTTTACCTGCAGACAGCATACAGGCGAGTTTGTTGGGTTTTTTACCTGCACACAGCATACAGGTGAGTTGTTTTTTGTTTTGTTTTTTTACTTGCAGACAGCATACAGGTGATTTGTTTTTACCCGCAAACAGCATACAGTCATACAGGTCAGATTCTTTTTTTCATTGTTGTTGCAGTATGTGACGCTGCTGTTTTCAAGGTTAGATTTAGAAGTGTTCACATTCACAGCTTGTAAGCTCGCACATACACACACATACACAGACACAGCTACACATGACACAAACACAGACACAGACTCAGACATATGCACACACACACACACACACGTGTGAGTGTGTGTGTGTGTGTGTGTGTATAACATGTACATAAACATATCCAACATGTGATCACATGCAAATTCATCCACAAACATGGGACTTTCGGATACATAAGTTGATAAGATTCAATAACTACAATGAATATCATGGTCCTCACCTTTAGTAGTATGACTTTTAACTTAGTGGTGCACAGTAGTGTGGAAAGAAAACAATATCTATATGAACATTTCACCCAGTGCCTTTCCTCCCAACCCCCACCAGGGGGCAATTACAGCAAGGGAGACTACTACTGTGATAGTCAATGAGATGTTAAAAGTTCTTTCCCTTTGACCTTTTTTTTTTTTTTTTTTTTTTTTTTACACATCATTCTTGATGATGATGGTTTAGATGATAGATTCTGTGTAGTGCTTGGCAATGTGTAAAAAAAAAAAAAAAAAAAAAATCTGTTATTTCATTTTAACACTCAGTCATTCAAAACATAACAAGATGTTTTCTCTCTAAATGTGTCATCATGAGGAATACACACCCCCACCTGAACAACAAACCCCACAGATCAAATAACCACAACGTCCTCAAATTAACATTGGTCCCCTTGACAACAACTACAACAAAATCAAATCACAAATAACAACCAACACAAAACAACACCAAAGACCCCACAATAAAAACAAACCTCTATACAAAGACAATGTCCAACAAAAACCTCTTGATCTTTCAGGCACCAAAATAGGTTGTTAAACACCATTAATTCCACTCTTTGTGACTCATAAAAATAAATATACCTTGTGTCACGAGCCAAAAAAGAACAACAAAAAAAAGAGGATGATATGTAAAATGCACTACATAAATTTGAAATTCGTCACTGCTTAACAACTTTCTTAATCAGGGTACCTGCTTAAAAGTGAAACCTCAATTTGCATGGATTTAGGCATTTTCAAGTGACAAAGACAGACCGACACTTTTCATGTACAAATACCATACCATGATGACAAATTGAATATTTTTTGTCAAGTGTTTCTATATAGCACCACCCCATCAAATGCCACAGTCCAAGCTCTGAAAGACAGCAAAAGCTTGAAATGAAAATCATTATAACATACAGTGATGAATGTGTGTGTGCATGTCTGTTTATGTGTACATGCGTGTGAGTTTAACCATGGTACCATACACATATCCAACCAAGAGATATACAAAACTGCCCTGAGATATGTTTAAAAGAAAAGTAAAAAATGATGCTGAAAATTTTAATGGAATTATTAGAAATTATCGTTTGACCTGATTCACATCAGTAAACCAGATATCCTTTCTCCTTTTTTTTATCCAAAAAAAAAAAAAAAAAAAAAAAAAGATGAAAATTCATTCAGACCAAATCAAAAGAAAACGTACTGATTCCTTAGCTATTTTCTCCTTTTTTATCTAAAAAAAAAAGAAAAAAAAAAAGAAAGACTAAGTACTGATTTATAGGAGGTGAAAAATAAGTTTCAACACTTGGTCCAAAACATGTATTGCTTCTTTTTCTGAAGTACAATTTCTATTCTTCAAACACTACACATTTCTAATCCACAAGCTACCCAGCATTTACACTTTTAATGACCAATTCGTTCAAATACCTTTCACATGTCATCCAAAACAAAGCAAAAAACACAGCACCGAGGAGATCGAGGATAGAGGTGAGGGAGAGACTCTCACAGAACACTACAAAACACTAACTAGTCCTTGATTACCTTTGTTTCCTGTGTAGTGTGTTCCTGTTTTCACACACATTATAAAAGCTCTGATGCACTACAAGCATGCAAACTGTGAGTAACTAGCACACTGAATGTCTGACAGAAGTGGGGGAAGGGGTGCAGTGAAAAGAAAAATCATCAAAATGTAGTTGTATGAACCTTCAGAAAAATACTAACAAAAATCATCAAAATGTAGTTGTATGAACCTTCAGAAAAATACTAACAAAAATCATCAAAATGTAGTTGTATCAACCTTAAGAAAAATACCAACAAAAATCATCAAAATGTAGTTGTATCAACCTTAAGAAAAATACCAACACAAATCATCAAAATGTAGTTGTATGAACCTTCAGAAAAATACCAACACAAATCATCAAAATGTAGTTGTATCAACCTTAAGAAAAATACCAACACAAATCATCAAAATGTAGTTGTATGAACCTTAAGAAAAATACTAACACACATACAAGAACATGAAAACAGAGACAAAAATGTCACCACTGGAAAATAAAGAATGTGAACTTGAAGAACAAAAATGCAGTGGTGTGCACATGAAAATGAATATGAACACAAAAGTTACACAGCTGTTCTGCCCTGAACAACTGGTGCACGACTTAGCATCCAGTCATTGGGATAAGACAAACAAAGCCAGAACTAATATGCAGCACTGCCTGTGGTGCACTGAAAAAGAACCCAAGGCAACAAAAGTGCTGTCCTCTGACAAACTCTGCAATGAAGAAATCCATTCTGATAGATACACAAATATAAATATATGCACTCAAGGCCTGAGCATGCTGGGTTATGCTGCTTGTTAGTCTGCCTTGTGGATGTGATGTAGTGCATATGGATTTGTCAGAATGCAGTGATGCCTCCTTGAGAAACTGAAACTGAAAAACCTGCTGTGGGATTATAGTACTAAGCAAGGGCTCCCTCTTGTGTGAGAGTTAATTTGGTAGTGATTTGAAGTTACAGTGTTGCTGGTGTGTGAGAGTTAATTTGGTAGTGATATGAAGTTACAGTGTTGCTGGTGTGTTTTCTCCTGGCCACTTTGACATTCATTATTTGCATCTGTGTATTTCAGTTACAATCAAAAATACAAAGATGATGGAGCCTAAATTGCACTGGCAAGTTTGTTAGAGGAGGCAGACGGTCAGCGGAGAAATGGTGAGGAGGTGAGTTTACAGGCACTGAGGCAGACAAGACAGAGTGGTGGCACTGAGAACAACTTCTGGAAGCACTTTTAATGTCTATTGTCAGTGAAAAAATCTCTATGTCTATCTGATTTTCCAAACAGTGACAATAAAAACATATTTTAATGGCTATTCTTCAGTGAAAAAACTCAGATAATAAAGTGGATTTTAACTGCTGATTAGTCAGTTAATAAATCTGAGTCTGATTTTCCAAACAGTGACAATAAAATGAATGAGGCTTCATGTATATTGGTCAGTAAATAAATCTTTACCTATCTGACTTTCCTAAATTGACAACAAAAATATGGGGCTTTCTTTAGAGTCTACATGTCAGTAAATATATCTACGTTTACATGATTTTCCCAGCAATGACAAACAAGTGTACTCACTGTCTGTTTTTCATGCTGACATATGCAGGCAGAAGATCAAATACACATGTTAAAGATCCTGTAATCCATGTCAGCGTTCGGTGAGTTATGGAAACAAGAACATACCCAGCATGCACACCCCCGAAAACGGAGTATGGCTGCATACATGGCGGAGTAAATAAACAAAACGGTCATACACGTAAAATGTTACATGTCTGAGTGTGTATGAGTGCATTCCTGAAATCTGATTGAATGACACAGGAAACGAATGATGAGCGCCCAGTGGCAGCCATCAGTCGGCTCTACCCAGGTAGGCAGCCTGTTATGTAAATGACCCCGTGTTTGTAAAGCGCTTAGAGCTTGGTCTCCGATCGAGGATAGGCGATATATAAGTATCCATATAAATTTAAAAAAAAGAAACAACAGTACACAACAGACAAACATCTGAAAGAAAGATAGGATGACAGCCGGTTTTAGTGTTTAAACGCCTGTTTTAAATGTCTGTTTTTACACTGTTTAGTGCAACTGAGCACGTCTTACATGGAAAGGCCCTTTTCAAATCAAATTAAATCATCATCATCATCATTATTATCATCATTTATAATAATATTAATAATGATAATAATGATGATGATGATGATGATAATAATTATGTTGTTATTGTTATTATTATTATCATTATTATCATCATCATCATTATTATCATCATCATCTTTATCATTATTATTATCATTATCATCACCATTATTCTATTATTATTATTATCAGTATCTTTTTTTTAAATTATTATCATTATTATCATTATCAGTATCATTACTATTATTATTACTATTAACATTCCTCTTCCTCTTCTTCTTCTTGTCATCATTATCATTCTCACCATGGTCACTATCTAGCCACACATGTAGCATGCAGAAACTGGGTGTACAACTGACTATACATGTATATAACCATGCAGACGAGTATGCAGTGCACAGTATGAAGAACTTACACAGGCAGCCTTGGCCTCCTCCCTTAATTCAAGCAACTATCATGACAAGAAAACCACAGTCATTGCAATATTTCACACACTGACAATGGCAACACTCGTAAGGACAAGATAAATCGTGAATTTAAAACAATTTTTCAAAAGTCTTACAAGCAAGAAGCACATCCTGCATGTTGCAATTCGTGCAGAAATTTATTCAAATTCTACTCCTCACTGAAACAAATGTTCTTATAAGTATAAGCAAGAAGCACACTCTGCATGTTGCAATAAATTCTGAAAAATATTTTAAAATCTACTTCTCAAACATAAAGATATTTAGAAGGCTCCAGCTTAATCTCACTGTGTTCTGATGAAGATACAACCAGACATGGTACAGTATATGACACCAAATTTTCTTTTAAAGCTGTACTTCATGACTCTGATCTGATATAACATCCCTTTCATCACACAAAACAAACGGCAGTATCTCTCAACACATTAATCACACAATTTCAAAAAGAATATTTTCCTATTAATTTTTTTTCCTTAGATCAGGCAGATAAAATGCGGCACAACAGACTGTGGAGAAAAACAACAGTAACAACTGCCATGAAATGTAAGCAAATTCAAAAATCAACACAAAATTATAGCTCTGTTTTTCCCTTTTGTGTTGATCATGGTATCTGTGACGATGACACATTCAATCAATGCACTGCACAATAATCATGATCTCTGTGATGATGACACATTCAATCAACACACTGCACAATAATCATGATCTCTGTGATGATGACACATTCAATCAACACACTGCACAATAATCATGATCTCTGTGATGATGACACATTCAATCAACACACTGCACAATAATCATGATCTCTGTGATGATGACACATTCAATCAATACACTGCACAATAATCATGATCTCTGTGATGATGACGCATTCACACTGCACAATAATCATGATCTCTGTGATGATGACACATTCACACTGCACAATAATCATGATCTCTGTGATGATGATGCATTCACACTGCACAATAATCATGATCTCCGTGATGATGACGCATTCACAATGCACAATAATCATGATCTCTGTGATGATGACACATTCACACTGCACAATAATCATATGCACAATAATCATGATCTCTGTGATGATGACACATTCAATCAACACACTGCACAATAATCATGATCTCTGTGATGATGACACATTCACACTGCACAATAATCATGATCTCTGTGATGATGACGCATTCACACTGCACAATAATCATGATCTCTGTGATGATGACGCATTCACACTGCACAATAATCATGATCTCTGTGATGATGACACATTCACACTGCACAATAATCATGATCTCTGTGATGATGACGCATTCACACTGCACAATAATCATGATCTCTGTGATGACGACGCATTCACACTGCACAATAATCATGATCTCTGTGATGATGACGCATTCACACTGCACAATAATCATGATCTCTGTGATGAAGACGCATTCATACTGCACAATAATCATGATCTCGGTGATGACGACGCATTCACACTGCACAATAATCATGATCTCTGTGATGATGATGCATTCACACTGCACAATAATCATTATCTCTGTGATGATGATGCATTCACACTGCATAATAATCATGATCTCTGTGATGATGACGCATTCACACTGCACAATAATCATGATCTCTGTGATGATGATGCATTCACACTGCACAATAATCATGATCTCTGTGATAACACATTCACACTGCACAATAATCATGATCTCTGTGATGATGACGCATTCACACTGCACAATAATCATGATCTCTGTGATGATGACGCATTCACACTGCACAATAATCATGATCCCTGTACTGATGACTCACATTCAATCAAGACACTGGGCACCAAGATCATGAAACTGAGTACCACTGACCAGAGGGTTACACAACACTAGACAGCAAATCGAACACTTCCGAAGAGAACAGAAACACGCTGTTGACAGAGCAAGAGTTAACAGAGAGAAAACACAAATCAAAGAGAACCCACAAGGCAGAAACACACTCTGAGCTGTTACCTGTTTCTCTGCACTCTCTGCTCTGCTCTGCCACTCCTTCAAACAGCTCTGAAGGCTGGACTCACGACTCGACAGAGAGTTCTCCAGCTGACGAACCATGTTGCTTTTCTGAAACAGACAGTTCACCAGTTGATGAACCATGTTGCTTTTCTGAAACAGACAGTTCTCCAGCTGATGAACCATGTTGCTTTTCTGAAAGACAGTTCTCCAGCGGACGAACCATGTTGCTTTTCTGAAACAGTTCTCCAGCGGACGAACCATGTTGCTTTTCTGAAACAGACAGTCCTCCAGTTGATGAACCATGTTGCTTTTCTGAAACAGACAGTTCTCCAGCTGACGAACCATGTTGCTTTTCTGAAACAGACAGTTCTCCAGCTGATGAACCATGTTGCTTTTCTGAAACAGTTCTCCAGCGGACGAACCATGTTGCTTTTCTGAAACAGACAGTTCTCAAGCGGACGAACCATGTTGCTTTTCTGAAACAGTTCTCCTGCGGACGAACCATGATGCTTTTCTGAAACAGTTCTCCAGTGGACGAACCATGTTGCTTTTCTGAAACAGACAGTTCTCCAGCTGATGAACCATGTTGCTTTTCTGAAACAGTTCTCCAGCGGACGAACCATGTTGCTTTTCTGAAACAGTTCTCCAGCGGACAAACGATGTTGCTTTTCTGAAACAACAAGCACCACAGGCCAGTTTCCCTTTCTCATTTGGAAGATACGACAAAGCAAGGTCCTGTGCTGAAAAGCCACATTGCTCTTCTGAAACAACCAACCACACAGGCCAAATTCAGCTCCAGTTTCTCATCCGGATGAGACCATAAACCAAGGTCCTGTGTGCAGCACGCACTTGGCACACTGAAAAAGAACCCATGGCAACGTGTGTTGTCCTCTGGCAAAAATCTGAGGGAAGAAATGCACTCACATAGTTACACACCACATCTGCTGGGCAGATGCCTCACCAGCAGCGTAACCCAACACCCTTAGTCAGGCCTTGAGTGAATGTATATATATTTGTGTTCCTACCAGAGTGGATTTCTTGCATAGAATTTTGCCAGAGGACAACATCTTTGTTGCCATGGGTTCTTTTTCAGTGTGCCAAGTGTGTGCTGCGCATGGGACCTCAGTTTATCATCTCCTCCGAATGACAAAATGTTAAGTTTGATTTTCCAGTCACACACACTCACCCTGTCCAGATCCTCTTCCAGCATCTTCTTGCCAGACTCCAGGTGGTTGTTCCTCTCCATCAGCATCCTCACCTGGCTCCACACCTGTCAGGTAATTACACCTTTCTCTTACATACCTGTCAGGTAATTACACCTTTCTCTCACACACCTGTCAGGTAATTACACCTTTCTCTCACATACCTATCAAGTAATTACACCTTTCTCTTACATAGCTGTCAGGAAATTACACCTTTCTCTCACATACCTGTCAGGTAATTACACCTTTCTCCCACACACCTGTCAGGTAATTACACCTTTCTCCCACACACCTGTCAGGTAATTATACCTTTCTCCCACACACATGTCAGGTAATTACACCTTTCTCTCACTCACCTGTCAGGTAAATACAACTTTCTCTCAGAACACAACACACCTGTCAGGTAAATACAACTTTCTCTTACAACACAACACACCTGTCAGGTAAAAATACAACTTTCTCTCACAACACCACACACTCATGTCAGGTAAAAATACAACTTTCTCTTACAACACAACACACCTGCCAGGTAAAAATACAACTTTCTCTCACAACAACACACACTCATGTCAGGTAAAAATACAACTTTCTCTTACAACACAACACACCTGTCAGGTAAAAATACAACTTTCTCTCACAACACACACCTGTCAGGTAAAAATACAACTTTCTCTCACAACAACACACACCTGTTAGGTAAAAATACAACTTTCTCTCACAACACCACACACCTGTCAGGTAAAAATACAACTTTCTCTCACAACAACACAACACACCTGTCAGGTAAAAATACAACTTTCTCTCACAACACAACACACCTGTCAGGTAAATACAACTTTCTCTCACAACAACACACACCTATCAGGTAAAAATACAACCTTCTCTCACAACAACACACACCTATCAGGTAAAAATACAACTTTCTCTCACAACACACACCTGTCAGGTAAAAATACAACTTTCACAACAACACAACACACCTGTCAGGTAAAAATACAACTTTCTCTCACAACACAACACACACCTGTCAGGTAAAAATACAACTTTCTCTCACAACACCACACACCTGTCAGGTAAAAATACAACTTTCTCTCACAACACAACACACCTGTCAGGTAAAAATACAACTTTCTCTCACAACACACACCTGTCAGGTAAAAATACAACTTTCACAACAACACAACACACCTGTCAGGTAAAAATACAACTTTCTCTCACAACACAACACACACCTGTCACGTAAAAATACAACTTTCTCTCACAACACCACACACCTGTTAGGTAAAAATACAACTTTCTCTCACAACACACACCTGTCGGGTAAAAATACAACTTTCTCTGACAACACCACAAATCTGTCAGGTAAAAATACAACTTTCTCTCACAACACAACACACACCTGTCAGGTAAAAATACAACTTACTCTCACAACACCACACACCTGTCAGGTAAAAATACAACTCTCTCTCACAACACACACCTGTCAGGTAAAAATACAACTTTCTCTCACAACACCACACACCTGTCAGGTAAAAATACAACTTTCTCTCACAACACAACACACCTGTCAGGTAAAAATACAACTTTCTCTCACAACACAACACACACCTGTCAGGTAAAAATACAACTTTCTCTCACAACACCACACACCTGTCAGGTAAAAATACAACTTTCTCTCACAACACACACCTGTCGGGTAAAAATACAACTTTCTCTCACAACACCACACATCTGTCAGGTAAAAATACAACCTTCTCTCACAACACAGCACACACCTGTCAGGTAAATACAACTTTTTCTCACAACGCCGCACACCTGTCAGGTAAAAATACAACTTTCTCTCACAACACCACACACCTGTCAGGTAAAAATACAACTTTCTCTCACAACACAACACACCTGTCAGGAAAAAATACAACTTTCACAACAACACACACACACCTGTCCTGAGACTGAAGGATGCCCACTACTACCACAATTTTAAACATATTTTTTTCCATTTTCATTTAATCTATTTTATTTTATTATTACTTATTTTTCCCCCTTAAGGCTTGACGAAACCCTCTGGGTTATGCTGCTGGTCAGGCATCTGCTTAGCGGATGTGGTGAAGCGTGTATGGATTTGTCCAAACGCAGTGACGCCTCTCTGAACTCTACAACTCTACGGTTACCTTGGGGATGAGTCAGGGTGGGATGTTACCATGGGGATGAGTCAGGGTGGGAGGTTACCATGGGGATGAGTCAGGGTGCGTTACCATGGGGACGAGTCAGGGTGGGTTACCATGGGGACGAGCAGGGTGGGATGTTACCATGGGGATGAGTCAGGGTGGGTTACCGTGCGAACGAGTCAGAGTGGGAGGTCACCATGGGGATGAGTCAGGGTGGGAGTTTACCATCAGGACGAGTCACAAAGGTCACCATGGGGACGAGTCATGTAGATCACCATGGGAATGAGTCATGGAGGTTACCATGGGGATGAGTCATGGAGGTTACCATGGGGACGAGTCAGTAAGGGTTGGTTACCATGGGGACAAGTCAGACAGGGTGGGTTACCATGGGGATGAGTCAGTCAGGTGGGTTACCATGGGGATGAGTCAGTCAGGACGAGTCAGTCAGGGTGAGTTACCATGGGGACGAGTCAGTCAGGGTGGGTTACCATGGGGACGAGTCAGTCAGGGTGGGAGGTTACCTTGGTCATCTCATGCTCCAGGGTGGTGTTCCTGTTCTCCAGGTCGCTGCGCGCCTTGCTCTCCGACATCAGCTGAGCCTGAAGCCGCTCACCACCTGTCTGGGCTTTGGACACCTCCCTCCGCAGCTCCACTATCGTCTGCAACAGTCATGGTCCTGTGTACCTACCTGCTTGTCTGTCTGTCTGCTTTTCTGTCTGTCTACCTGTCTGCTTTTCTGTCTGTCTGCTTTTCTGTCTGTCTGCCTGTCTGTCTGTCTGCTTTTCTGTCTGTCTGCTTTTTTGTCTGTCTGTCTGTCTGCCTGCCTGCCTGCCTTCCTGCCTGTCTGTCTGTCTGTCTGCCGGCCTGCCTGTCTGCCAGCCTGCCTGCCTGTCTATCTGTCTGCTTTTCTGTCTGTCTGTCTGCCTGCCTGTCTGTCTGTCTGCCGGCCTGCCGGCCTGCCTGCCTGCCTGCCTGCCTGTCTGTCTGCCGGCCTGTCTATCTGTCTGCTTTTCTGTCTGTCTACCTGCCGGCCTGTCTGTCTGTCTTCTTTCTGTCTGTCTGTCTGTCAGCCTGCCTGCCTGCCTGCCTGCCTGCCTGCCTATCTACCTGCCAGCCTGTCTGTCAGTCTGTCTGTCTGTCTATCTACCTGCCAGCCTGTCTGTCTATCTGCTTTTCTGTCTGCCTGCCTGCCTACCTGCCTGTCTGTCTGTGTGCATTGTAGCGTATTGTGTGGTGTGGTGTGTAAGTCCATGCTTGTGTGTGTATGGTATGTTCACTTGAATGTGTGAGTAAATATGCGTAAGTATAATATTTACTGTATTCAACACAAGGTCCTTGTCTTTAGATGTGAACATCAGTCCGCAATACTGGTAGTAGTGGTAGCATTGTTGATGTTGTTCCTAAAAATCATGACATACATTTCTCGCCACCACCACCACAACCATCAGAGACATTACAATTATTGTTCTTGTCAATCACAACATACTTTTCAAACAAACACAACACCAGCAGAGATATATTTGTACTGTTCCTATCAACTATGACATACTTCTCACACCAATACCAACATGACACACTTTTCTCACACACACCACCACAACCACCACTATCAGAGATTTATTGTTCCCCTCAACCATGACATATTTTTCACACTAACAAACACCACCAACACCAACATGACACACTTTTCTCACACACACCACCACAACCACCACTATCAGAGATTTATTGTTCCCATCAACCATGACATATTTTTCACACATACAGCACCACCACAGGAGGTGTTATTATTATGGTCCCTCAACCTTGACATTTTTCACACTAACAAACACCACCAACACCAACACCACCATTACACACTCTTCTCATACAAACACACAACTCTTCTCATACAATCTCACAACCACCACCACCAGCAGGAGGCATTACCATCATTGTTCCAATCAACCATGAAATAATCTTCAAATAAACACCACCACCAACAACCAACACCAGAGTAGTATCATCATATCATTATTGTCATTATCTTTATTGCTGTTATTGTCATCATCATTATTATCATTATTATCATCAACCAGGACCTACTTTTCTCACAACCACCACCACCACAGGCATTATCATCACTGTTCCTATTAACCAGGACATGTTTTCATCACAAACACCACCAACACCAGTGTAGTACTATTATTAATATCATCATTATCTTAATCATCATTACCATCATCATCATTTTTTTATAATGATGATGATGAGAAGGAGGAGGAGGAGGATTTTTTATTGATCTTTTGTTATTATAGTTACTATGATTATCATTATAATTATTATTATTATTATTATTAGTGATAAGAAACTCTAGGGAGAGCTGGACAGTACAAGCAAGGTCTTCAAAGAAGCCCCTCTCAGTCAAGTGTTTCGGCCCTGACTCCTTACACTCTAAGGGGGCCGGGCCACACCCAGGTCATGACTCCTGAATGCCCTTGTATTGCGGCCTTTTCTTTTTTCTGTTTTCCTGGTCCTCAGCAGGTTCGAACCCGCGCCTCCA
Organism: Babylonia areolata; assembly: GCF_041734735.1. NCBI lineage: Eukaryota > Metazoa > Mollusca > Gastropoda > Neogastropoda > Buccinidae > Babylonia > Babylonia areolata. The sequence continues at coordinate 24,025,104 of NC_134886.1, read as the reverse complement.
AGGTGGTCGCCACTTCAGGACTGAGTCACTACGCCTAGTTTGAGTAGGGAAATTTAATCCTTATGAAGTTTATTATTATTATTATATTATTACTATTATGATTATTATTAATATTATTGTTCCTAATCAACCATGACACACTTTTCACACAAACACCACCACCACCACCACCAGCAGAAGCATGGACACCTGAGTCCCTCACCTGTTCCTTCTCCCTCAGGTCGGTTTTGGCGTCACGAGACTCGGCCGCTGTGGCGGTCACTTTGTCGGTCAGTGTGTCCATCTCACGGCGATGCTGCAGCTTCACTTCCTTCAGCTCGGACTCCAGGCGAGACACCATGGATTCATACTTGGCCTTACCAGCAAAAAAAAACAACAAAACCAATGGCTCTGTCAGTGTCATAACAAACCTGTGGTAAACAGCCTCAATTTGTGCAGAGTATTTGGCCTTACCAGCAAAAAATAGTGTCTCTGTCAGTGTCACAATAACACCATGGATTCATACTTGGCCTTACTGGCAAAAAACCAAAAAAACAAAAAGAAAGAGCAACTCTGCCACTGTCACAACAAACCTGTGGCCAACAGCCTCAATTTGTGCAGAGTACCTGGCCTGACCAGCAAAAAGTAGTGGCTTTGTCAGTGTCACAACAAACCTGTGGCCAACAGCCTCGATTTGCGCACAGTACCTGGCCTTACCAGCAAAAAACAAAAGTGGCTCTGTCAGTGTCATAATACACACCATGGATTCATATTTCACCTTACCAGCAAAAAAAAAAAAAAGAAAAAAAAAAGAGCAGCTCTGTCAGTATCAGAACAAACGTGTGGCCAACAGCCTTGATTTGTGTGCAGTACTTGGCCTTTCCAGCGAAATATAGTGGCTCTGTCAATGTCATAACAAACCTGTGGCCAACAGCCTTGATCTGAGCAGAGTACTTGGCCTTACCAGCTAAAATAAGCAACTGTCAGTGTCATAACAAACCTGTGGCCAACAGCCTCAATTTGAGCAGAGCACTTGGCCTTACTAGTCAAAAAAAAAGCAACTCTGTCAGTGATGAACAACAATCACTGACACTCTGACATGGCTGCTGACAAAAAAAGCTGTCATCAAAAAAGTGTGTGTTCCCCCTCCCCACCTCCCCCCCTCCCCAGCCGACCCCTCCAATCTGAAGAACTAACCGTCTGTCCCAGAGAGCTGGCCTCCAGTTTGAAGACAGAGCTCTGCTGTTGCTGCAGCTCTTCCCGCAGACAGCGGATGTGCTTGTTTGCCGCGTTCAGATCACTCTCCAGCTGCTCCACGTACCGCGCACTCTGGTGGTGAGAATCTGAACACACCCACACACATCATGAGAATGTGAACACAACCACAGACGACATGACACAGTATGATCTATGTGATGGCTGTGATCCTGAATTTGAACACACCCACAGACAACATGACACAGTATCAACTATGTGATGGCTGTGATCCTGAATTTGAACACACCCACAGACAACATGAACTATGTGATGGCTGTGATCCTGAATTTGAACACACCCACAGACAACATGAACTATGTGATGGCTGTGATCCTGAATTTGAACACACCCACAGACAACATGACACAGTATGATCTATGTGATGGCTGTGATCCTGAATTTGAACACACCCACAGACAACATGAACTATGTGATGGCTGTGATCCTGAATTTGAACACACCCACAGACAACATGAACTATGTGATGGCTGTGATCCTGAATTTATAATAATAATAATATTTTATTTTTACATAGCACTATAGTACAAGCATAAGCAAGCTCTAAGCACTTTACAATCCAGTACCTAAAGTGCAACAAGAAAGCATATAAAAAGTAGTAGAAACATAAAAACAGAATCATTATTATTATATAAAAAAAAAAAAAATGCACAAAACTCAAAAAGTAACATACTATCAATACTACAACTGTTACACTCCAACACTCACACTAACACCCACGCACAGACACACACATGATTAAACAGCTGAGATGAGAGCAATTTTCACTTAAAATACATACATGTAAAAAGGAACATAATTGTAATCTGCATGCCACAGATTTTGTAAAAATTGTAAAATAAAATTTTGGACAGAAAAGGTAAAAGGGGTAAAAATTGGGTCATTCTCCCTTTTGAACCACACCACCACCATCCATCTACCCACCCCCATTCTCTCTCTACTCTCTCATCACACACACTCACATTGCCATGGGCCTGGGACAACAGCACTATTTAAGTTATGAAAAGTATTTTTTAAAGAGATAAGTTTTAAGATTTACTTTAAAGGTAGATATATGAGTTGTTTGTCTGAGAGCAATAGGCAGAGAATTCCAAGTTGTTGGGCCTAAGACGGAAAATGACCTCTTTCCACAAGAGTTAAGGAAGTATCAGGGAACAGTTAGCTGGGAGGAATCGAGAGATCTCAATATTCTGTTTGGCAAGTACGGGTTAACAAGCTCAGAAAGATATGAGGGTGTGGTATTACAATTCAGGCACTGAAAACATAGGCAGGCAACTTTTTATTCAATTCTGCCTTGAACATGCAACCAATGAAGTGTCCGCAGGAGAGCAGTAGCACTCTCTCTCCTCGACTTTTTAAGGACGAGTCGAGCTGCACTATTCTGTATTTTCTGGAGCTTGTAGAGTTTATCATTGGGAAGGCCAGCAAAGAGAGAATTACAATAATCTAGGCGGGATAAAACGAAGGCAACAGCAAGTTTGTTGGTGGCATCAACAGACAGGAAGGGGCAGATTTTTACTAATCTTACGAAGCTGAAAGTAAAGAACTTTACACAGGTGGTTCACCTGAGTTTCCATCGTGAGGGATGAATCGAGGTAAAAACCAAGATTGCGGACAGAACCAGAAAAAGAAATTTCTATGCCAGAACAAATGATAGATTTATCTGCTTGAGCTTATTCTTATTACCAGTCAAAATGAGTTCTGTTTTGTCATCATTCATTTTTAGTTTGTTTTGTTTCATCCACTTTGCTACATTGTCTATACCAGTTTTAAATTTAGAAGCTAAACGTCCACAGACAAAATGACACAGTATGAACTATGTGATGGCTGTGATCCTGAATCTGGAAACACACACACACGTTGTGATTAAATATGAACTCAGTATTAACACACTGTGATGAGATTCTTCAAGAGAAAAAACATTGATCCTGAAGTGGACACACCCACACATGTTGTGATTAAATATGAACTCAGTATTAACACACTGTGATGAGATTCTTAAAGAGGAAAAACATTTGCCACAGAACATCCAATGACTGGACAATATTTCAAATTATGAAATCTTCCAGTACCAAGGAAACTTGCCAACTGAAGAATCACACTACAATGATCTTCACTGACTGGTAATGTACACATTATGTGAAAATGTATACAATGCTGTGGTATTATAACACACAAACAACAATACCAAGACAAAGACCCCTAGTTATGTAAAAACGACAGTGACAATGTGGGCATTTGATGTGTACGTATCAATAACAATACAGAGATTCTGTACTGCACACAGAGCACTACAATAACATAAACTCCAGGGCAATACAAATACACCATGACATCCACATTCTAAGAACAAAAAAAAAACCACTGACAATATCAACACACAACTTGTATTTTACTGGAACATAACAAAGCCAGATCCAATAAGCAATAGCATGACAAAAACATCTTGCAAGGGACAGTCAGAGGACGCCGCAGACGAGAAAGACAGAGGAAGAGGTGGGAAGACAACATCCAAGAATGGACAGGCATGCACCTGGCCGAGTCCCAGAAAGCATGAACCTGGTGGACCCTGAGCATGAACCTGGCAGAGTCCCAGAGAGCATGAACCTGGCACAGTCCCAGTCAGCATGAACCTGGCACAGTCCCAAACAGCATGAACCTGGCACAGTCCCATGAACCTGGCACAGTCCCAGACAGCATGAACCTGGCACAGTCCCAGACAGCATGAACCTGGTGGAGTCCCAGACAGCATGAACCTGGCACAGTCCCAGAGCATGAACCTGGCACAGTCCCAGAGCATGAACCTGGCACAGTTCCAGAAAGCATGAACCTGGCACAGTCCCAGAGCATGAACCTGGTGGAATCCCAGACAGCATGAACCTGGCACAGTCCCAGAGAGCATGAACCTGGCAGTCCCAGAGCATGAACCTGGCACAGTCACAGAGAGCATGAACCTGGCACAGTCCCAGAGAGCATGAACCTGGCACAGTCCCAGAGCATGAACCTGGTGGAGTCCCAGAGAGCATGAACCTGGCAGAGTCCCAGAGAGCATGAACCTGGCACAGTCCCAGAGCATGAACCTGGCACAGTCCCAGAGCATGAACCTGGTGGAGTCCCAGAGAGCATGAACCTGGTGGAGTCCCAGAGAGCATGAACCTGGCACAGTCCCAGAGCATGAACCTGGCACAGTCCCAGAGAGCATGAACTTGGCACAGTCCAAGAGCATGAACCTGGCAGAGTCCCTGAGAGCATAAACCTGGCACAGTCCAAGAGCATGAACCTGGTGGAGTCCCAGAGCATGAACCTGGCACAGTCCCAGAGCATAAACCTGGTGGAGTCCCAGACAGCGGTGGAGGACAGAGACAGACAGGTGCAGGAGAGTGGGGGCATTGTCTTCACTGGCACCCCAACCACATCAGCACAAGTAAAGGGATTGGAAACAGGTAACAGATAAAAAGCCAATTAGTCCCGATACCTGTATGACGTAATTTTTCTTTCTCCAGTTTCTCTGAAAGCTGTTCCCTCTGATGGATGGATTCCGACAACTGAAAAAACAAACCAAAAAAAAACCAATGTGGTCTCTAATTACAGCAGGGCATAGTCTAAGTGATAGATCAGTGTTAATCAAAAGTGAAAAATATATTTTGTGAATGAAGTTCGTAACTGCAAGCACACATTCTTACAGTGTGTGAACAGGTGCATGCACGATTGTGTGCATACATACATACACACTCACACAGAAACACACATACACACGTTAACACCCCAAACCATTCACCCATATCTTACTCACACACACACACATACTCATAAATGCATGCATAGTACAAAATTAAACACACATGTGCATACACACAAACACACACGGTCAGACACCCCCACTCACTAATCACCATCACACACACACATACACACGCTGTCAGATACCCCCACTCACTAATCACCATCACAAACACACACACATACACACGCTGTCAGATATCCCCACTCACTAATCACCATCACATACACACACACATACACACGCTGTCAGATACCCCCACTCACTAATCACCATCACATACACACACACAAACACACGCTGTCAGATACCCCCATTCACTAATCACCATCACATACACACACAAACACGCTGTCAGATACCCCCACTCACTAATCACCATCACATACACACAAACACACGCTCTCAGATACCCTCACTCACCAATCACCATCACATACACATGCTGTCAGATACCCCCACTCACCAATCACCATCACAAACAAAAAAACAGCCTCACCTTTCCTGCCAGTTCTACGTTGTCCTTCTCAAGCTGCCTGACCTTGTCCTCCGCAACCTTCAACCTCTGAAACTGCTGGTTCTTCTCCTCGGAGTCACTGGCCGATGTTTCCCTCAAGTGCTCCAGTTCACGGTTCAGCAGTTCCGTCTCGTGCCTCACCGTGTCCAGCAAAGAGTTCTTGTCTCTCAGCTGTGACTTCGCCACCCCCAACGCCTCTTTGCTCTCCTTCAGATCCTGTCTGAGCGACTGCACGGACTGTTCCATTTCCTGGTACTTGGAGGAGTTCACTTCCTTCTGGAACACCAGCGTGCGGATGTCGGTCAGCGACTTCTTCAGCTCGGCCTTGGACGCGGCCCGCTGCTCTTCCAGCTGAGCGACCTTGGAGTTGGCGTGGTTCAGTTCATTCAGTGTGTCCTGTAGCTGTTTCCGCATGGTTGTCAGGGACGCCTCCAGCTCCTGAGGGTGGTATGGTGAATGTTTAGCGTCAAAGTGTATCACTACATCACGGTGGTATGGTGAATGTTTAGCGTCAAATGTATCACTGCATCAGGGTGGTATGGTGAATGTTTAGCATCAAAGTGTATCACTGCATCAGGGTGGTATGGTGAATGTTTAGCGTCAAAGTGTATCACTACATCAGGGTGGTATGGTGAATGTTTAGCGTCAAAGTGTATCACTGCATCACGGTGGTATGGTGAATGTTTAGCGTCAAAGTGTATCACTACATCACGGTGGTATGGTGAATGTTTAGCGTCAAAGTGTATCACTACATCACGGTGGTATGGTGAATGTTTAGCGTCAAAGTGTATCACCACATCACGGTGGTATGGTGAATGTTTAGCATCAAAGTGTATCACTGCATCACGGTGGTATGGTGAATGTTTAGCGTCAAAGTGTATCACTACATCACAGCGGTATGGTGAATGTTTAGCATCAAAGTGTATCACTGCATCAGGGTGGTAGGGAATGTTTCGCAAATGTATCACCAGCGGTGAATGTTTAACGTCAAAGTGTATCACTACATCACGGTGGTATGGTGAATGTTTAGCGTCAAAGTGTATCACTACATCAGGGTGGTATGGTGAATGTTTAGCGTCAAAGTGTATCACTGCATCACGGTGGTATGGTGAATGTTTAGCGTCAAAGTGTATCACTACATCACAGCGGTATGGTGAATGTTTAGCATCAAAGTGTATCACTGCATCAGGGTGGTATGGTGAATGTTTAGCGTCAAAGTGTATCACCACATCACGGTGGTATGGTGAATGTTTAGCATCAAAGTGTATCACTGCATCAGGGTGGTAAAGAGCGAGCAAAGTGGAAAACAGGGTGCAGAAAGTTTCTTGGTGGTTGTTTTTTTTTGTTTGGCTGGTTGTGTTTTCGTTGTTTTGGGTTGTCGTTTTTTGTTTTTCATTTCTTTTTGGTCTCTTTTTTTTGGGGGGGAAGGGAGGGGGGGCCGGGGAGGTGGGGTGGGGGCCTAGGGGGGGGTTCCGTCTGTGTGCAAGAATGAATGCCTGCATCTATGACTGTGTGTATATGTAAAAAAAAGTAAAATGCTATTGTGCAAAAAATTAAATCAAGATTTCAAATTATTGACATGCTCCAGGCTTTATTTTCATATTCAATTCTTGACATCCATTTTGTCATCGGTATCATAACTTATCTATCTAAAGATGTTGCTCAGACAACAACAAAAAAGTACTTACATGTTCAAGGCATTTCTTGGAAGTGTAAAATGCAAGTACAAAGACATGCACTCACACACACACACACACACACACACACACACACACACACCTCAGTGTTAGCTGAACGGATGGCAGCTTGTGACGCCTGGTCCATGACCTGAGCCTGAAGTCCAGCCATCTCACTGCGTGCATCCTCCGCCTCAGCTTCTGCCTGTGACATCACAATCAGTCAGAATCCTGCTTTCCTATTCTGTTCTGTAGTCATTAACTCACTCCTTTCCTATTCTGTTCTGTAGTCATTAACTCATTCCTTTCCTATTCTGTTCTGTGGTCATTAACTCACTCCTTTCCTATTCTGTTCTGTAGTCATTAACTCATTCCTTTCCCATTATGTTCTGTCATCATTAACTCATCCTACCCCACAGCTACATGCTTGCTACAACTCCCCTGGACCAGCACAATGTGAGACCACTGCAGTAAAAAGAAGGGATGTTCACTAAAACGGTGAAAATTGATGGAGAATTGTTGATTTAATCAGTCAAACAAAGCTTCGTTTTCATGCTTCCAAAATCCGTTAACGGTTCAGTTTGGAATGTCAACTGTCCCAAGCAAGAATGAACGAAATCAGAATAGTGTGTTGGTACAAGAATACTCCTACCCGGTCCACAAGGGAAGTAATCATGGTAGGAGTTAACTCGTAGCTGGAGTCGAATGAGCTAATGTGGATGGTATGTGTGCATACATCCTCTGTTTCAGCTTCAGAATGTAGCATCAAAATCACAGTTAGAATCCTGCTTTGCTGTCATGTTCTGTAGTATAATGTGGATGGTATGTGTGCATACATCCTCTGCTTCAGCTTCAGAATGTAGCATCAAAATCACAGTCAGAATTGTGCTTTGCTGTCATGTTCTGTAGTACAATGTGGAGGGTATGTGAGCATACATCCTCTGCTACAGTTTCTTTCTGTTACATCACACACACTGTCAGAATCTTGTTAATAAATATCCTGTTGATGTCAAACTAAAAATACCAAAGTGCAAAATAACACAACAAAAGTTAAAGCAAATAAGGCATAAAATATCAAATAATAAAATTAACATTTCTGCAGTAAACTAGAACATCTCAACTTAAATTCAGATTCTGCATAAAAAAAAAGAAACTCTGCAGTAAAGTGAACATCTTTGTGGCCAGAGCTACTTAATTTCTAATGACCCTCATTCTTCAATGCATCGTTATACCTGTGTTACATTCATCATTACCACAATTCAGAAAAAAGTCATATTTTCTGTCCTTCAGGAAATTAAAAACTAAGAATAATAACAATAAATACACTAATAATAATAATAATGATAATAGATGATGATGATGATAATACTAATAACAACAGTAGCACATTCATAGAGAATTTTCAATCCTCTCAAAATGCATTGCAAGAACACAAAAAACACAAGAACACACACACACACACACACACACACACACACACACCATGATTTCCAGTTCCTCTAGTCAGATTCCTTTCTCAGTCTACATGGTTATTTCCCTTACAACACCAATGCCTTCTGATGCAAAGAATAGAATGACACATCTTAAATCTGTCACATAAACGTCATATTTGTAAATTTTAATTTTAAAAAAGCATTCTGAAGGTGGTTAGGGGAGTAAACTGTAATTTTATGAGCTAAAACCAAACTGAAAGTTGGGCTTGTCACTATAGCTTTACGCCACATTTTTTTCTTTCTTTTTACTGTCTGCAAGTGTATTTGTTTACGATCAAAGTGCATTTTCCTACAGAATTTTGCCAATGACAACCCTTTTGTTGCTGTGGGTCCTATTACAAATGCTCAGTGCATGCTGCACACAGAACTCTGTTCACTGTCTCATTTGAAAGACAAACACCCAGACCACCATCATCTGAACGACAAACACCCAGACCACCACTCAAGCTCTAACGGATGGGGGAGGAAGAGTGAAAACCCTGGGTCATATATGTGACTCAAACCTGTGCACACAGGGGAGAGAAAAGTGAAAACCCTGGGTCATATATGTGACTCAAACCTGTGCACACAGGGGAGGGAAAGTGAAAACCCTGGGTCATATATGTGACTCAAACCTGTGCATACAGGGGAGAGAAAAGTGAAAACCCTGGGTCATACATGTGACTCAAACCTGTGCATACAGGGGAGAGAAAAGTGAAAACCCTGGGTCATACATGTGACTCAAACCTGTGCACACAGGGGAGAGAAAAGTGAAAACCCTGGGTCATATATGTGACTCAAATCTGTGCACAGAGGGGAGGGAAAGTGAAAACCCTGGGTCATATATGTGACTCAAACCTGTGCATACAGGGGAGAGAAAAGTAAAAACCCTGGGTCATATATGTGACTCAAACCTGTGCATACAGGGGAGAGAAAAGTGAAAACCCTGGGTCATATATGTGACTCAAACCTGTGCATACAGGGGAGAGAAAAGTGAAAACCCTGGGTCATACATGTGACTCAAACCTGTGCACACAGGGGAGAGAAAGTGAAAACCACGGTTCACATATGGGACTGGAACCCGCACACACTGGCTTCCTAGTTTCGTGTGCTACTGTTGGGTCTATGATCCACTCACCTGGTCACACCTGTGCTGCAGAGAGGTCACCTCCCCCTGGGCAGCCTGCAGGTCATTCTGCAACTGTTGTACCTGGCTCTCCAGTGACCTCACCTGCCAACATGACAACATTCTGTTTTAAACTTTCTTCTTTTTTTTTTGTTTTTTTTTTGTTTTTTTGTTTGTTTGTTTGTTCATTTTCAGCATTTAGAAATCTTAAAATTGTTTAAATAGCCAAGTTGTTAAAGCCTTGGACTTTCAATCTGAGGGTCCTGGGTTCAAATCTCAGTAACAGAGCCTGGTGGGTATAGGGTGGAGATTTTTGCGGTCTCCCAGGTCAACATATATGCAGACTTGCTTGTGCCTAAACCCTCTTCATGTGTATATGTACGTAGAAGAACAAACACACACGTTAAAGATCCTGTAATCCATTTCGGTGTTTGGTGGGTTATGGAAACAAGAACATACCCAGCATGCACACACCCCAAAACACAGCATGGCTGCCTACAAGGCAGGGTAAATAAACAAAAATGGTCATACATGTAAAATGTTACATGTATGTCTGGGTGTGTATGTGTGTGTGACTGAACCCAATTGAAAGACATGGGAAACAAATGATGAGCACCCAATGGCATCCATCTGTCCGCTCTACCCAGGTAGGCAGCCTGTTGTGCAAATGACTCCATGTTTGTACGACACCGAAAGCTTGGTTTCCAACCAAGGACAGGTGCTATATCAGTATCACTATCTTCATCAAACTTCCCACACAGAGGCAGTATCACTATCTTCATCAAATTTCCCACAAAGAGGCATTATCACTATCTTCACCAAACTTCCCACAAAGAGGCATTATCACTATCTTCATCAAACTTCCCACAAAGAGGCATTATCACTGTCTTCATCAAATTTCCCACAAAGAGGCATTATCACTATCTTCATCAAATTTCCCACACAGAGGCAGTATCAATATCTTCATCAAATTTCCCACACAGAGGCAGTATCACTATCTTCATCAAATTTCCCACACAGAGGCAGTATCAATATCTTCATCAAATTTCCCACAAAGAGACATTATCACTATCTTCATCAAATTTCCCACAAAGAGGCATTATCACTATCTTCATCAAACTTCCCACAAAGAGGCATTATCACTATCTTCATCAAACTTCCCACACAGAGGAACTCTGGCAGAATCAGGCATTGACCAGCATTCATCTCAAGGCCCTGTTCCAGTATAGTGTTCTGTCTATGACAAAGGCACTTTGTTCTCACTCCATACAGGTGGTGTAGTGTTCTGTCCATGGGAAAGGCACTTTGTTCTCACTCCATACAGGTGGTGTAGTGTTCTGTCCATGACAAAGGCACTTTGTTCTCACTCCATACAGGTGGTGTAGTGTTCTGTCCATGGGAAAGGCACTTTGTTCTCACTCCATACAGGTGGTGTAGTGTTCTGTCCATGACAAAGGCACTTTGTTCTCACTCCATACAGGTGGTGTAGTGTTCTGCCCATGGGAAAGGCACTTTGTTCTCACTCCATACAGGTGGTGTAGTGTTCTGTCCATGGGAAAGGCACTTTGTTCTCACTCCATACAGGTGGTGTAGTGTTCTGTCCATGGGAAAGGCACTTTGTTCTCACTCCATACAGGTGTGTTCTGCCCATGGGAAAGGCACTTTGTTCTCACTCCATACATGTGGTGTAGTGTTCTGTCCATGGGAAAGGCACTTTGTTCTTACTCCATACAGGTGTGTTCTGCCCATGGGAAAGGCACTTTGTTCTCACTCCATACAGGTGGTGTAGTGTTCTGTCCATGACAAAGGCACTTTGTTCTCACTCCATACAGGTGGTGTAGTGTTCTGTCCATGACAAAGGCACTTTGTTCTCACTCCATACAGGTGGTGTAGTGTTCTGTCCATGAGACAGGCACTTTGTTCTCACTCCATACCGATGGTGTAGTGTTCTGTCCATGAGACTGGCACTTTGTTCTCACTCCATGCAGGTGGTGTAGTGTTCTTTGTTCTCACTCCATACAGGTGATGCAGTGTTCTGTCCATGGGAAAGGCACTTTGTTCTCACTCCATACAGGTGGTGTAGTGTTCTGCCCATGGGAAAGGCACTTTGTTCTCACTCCATGCAGGTGGTGCAGTGTTCTGTCCATGGGAAAGGCACTTTGTTCTCACTCCATACAGGTGGTGTAGTGTTCTGTCCATGGGAAGGCACTTTGTTCTCACTCCATACAGGTGGCGCAGTGTTCTGTCCATGGGAAAGGCACTTTGTTCTCACTCCATACAGGTGGTGTAGTGTTCTGTCCATGGGAAAGGCAATTTGTTCTCACTCCATACAGGTGGTGTAGTGTTCTGTCCATGGGAAAGGCACTTTGTTCTCACTCCATACAGGTGGTGTAGTGTTCTGTCCATGGGAAAGGCACTTTGTTCTCACTCCATACAGGTGGTGTAGTGTTCTGTCCATGGGAAAGGCACTTTGTTCTCACTCCATACAGGTGGTGTAGTGTTCTGTCCATGGGAAAGGCACTTTGTTCTCACTCCATACAGGTGGTGTAGTGTTCTGTCCATGGGAAAGGCACTTTGTTCTCACTCCATACAGGTGGTGTAGTGTTCTGTCCATGGGAAAGGCACTTTGTTCTCACTCCATACAGGTGGTGTAGTGTTCTGTCCATGGGAAAGGCACTTTGTTCTCACTCCATACAGGTGTGTTCTGCCCATGGGAAAGGCACTTTGTTCTCACTCCATACAGGTGGTGTAGTGTTCTGTCCATGGGAAAGGCACTTTGTTCTCACTCCATACAGGTGGTGTAGTGTTCTGTCCATGGGAAAGGCACTTTGTTCTCACTCCATACAGGTGTGTTCTGCCCATGGGAAAGGCACTTTGTTCTCACTCCATACAGGTGGTGTAGTGTTCTGCCCATGGGAAAGGCACTTCGTTCTCACTCCATACAGGTGGTGTAGTGTTCTGTCCATGACAAAGGCACTTTGTTCTCACTCCATACAGGTGGTGTAGTGTTCTGCCCATGACAAAGGCACTTTGTTCTCACTCCATACAGGTGGTGTAGTGTTCTGTCCATGGGAAAGGCACTTTGTTCTCACTCCATACAGGTGGTGTAGTGTTCTGTCCATGGGAAAGGCACTTTGTTCTCACTCCATACAGGTGGTGTAGTGTTCTGTCCATGGGACAGGCACTTTGTTCTCACTCCATACAGGTGGTGTAGTGTTCTATCCATGACAAAGGCACTTTGTTCTGTCCATGGGAAAGGCACTTTGTTCTCACTCCATACAGGTGGTGTAGTGTTCTGTCCATGGGAAAGGCACTTTGTTCTCACTCCATACAGGTGTGAATAGGTACCTGCCTTGGGCTGGGGAAGGTTAAAATGATGGAACAAGAAGACTGGGCCCCACCTTCAAACCTTCAATTGGCAGGCCCTAGACACAGTGGATTTGGACTCACTGCCTAGATGGCCATAAGATGGAAAGGATAAGGAACTATAAACTTTAATAGTTTACATACACACAAAACAAACACACAAAACCAGAACAACAAACAACAAAATGCAAAACATCAAAAATAAAGCACAACATGACAGGGACTTGGTGGAGGACTTAATGAACTGAACCGGTCAGGACTGGGAGAGGAAATTGCACTTCCATATTTGGCTTCTCTGAGGCAAACTTGTCCTTTTATTGTGGGCTTCTACTGTGCACACTGGTCTTTATGTTGCAGGTTCGTATTATAGCATACAGATCTCCATATTGTGGGCTTCAATTGTACAAATTTGTTTTCATGTTGTGGGCTTGTATCAAGCATATTGTGGGCTCCTATTGTAAAAAAAATTGTCTTCATATTTTGGGCTTTCATTTTACAAATTTGTTGAGATGTTGTGGGTTTGTATTATGAAAATTTTTCTCCACACTGTAAGCTTCTGTTATGCAAATTTGTCTTCACATTATGAGCTTCTGTTATGCAAATTTGACTGTGTGTCACAGGCTTCTCTGGAAACAATGTTTTCACGTTGTGAGCTCCTCTAGAAACTTTGTCTTCATACTGTGTGTTTTCTGTCAAAGATGTGAGAGGATGTTCAGAATAATCTTCATTGTTAAAGTGAACAAAGAGATAAGAGACAAATTCTGCAATGTGAGATCATTGTCAAATCCTTTCAATCAATATACTCAATGTTTTTCAACACCACCCCAATGCTATAAATATCAATGACAAAGACTAAAAAATATAGAGGAAATTCCAACATGGGACATCACTACACTAGTCAAAAAGTTCACAAATCAGCCCAGCACAGAACACACACCTTGGCCGTCAGACTCTGCCCCTCCCTCTCCTTCTCCTCCTTCACCTCCTCCATGCCCTGCTCCAGCTCCTGCAGTTTGAACTCCAGCTCACAGCGTGTCTCTTTCTCCGTCTGGGCCTCCGTGCGCAGCGAGGACAGCTCAAACTCCTGCTCCTGGTTCAGATCCTGCACTTTGCGCTCCAACTCCATCCTCTGCTTTCTCTCGTCCTCGTACAGGTCGGCCAGGCGACACTTCTCTGCCAGCCTCACCTCCAGCTCTCTCACCTGCACACAGGTGGCAGAATGGTTAACACGCTTATCTGCCAGTGTCTGTGAGGGTCTGTGTCTAAATCTTGGTCTCTGTGAGAGTCTGTGTCTGAATCTTGGTCTCTGTGAGGGTCTGTGTCTGAATCCTGGTCTCTGTGAGGGTCTGTGAGGGTCTGTGTCTGAATCTTGGTCTCTGTGAGGGTCTGTGTCTGAATCCTGGTCTCTGTGAGGGTCTGTGTCTGAATCCTGGTCTCTGTGAGGGTCTGTGTCTGAATCTTGGTCTCTGTGAGGGTCTGTGAGGGTCTGTGTCTGAATCTTGGTCTCTGTGAGGGTCTGTGTCTGAATCTTGGTCTCTGTGAGGGTCTGTGTCTGAATCTTAGTCTCACCCTTTTTGGCTAAGTTTGACTGGAAAATCAAATCAAGCGTCTATTCAATTGGGTGAGATGATAAACCCAGGTTTCCGTGTGCAGCATGCAATTGGCACACTTGTAAAGAAGCAATGGCTACATACAGTGTTGTCCTTTTTTGTGTGCAGCATGTAATTGGCGCTCTTGTAAAGAAGCAATGGCAAAATAAAGTGGTGTCCTTTTTGCAGTATGTAATTGGCGCTCTTGTAAAGAAGCCATGGCTACATAAAGTTTTGTCCTTTCTTGTGTGTACCCCTTTTTTATATATTATAATTATTATTTATTTATTTATTTACTTATTTATGTACGCTTATCTATTATTTATCCACCTTTTTTTTTCTTTTTCTTTTTTTTCTCAAGGCCTGACTAAGCGCGTTGGGTTACGCTGCTGGTCAGGCATCTGCTTGGCAGATGTGGTGTAGCGGATATGGATTTGTCCAAACGCAGTGACGCCTCCTCGAGCTACTGAAACTGAAACTGAAACTGTGTGCAGCATGTAATTGGCGCTCTTGTAAAGAAGCCATGGCAACATAAAGTGTTGTTCTTTTTTGTGTGCAGCATGCTATTGGCACTCTTGTAAAGAAGCAAAGGCAACATAAAGTGTTGTCCTCTGGCAAAATTCTGTAAAAAGAAATCCACTCTGACAGATACACAAATACATATGCATGCACTGGAGGCCTGACCAGTGCAATGGGTTATATTGCTGGTCAGGCATCTGCCTAGCACATGTGGTGTACAATAGAATATGTCTTTATTACCAAAATCACAAGGAATAATAAGGGGAGGTGTACATAAAAGGTACAAACATGAATCGTACCATATAAGTATTTGTACAAACGCAGTAACGCCTCCTGAACTCTTTCAGTGCCATAGGCGACTTTTGTAGACATCAAGGGGTCATGTCGACAAGACTATTTTTCACACTGTAACAAAGCTCCTTAACTCTTTCAGTGCCATAGGCGACTTTTGTAGACATCAGGGGGTCATGCTGACAAGACTTTTTTTCACACTGTAACAAAGCTTGACAGCTGCAGCCAGTTTCCTGCCAAGAGAATGCTGACTAACCTTTGCCCCCTAACGGAGCTTGACAAGAACAAGTCCTCTGTGTTGTTTTGACATGAACCGAAACCTGTGACAAGAACAAGTCCTCTGTGTTGTTTTGACATGAACCGAAACCTGTGACAAGAACAAGTCTTCTGTGTTGTTTTGACATGAACCGAAACCTGTGACAAGAACAAGTCTTCTGTGTTGTTTTGACATTACAAGTCCTCTGTGTTGTTTTGACATGAATCCAAACCTGTGACAAGAACAAGTCCTCTGTGTTGTTTTGACATGAACCGAAACCTGTGACAAGAACAAGTCCTCTGTGTTGTTTTGACATGAACCGAAACCTGTGACAAGAACAAGTCCTCTGTGTTGTTTTGACATGAACCGAAACCTGTGACTGACAGCACTGAAATATTTGACACTGGGGAGTGTTTTTCACACAGAAACTTGGCGGCCAAAGTTCAGAAACAAACTATTTTTTTCTTAAGCTGAAACTGAAACTCACCTGCATCTCCAGCTCCGACTTGTTGCGGAGCTCCTGCTGGAAGGAGGATTTTTCCTGGAGTGTTTCCTGCAGGCGTGACTCAGTGAGGGAGAGCTGCTCGGTGAGTGAGGACTTGGCTGTGATTTGTTCGTGATGGGCCACCTTTACCGCCTGCAGTTCTGACAGTGCGTGCTGAAGCTTCACTCGCAGGTCGTCTATCTCGCTGGTCAGCCTGTGCAACGGAAAGGGGGTGGGGTGGGGGGTGGGGGGGAAAGAAGCAACAATGTCATGTGGTGTTTGTTTTGGGAGCGTTTCAATAAAATGATGCTTGTCAAAAGCAACGACGTTAGGTGTTTTTTTGTTTATGGGGTGATTTGGTAAAATGATGCTTGTCAAAAACTACAATGTTAGGTGTTTTTGTTTTGGAAGCGCTTTGGTAAATTGATACTTGTACAAAGGAACAACATTACATGGTTTGTTTGTTTAGGGAGTGTTTTGGTAAAATGATGCCTGTCAAAAGCAACAATGTTACATGATTTGTTTGACTTTTTTGTTCTGGGAGTGTTTCGGCAAAATGATGCTTGTCAATAACAACAACGTTACATGCTTTCTGTGTTTCGGGAGCGTTTCAGTATAATGTTGCCTGTCAAAAACAACGACGTTACATGCTTTCTGTGTTTGGGGAGCGTTTTGGTATAATGATGCCTGTCAAAAACATTACATGCTTTCTGTGTTTGGGGACCGTTTCAGTATAATGATGCCTGTCAAAAACGTTACATGCTTTCTGTGTTTGCGGAGAGTTTCAGTATAAAGATACTTGTCAAAAACAATGTTACATGTTTTCTGTGTTTGGGGACCGTTTCAGTATAAAGATGCCTGTCAAAAACAACATTACATGCTATCTGTTTTTGGGGACCGTTTCAGTATAATGATGCCTGTCAAAAACGTTACATGCTTTCTGTGTTTGCGGAGCGTTTCAGTATAAAGTTGCTTGTCAAAAACAACAATGTTACATGTTTTCTGTGTTTGGGGAGCTTTTGGGAAAATGATGCTTGTCAAAAACAGCATTTCATGTGTCATTCTGTTTTGGTGACAACCAAGCTCCTCACATCCTTATGCTTTTTTTTATGAACTTTTCTTTCTTTCTTTTTCACAAGCTCGTAAATTCTTGTTGTCACACATTTGATTCGCTGTTTGTTGCAAGGATTTGACATCCCCCAGAGCGCTCAACAACATGAACACTTCCTTTCACAAACTCCTAACATCTTGTTGGGACCCTCTTGTTTTTGACGATTCTCATTTCCATTTTCTGCTAAATCAAGCTCTTGACTATTACATGTGCAAGTGCTTGTACTCTCTGTTTATCACCCTGATGCAATGATACCATTTTTTTATGCTTAACGTTCACCAATTTTTCATGCTAAACGGTCACCATATTTTTCACGCTAAACATTGACCATAATTGTACAAGAGTGGGGGCAAAAGAAAAGAGATATAGGTTGAACAGAAGTGTTGAGCATCAGTCGGAACACAAGGTTGATAACTCAACAACTCACCTTTTCTCAGAATCCGTATGAGCTCTCTGTGAAGTTTGCTGCATGACAGACAAGAGATTCATGTTTCAAACACTAAGTAAAGAATCAAGTTTTAAACACTAAGTGTTTAACAAAATGAAAAAATAAGCAAACATTTGTGAATTCTAACTCACATGCATGTGCGCGCGCACACACACACACACATGCAAACACACACAGACTCAAACATACACATACATGCAAGCATGCGCAAACACACACTACCCCCCAGCTGCTACCCCCCCCACCCCCACACCTGTCGATCAGAATCTGTTCAGTTTTCCGTGCCTATTCACACACACACACACACACACACACACACCTGGCTGTCGATCAAACTCTGCTCAGTTTTCCGTGCCCATTCCAGCTGTGACTGCAGCTCACTCAGCTGGTTGGTAAGACCCGCGATCTGCTCCTTCAGATGTGTCACGATCAGCTGAAACAACACACCGCATCCTGTGTACTGAAACAACACACTGTGTCCTGTGTAAGGGAAAACACACTGCCATGTTATGTGTACTGAAACAACACATGACTGTTTCCTGTATTCACCAAAGGTTTAATAATGTTATTTCTGAGGTAACATGAAAATGACAAGAGTATAAGGGACTCACCCTGACACCAGATTAAAGTGATACTGTCTGCTTGTTATCTGCTCATGTTTACCTTATACAGCACTGATTCATATTGTGTAAGTGAAACTGATGTCATTTGGTGAGTTCTGTTCGTTGTCGATTTGCATATCTTTCCATAATTGCTTATTAACCCTCCCCCAAACTCCCAATATATTTATATATGCCCATGGCCAAAATGTATTAAACATTCATTTTCATTCATTCATTCACCCTGTGTACTGAAACAACACATCACTGTTTCCTGTATTCTGAACAACTCATGCATCCTGTGTATCAAACAACAAACCCCATCATGTGATACTGCACACCACATCCTGTGTACTGTGCACTGTGTACTGTGTACCTGTGGTGACAAAGGACTGAAAGCTGTTGAATGTGTGTTGTGTGTTATGAAAAAACACATCGCACTCTTTGTACTGTGAGAAGCAATGGAATGTGTGTTGTGTGTACTGAAAAAACACATCTTTGTACTGTGAGAAGCAATGGAATGTGTTGTGTGTTCTGAAAAAACACACCTTTGTACTGTGAGAAGCAATGGAATGTGTGTTGTGTGTTCTGAAAAAACACATCCCACCCTTTGTACTGTGAGAAGCAATGGAATGTGTGTTGTGTGTACTGAAAAAACACATCTCTGTACTGTGAGAAGCAATGGAATGTGTGTTGTGTGTACTGAAAAAACACAACACACTCTTTGTACTGTGAGAAGCAATGGAATGTGTGTTGTGTGTTCCGATAAAAACAAATCACACTCTTTGTACTGTGAGAAGCAATTGAATGTGTGTTGTGTGTACTGAAAAAACACATCTTTGTACTGTGAGAAGCAATGGAATGTGTGTTGTTTGTACTGAAAAAACACATCACACTCTTTGTACTGTGAGAAGCAATGGAATGTGTGTTGTGTGTACTGAAAAAACACATCCCACTCTTTGTACTGTGAGAAGCAATGGAATGTGTGTTGTGTGTTCTGATAAAAACAAATCACACCCTTTGTACTGTGAGAAGCAATGGAATGTGTGTTATGTGTACTGAAAAAACACATCTTTGTGCTGTGAGAAGCAATGGAATGTGTGTTGTGTGTTCTGATAAAAACAAATCACACCCTTTGTACTGTGAGAAGCAATGGAATGTGTGTTATGTGTACTGAAAAAACACATCTTTGTGCTGTGAGAAGCAATGGAATGTGTGCTGTGTGTTCTGAAAAAATACATCACACTCTTTGTACTGTGAGAAGCAATGGAATGTGTGTTGTGTGTTCTGAAAAAACACATCCCACTCTTTGTACTGTGAGAAGCAATGGAATGTGTGTTGTGTGTTTCAGCCTATAAGGTGCTACTTATTTACTCTGATGCCTGCGTCATTGGCTGCTTGCGCCCTGTCTGTGTCTGGTTAACAAAATTCTGACTGCTACTTGGGGCTAACTGTCACAACAAATTCAAGACATGACAACATCGTTGATCACACATAACGCTCATAATCTTGAACACTTCAGACTTACCACTGTGCGATTTGACATAGTTCATGTTCACCATTGAATCAGATTGAAACAAAATCACATATTACAAGAAATTTCAACTGAATGTCATCGCAGTTTGCCCTTGAAAAAACAGCAGTGTCTGAATGGCGGATAAATTCATCATGGGAAAGTAAAGGAAAGTAGAATTCAAAACATAATGGTGGACCGTACTGAAAACAGGGCGAGCAGACTGAATTCTGATTGAACAAGCTACTGAACTGGGGCTTTTCAACAGAGTACTGTCGACTGAAGGCTGGAAAATTGTAAAAAAAAATATATATATATATTATTAAAAAATGTGTAAAAAAAAAAAAAAAAGCACACAAAAGCAGCAAATAAGACTATTAAGAGAGCAGACAAATGGGGCAACACAGCCAAGTCAACAAGCGGATGAAAACAAAGGATACCGATCCAGTTTTACAAAGAAGACCTCACAACTCAGAAAACAACATCAACTGTTGGCACAGCCACAATGGAGGGCTTTCCCTTTACACAGATGCAGCGTATCTGATGTGTGTGTCTTAGTCATGCTCAAAATAACTATTTTTCTTTAAATCAAAGGCGTGCAGCTCCTTGTAGGCCAAAAAGTATGGTTCTGTGTACCTGTGCTGGCAACGCACTGAAAGCTGTTCAATGTGTGTTGTGTGTAAGGATCAGTATGTAAACTTTTATGTTGAACTAACAATAAAGTATAAGGAATGGCATGCGTGCATGTGTGCGTTCGCGCAGGCACACACGAGCGTCAATGTATGTATGTGTGTGTACATATATAGGCATGAGCATAAGTTAGCAAATTTGAGTGCGTGAATATTTGTACGTATTCATGTACAAGTGAATTCATAAGCACAGGAGTGTGTGTGTGTCTGCCTGCCTGTATATGTGCATGTTCACTTTTTTGTTTATCCCACACTGCTTGTCACACGATTTAAAAGAAGCTGTCTGCTTACATGCTGTGCATGCAAATCAATGAAACCAAAAAAGAAAGAAATGAAGAAAAAAAGCGCAGTGTGCTGACCTCCTGTTTGGACAGTTCTCGGTCGGAGAGCCTCAGTGCATCTCTCTCCACCGTCACTTCCTCCAGCTTGCTCTGCAGCTGCTGGTTGTCCTTCTCCAGCTGCTCAGAGGTGCTCGATATCCGCTCACGAGTCTCCTGTGCTGAGCTGGAAGTGAGTTTCAGTTTCAGTTCCAGTTTCTCAAGGAGGCATCACTGCCTTCGGACAAATCCATACACACTGCACATCTGCTACACCAGCAGGAAAACCCAAGATATTAGTCAGGCCCTGAGCGCTACATGTGTGTGTAGCAATCAACCCAAGATATTAGTCAGGCCCTGAGTGCTGCATGTGTGTGTAGCAATCAACCCAAGATATTAGTCAGGCCCTGAGTGCTACATGTGTGTGTAGCAATCAACCCAAGATATTAGTCAGGCCCTGAGTGCTACATGTGTGTGTAGCAATCAACCCAAGATATTAGTCAGGCCCTGAGTGCTACATGTGTGTGTAGCAGTCAACCCAAGATATTAGTCAGGCCCTGAGTGCTACATGTGTGTGTAGCAGTCAACCCAAGATATTAGTCAGGTCCTGAGTGCTGCATGTGTGTGTAGCAATCAACCCAAGATACAAGTCAGGCCCTGAGTGCTACATGTGTGTGTAGCAATCAACCCAAGATATTAGTCAGGCGCTGAGTGCTGCATGTGTGTGTAGCAATCAACCCAAGATGTTAGGCGCTGAGTGCTACATGTGTGTGTACCAATCACCCCAAGATATTAGTCAGGTCCTGAGTGCTGCATGTGTGTGTAGCAATCAACCCAAGATACAAGTCAGGCCCTGAGTGCTACATGTGTGTGTACCAATCACCCCAAGATACTAGTCAGGCGCTGAGTGCTGCATGTGTGTGTACCAGTCAGAGTGACTTTCCTCTTCATGGTCAAGTCAATTCAAGATTATATTCCATGATGGTAAATTGGATAAGCAACAATTGCTTTTTTACATCAAGCCATCAATGAAAAAAAAAAGAAAATGTAGGAGAGAGACAGAGAGAGACACACACACACACAGACGCAGACAGACGGAGAGAGACACACACACACACACACACACACACACACAAAGAGAGAAAGACACAGAGAGAGAGAGAAAGAAACAAGCAGATGAAAAGCAACAACAACTAACAAAATGAATATACATATATACAGGAATATCGTGATAATGAAACACACAACTGCGTTTCTATTTCAAACACACACACACACACACACACACACACACACACACAACTGAACACAAATGCTCCGACATAAGTACACCATGCCCATTCCATTCGCATGCACACATTCCCTTATATACTACAAAATCCTTGCCAGCACAAGCATATACATAGGAAAACACATGTGCCTCTGCTGCTCTACAAATCTTCAGTCCTAATCGCCTGCTTGAGAATATTGTCTGACTGGATACATGAACTGAACAAGCATCAAATGGGATGTCAGTTTCGTCAATGTTGCTGTCATTCACAAAATCATCACACAAGAGAGATCCATCTCCACTGTCATGCCCATCCATAATCATTAGCACTGTTTGCAAAATCATGTAAATCCACTATCTTTTCTGGACAAAGTTTCTGACACCTTTTTTTTTTTTTGCATACAAAGCAAATTCCCTTTTCACACTCACTCCATGTGATCCAGTTAGATAATTATTATTGAGAAGAAAAGAGTCTTCAACCTGACGTATGCTCATTTGAATAGTATTTTATCATCCAGGCACATCAACTAACCTTCAAGTTTTTGTTCACTCCAACCAAACTCCAATAAAGGACAAATCATACAGGACATCAATATTGCAACACTTTGAGTAGGACATCAGCTGACATCTTATGGGCACTAAACAAGCACTGAATCTTATCATGAAATGAGTTTTCAGTGTCTGTTCATCAAATCATCCAGAGTGTAAATGTTTTGTTAATCTTTTTTTTTTTTTTAACCCTTACACTGGGTATCAACTGCTTGCTTTACTTTAACCCTTACACTGGGTATCAACTGCTTGTTTTACTTTAACCCTTACACTGGGTATCAACTGCTTGCTTTACTTTCTTTTGGACTACCTATGATAGTAACAATAATACCAGCTGCAGTTATCATGTAACTGTATTGCATTGCATTGCACTGCATTGCATTGTACTGAACTGAACTGTACTGTATAGATCAATCACGCAAATGCGGATCCTCTGTGTCCAGACTCTGGAAATGAAAATTAATGTTTTTCGTGTTGTTGTTGTTGTTTTGGATAGGGGATTGTGTGCATGCATGTGTGTTAGTGTGTCCACTTGACTTGATTTTTGTGTGTGTCCAGGGCTCTGCACAGGAAGGTAGAGTCCAATCCTCCCCTTCCGCCGTTTTAACCTTCCCCAACTGAAGTCAGCTTCCCATTTATATCGAAAGTACACACTGTCAAACAACCAAATACCTGAACTAAAAGTTTTTGTTATTAAACAACCACTCACCTGCGATAAAAAGTATACATCATTAAACAACCAAGCACCTGACCTGAAAGTATACACTGATAAACAACCAATTACCTGAGCTGAAAGTATTTATACAACCAATCACCTGAGCTGAAAGTATATCTACAACCAATCACCTGAGCTGAAAGTATATCTACAACCAGTCACCTAAACTGAAAGTATATCTACAACCAATACAACCAGTCACCTGAGCTGAAAGTATATCTACAACCAATACAACCAGTCACCTGAACTGAAAGTATATCTACAACCAATCACCTGAGCTGAAAGTATATCTACAACCAGTCACCTGAACTGAAAGTATATCTACAACCAATACAACCAGTCACCTGAACTGAAAGTATATCTACAACCAGTCACCTGAGCTGAAAGTATATCTACAACCAATCACCTGAGCTGAAAGTATATCTACAACCAATACAACCAGTCACCTAAGCTGAAAGTATATCTACAACCAATACAACCAGTCACCTGAGCTGAAAGTATATCTACAACCA
Source organism: Babylonia areolata (assembly GCF_041734735.1). Taxonomy (NCBI): domain Eukaryota; kingdom Metazoa; phylum Mollusca; class Gastropoda; order Neogastropoda; family Buccinidae; genus Babylonia; species Babylonia areolata. The sequence continues at coordinate 24,001,050 of NC_134886.1, read as the reverse complement.
ATACAACCAGTCACCTGAACTGAAAGTATACCTACAGCCAGTCACCTGAGCTGAAAGTATATCTACAACCAATCACCTGAGCTGAAAGTATATCTACAACCAATACAACCAGTCACCTAAGCTGAAAGTATATCTACAACCAATACAACCAGTCACCTGAGCTGAAAGTATATCTACAACCAATACAACCAGTCACCTGAGCTGAAAGTATATCTACAACCAATCACCTGAGCTGAAAGTATATCTACAACCAGTCACCTGAACTGAAAGTATATCTACAACCAATACAACCAGTCACCTGAGCTGAAAGTATATCTACAACCAATCACCTGAACTGAAAGTATATCTACAACCAATACAACCAGTCACCTGAGCTGAAAGTATATCTACAACCAATCACCTGAACTGAAAGTATATATACAACCAATACAACCAGTCACCTGAGCTGAAAGTATATCTACAACCAATCACCTGAGCTGAAAGTATATCTACAACCAGTCACCTGAGCTGAAAGTATATCTACAACCAATACAACCAGTCACCTGAGCTGAAAGTATCTGTAAAACCAATCACCTTTGCTCAAAGTACACAT